>NW_026571018.1:22567029-22734529 GCF_026225935.1 Boleophthalmus pectinirostris | reverse complement strand
AACGCAAGTCCACCAGATGGCAAAATGGGACCAAGTTTTTCGACAGACTGCAGTTAGACAGCTCCAGGAACAGTCCCATCACATCCCCTAAAACTCTCACTCTAAGAACAGCTCTATCAAAACTAAATGACGAGTCTGCAAATAATTCAGACAAAGACATTTAGGGATAATGAAGGGTGCCAACCCATAAGCCACACTTTGAACTCTTAATAATGTAATATTGTTATCTGACCTTTTGTTGTGATTCATTGTAATGTAATGTAATGTTATAGTTGATGCCCTGTGTGTGAGTTTGACTATGATCCAGTATTAAATTAGTTTAAAATGTATTGTAGCTTTTGTGTGTGTTGTTTGCAGAATTGAAAAGTTTTTTTTTATTTTTTTTTATTGTAAGCACTTTGTAGTCTAACATAAAGGTTATATTTTGTTTAATAAAATAACTTATTTACAGTTCAATAGCTTAGAAGTTCCAACTGATTCTGATAAAGCCTTCCCACAGAAGGGCAGCCAGACTACAGAGTTATGTGCTACAAGACTGAGCGCTACTACATTCCTGTGGAGGCTGTAGCCTGAGGGTCCTCACTGACATGAGCAGATTCATCATCAAGTAAAACAGAAAATTGTGAAACAAAGAGACCTGCAATGACATGTCTCACCACAGGATAGAACCATAACAGAGCTAACTTTACAAACTCAGTCCAGCAAATTGGCACATGTGCAGGCAAAAGAACCAGCGTTTGTTTTCTGAAATTATATAGGATTGCTCTGAAAAGTAATCATTTCATAATGTAATGTACAGTCCATTTGTATTGCAACAAATACTGACAGTTTTCCATTATAACACTGTTGTGACAAATGAGCATGTCATTAAAAGATTGTCATAAATAATAATATAAATTTTCAATGTTTTATTTTTTTTGTTACTTAATGGTGTTAAAAATCACATTTCATATCACATAACACACTTCAAACTCTACAGGAACTTTCACACACTGTCACTGACGCTTTCATAGATGTTGTTTCCAAACTTTGAGAGGACTTGCATTAATTTCCTAGACTGACCCCAACTTTGCCCATAATTGCTTCTCGCCTAACCTAAACCCTAAACTCACCCATCACTAATATATCTATAAATCAACTTTAAATCAAGTCACTGACCTAAAAAGTGTAGGATGTACCTCATGTGGCCCTATTTTTGCCTCCACAAGAGTGAGTGCCTTCATTAAAAGACTGTACAGACTTCAGTTCCCACAAATTAGTGCAGGAGTCTACAGCCCAACTGGACTGGAATTCTTGACCCTCTGCTACTTTACTCATGAAATATAGTCAGTCAGTGGTAAAGATAATTTTATTTGTATTCTGTTAATACCCGCCCAAACCCAGATTAAAATGGTCTTAATAAAGAACACAGAAACATGAAGGGGGGCAGTCAGTGTGTCTTCATACACCTTTTGGCAGAAGAGAGTTTAGAATAGCGAGATGGACAATATGTAACAGAATGACCGGGTGGGAGGGGACAACTCGGAGCACCTGTTCGTCTCCTGTGACTCTTTCAGTTCTTGGCTGCTCTCCTGATGTTACAGCCTGAGGTGAGTCATGAGATTAATACTATAGTGATTCATGTTTTTCTACAAAACTGAAATAGTAAAATCTACTTTATGATGAGGGTTCTCTCAAATATTATACAGATAAAAAAAACAAAAAAAAAAACAACTGACTTTTATAACATAAAATTATTCCGCATCGGTGTCATATTTTTGGTGCAATGTTTAATGTTTTCTTTTTTTCAACTAAATCTAAAACTGACCAAATTTTTCTTAAATTAATGCTTAAATTTAATCTCCACGTTAATTTAATTAACAGTGATGTTTACCAGTTTTATGGAAACATTTGAGCTTTTGTAGGCAGCCTGTGATTGTCCGGTGCAACAAATATTCATTTAGCTCATTGCCCTTTATTAGTTGATTTATGTCTCCTCGACATATAGACTCAAGTTTTATAGCTCATGAAATTCTTATTTGCCGCAGGTGTAACTGTTGTGACAGAGGCAACTCAACTCCACTGAACTCATTTCCTGTGGTAGTGTGTAGTACCGTGGTAACATCAGGTCCGTATTATAAATATGAACCAGGGGAACATGAGTTTAGAGCCACTCAAACCCTATGCCCCTCAGTTCAACTGCACGGTGAACACAGCCTACCGCTTCATCTTCTATCAAGTGTCCTACAGCATCATTTTCCTGGTCGGATTGATGACCAACACTCTGGCTTTAAGAAGATTGTGTCAGCGATCTCATAACAAACTCAACAGCACAGCCATCTACATAATCAGCTTATCTGTAGCAGACATGTTTTTTCTTCTGTCTTTTCCTCTGAGAATCTACTACTACCATCAAAATGCACAGTCCCTTTCAATCAGGGGCCAATGGACTCCTGGGGCCGCCTACTGCCAGCTCACCTTCACCCTCAAATACATCAGTCTGTATGGGAGTATATTCTTCCTGGTGTGCATTGCCGTGGACCGTTACTTCGCAGTGGTCCACCCCCTGAGCTCGTCAGTGCAGCGAAAGAGAGTGGCACAGCTGCTGAGCTCAGTGCTGTGGAGCCTGGTTTTAGGACTCAGCCTGGGCCTGCTGTTCCTGCGCTCTGCTGCCTCTCACCAACACGAACCCTGTTTACTCGACCCCCGGTCTGCGCAGCATAGCACCATCATCCTGGTGGCTCTGGGGCTGGTGCAGGGGAGCTTTGTGCTGCCCACAGCACTCCTGCTCTTCAGCTACTGCAGAGTTTTGGCAGTGCTGCGTCAGCCACGCCACCACTCCCAGAGTCTGCGCCGTAAGCACACGCTCACCATCATCTACTGGGTCCTGGGTGTGTTTCTGATTTGTTTTGTCCCGTATCATATCAACCTGTTGGGCTACACACTTACTCATGTTGGACTGCTGCCCAGCTGTGCCCTGGCCAAAGTAACTAAAGCTCTGCACCCAGTGGTGCTTTCAGTTGCCAGCTCAAACTGCTGCTTAAATCCTCTCATCTATTATTTCTCTCGGAGACTGGTGCACCGAGAACCATCACCTGGAGGCAGCAAGTGACCCACAACACCGCAACAATCAATTGGACTCTAGTAATTTGGTTCAGTAAAAACTACTAATTAGGGATTTTTTTTACTAAACCATCCAATCACTCTTTACTTGTTGGGTTAAATACCCGTTTTTGTTGTTCACATAAATAAAATAGATAATGAAATGACAGTACTGACCGGAAGCCATGCAATCTTCTCCATGATGAGGTTTTCACAGGTCTCCAGGTGTTTGACGATATCTTTGCTCAGAGAGGGCTCGGCTTTGATGAAACTCTCAATCACTTTGTAAAAGTCAAAAGCTGCAAGTTCAAAGACGTCGAGGATCCAGGGGAAGCACAGGTTGCTTTCAGATGACTCACCACTTCCTCCAGATTTAAAACTGCTCTCTAATCAATGACATATCAAACAATAATATCAAGACTACAACAGCAGGCTTAAACATTGTGTATATACTAGTATCAAAAACATTACCCACCTCCATATGTCGCCATGACAACTTCCAGTGCACAGGCCAGGAGAGATGTATGAAATTTTGAATCATTAAGTAATTTACTGTGAGAAAAATAACATGAATACATAAATACAACCCTTAAAATGATTGGTTATTATTTATAATGTGCCAAAAAGCATACCTGAAATTCTGCACGGAGAGTCTTTCCTCTTCCTAAATATTAAAAGTATTGTATGGTTTAAAGAAAAGGTACTTTTAAAATGTTTAAATTTTTTAAACCATTCTTACCGATTTCAGCATCGCCTCCATCACTTTATAATACAGCCTGACGCCAAGGGTGTATCTCTAATGAAAAAAACAATCTTTAAGTCAAAATATCCATGCACTGTAAAATGTCAATGAACCATCATTATATTACTTGTTTCCCAGTAGAAATGAGGCGTGGACCAACAGCCTGGCAGAATCTTTGGCTGAAGGTTTGCCCAAGAATTTCCAGTCTTTTCAGCACATTTTGTGTGGGGTCAACAGTACAATTCTGAACAGAAAAACTTAAAGTTAATTTAACTGTAAATTAGCCCCAGCTATATTTACATTGTTGTTACAAAGTATGTTACAAACATACTTTAAAATATATGTTCAGATTTGTAGAGGGCTTATCTCCATTGGAGACCAGATCACCTCGGAGTTGTTGAATAGACGTCATAGCCGCCCTGAGTATAAAAACAGATCAATTCAATCAATGAATCAAAAGCTTTTAAACAATGTGTTAATTTATATACGGGTGCTACTGAAACTGACCTGATTGGGGTTTGTGGAGGGACGCGGACAGCATCGTCTTCCTGCAAGTTTTTCTTTGGTGTTTTTTCCATTTGTGTTCTGTAATTAGAAAAAAAATTAAAAATCAAGTAAATTGCAACCACTACATTCAAGACAAAGATTAAATTACATTTCAGTTTTAGGAGCAAAGATGGTCTCGTCTCCATCGAAAAACAGTCGGGCATCGAAGTCCCTCTCCTTGAGGTAGTGCTCCTCATACTGCTGATTCAGAATGTTAACCTGATAAATAAAAAAACAATATATGTTGCAATTAATTAGTTTCTAGTTTAGTGCATCTGGAGTTTATGGTAACAGTAGCATCCAGTCATAGCCATTATATTACTAGTCAATACACACCCTAACGCAGTACACATTTTTCTGACACCATGGATATCATATTCGACACACCAACCTGTACTTAACAGGAAGCAGCTGTACAAGCTTTACAAGCCTTTTCTGAGAGAGGAAGAAAAAGGATGGGATGGGGGAGGGACCGTATAACAGCAGTGTAGATTAGTGGAAATTACCTGAGGTAAATCTATAGATTTTGACAGATGCAATGACTCCAAGAAGGCAGTGAAGCTTGTCTGATACACGTTCTTCACCTGTAACAGTGTGCAAAACGTGAAACTATTGTACTATAAAGAAATATGACTGGTGTAAAATAAAAGAGTCCACAGCCAGACCTCTTCAGCATTGCATTCATTCTCTTTGCTTAAAGTGTCCAGCAGCTGCACATCCAGCTCCGGTTCAGGAGGTCGTGCTTTGGTTTTGTTTTGGCTTCGACGAGATGTTCGTGTTGGAGGACTCTGGACTGTGATGGCTGATTCTGTGAGAATAAATGTGTATCGTAACTACTTAAAATATTAGCTTTAAACCTAATTCCAAGTCAGTATTTTGACTTATTTGGATGTAATAGTTTTAGCAATACTTTTACACTTTGAATTGAGAATTTTGCATAAAGATTCTTAGCCACAAGATGAAGCTTACTGTAAAGAGGCTGCAAAAGGTCGGCAGGACAACGCTTAATAAAATATTCCATTGCACAAAGAAGCAACTGGAAAGATATGACCAAGTCGTCCTCCATCTGCAAAGCCTTTCCTATCAACAGAACAAGTGTAACTTTATACAAGTAATATCATAACAAAATAATGGAATACTGGAATACTGCTCAGAAAAAGTGAGAGAGGACTTGTGTGCAGTTTGTATTTTTTAACAGATTTGTACCTTTGGCCAAGAGAAACAGTGTCCAGCAGTTTCGTGCCAGCTCTCGATTTCTAAAGAATAAAAATAGGTTCATTTAGATAAATATTTAACGAAATCAGTGCAATATTTACTAAATATATATCAACTTACCCATCATTCAAGCCCAAAACAAATATGTTCTTACATGTTCTGAAACAAGACATTGAACTTTTAAGATCTTAAGTCACACCACAAATCAGACTGAACAGCAAATATTAAAGTCTTCTTACTTTTCAAACCTCTGGTAAAGAGCCAGTGTCACATCGTACTTCTTCTCCAGTCTCATTACAGCTGCATTAACTTTTGTACTGATAGTATCCAGATTCACATCAAGTTTTCTCACAAAACCGAGAAACCCTTTGACACTGTAGAGAAGAAGACATACAGCATGAAATTCACAAAAGTACTAGTTGCTTTATATAATTGTCTGATACCTCAGTCAAAACACAGAAACATATTTGCACATCTTTGTAAGACTGCTATTGGCATACTCCCAAAAAATATTGAGATATTAATTTTTGTCAGTATCAACAACTCCTAGTTATGACCTTACTTCATATTGATAGCCTTGAGAAGCTGGGTTAAGGTAAAACATGTTGCGTCAAGATCTGTCACAGTCACAAAAAGACAAGCTCCCCAAAGCTTTGCACGGCCCTCCTAGAAGAATTGGAGTACAGGAAATTTTAAGTGAACAAAACAAGAGCATACATAGGACATAGATTAGAATAATACACATACCACTTCTTCAGTCACTGTTTCCTGGATAGTTTTGCAGAGTTTCCAGGTCTGCTCACACACCAGGTCTGACACATGAAGGTTCTTGCAGAAGATGACGAACTCTGTGTCTTTATCCCTGTGTCTGGAGATGGAAAGGTCAGAGTGGTGAGATACAGCGACCCCTCACAACAATGAAGCGCTTTGTTATCATGGTAGAAACGTGTTGTTATTCTATTAAACGGGTATTACGCCTCATAACAAGTGTTTTAGAGGTGCAAGTCCGTGTCCATTATCTGTACTTATAGTTAGTAGAAACTTTTAAAGAACATTGCATTAACTTTTTGCAAGCAGAAAGACTATAATGGCGACTTAGCAAGAGTGTGAAATAAGAGTAAATTAGGCATTGATCCTGGCCCATCGAGGTAGTTAGCCAGCATAAAATTCAACATAGATACACGTAACACGCACACAAATAATGTCTCAACCTGTGACTTACTTTTTCAGTGATAAAACTGGGCTTTCCTTCTTGTCCGATTGAGATCCAGCTTCAGCGCCGGGCTTGATGAGGTCTTTCTGTGTACCAGAGTTGCGCTTTTTGGGTGGCATCGTCAAAAAATACGTTCTTTAATCGTAAACAGATGAAATATTGCAACAAACCCGTAAAAATAAGGCGATAACAAGGTGTAAAGCACAATACACGAGTTCTATGGAAACAATACAACAAACTCCAGCTTCCCCTTCCTCAAGCCGTGCGTGAGGGGCGTTTGTTTTGTGTCACGGGGTTCGCAGTTGTATTTATACATTTTAAAACATATCAGGATTAAACTAAACTAGCATTTTATTCATTGATTTAACTCGTTATTTGGTTATCAAAGTTGATTTAAAGCAATGTATTATGCAAAAAGGGATTAAAATTATCTACTCTTTGTAATTTACCATACCGCGTGACTACAGGTTACTGCAATCTCGAAAACGAGCCAACCCAAACTCGCTACAAGAAAACGCGGGAAAATGTAGACGCAATATCCGCTCACGTATAGACGCCGCACTACTCGAGTAGCTGTTTTGTTTTATATTCATATTATTTTTATTATTGCTTATTTAAGCAGTAATCTGTAATTGTGTATGTACATTATTATAGATGAAATTAAATTAATTTTATGTAATAATAGCTGATCATTTCAACTAGGTAAATGCAGTGATGATGTCCAGTGACACTTTTATTTTTTTTTCAAATTAAAACAACAAAATCAAAGCAAGATAGCATAGAGAATATTATTGACAATCTCAGATTTTACTTTATAATATTAAATAAACTTCTATCATGTACATAAGCAGCATGTCGACTGTGCAACATGGCACATTTTTCATTTTAATGTAAGAAAATAAACTTTTGAGTAATAACAATTTTTACAATACTAAGCCACTATTCCATTTACAATTGTTTACAAAGAACATGAAAGAGACCAGCTATTCCCTCTTGTTCCAAATGTATGCAAACAAGTAAACAGTCTCTGTAGATCAAAATATCAAAACATTTAAAATAAAATAACTACTTGAAATGTAGACAGTTCAATGCCCATCACACAATTAAAACATCTGAATAACAAGCATCTAGAGTTTGGCAACATATTTCTTTCTTTAATTTATGATCTTTTCATTTAAAATTATAATTTACAGTAAAAACAGTTTTGCAAAATAAGAATTTAAAAACACCACCAGTTTAGCTTGTTTTAACAGAACGTTGTCGCAGAACAATGATTGAGTTGGAAGTCTGGAAATTCAAGTGATATTTTTTCATAAACATGATCACTTTTTTAAAGGTGCATTGTGTAACTTTTCTAGTGGACCATGCGCCACCTCCTTAACGCTTTACCTACAATGTTGCTCAGTTTGATATATTTGTCATATTTATTTAATTACAGGCATTGTTATTGCAAGAAAAGTACAATGAAAAATTATTAATGTGAGTGGACTTCCTTTATGGAGACAGAGACGTTTAATGCTATGATGTGGAACATTCCAGGTAAAGCAATAAAATATGCCTCCAGACAAGATGGTAGCAGTCTCCCAGTTACATAGCGCAACTTTAACAAAAAAACTTTCAACAATAAATTACTTATTGACACTGGCAATGTTAATAAATTATAGAGTCCATATCATCCATATCTTAAAACAAAAATATCTTCAGTGCTGAAGATTGTCCTGACGGTAAACAACAGTTTGATTTAATAAATCCAGGAGCACTCCAGGACAGTTCTTACAGATATAGCTTTCAGAGTCAAGTTGTGCAATTGTAATAGTTTCTCCTTAAGTAGTTCATTCCCTGTTCTCCAACAGATCACGCGTGGCTCCCCACCTCCCAGGTCATGGCGGTGAAGTCCATATCCGTGAGCGTCACTGTAAACGGAGCCTCCACTCTCTCCGGCTCCACCCGCTCCTCCACCCGCCCGGTGCTGTTCAAATTGTTCACCCTCCAGGAGTTTAGAGGTCGAATAGATTTTTGAAAACGCTGTAACAAGAAACCATAGCATAGTCAATAAAACCCTAATCATATTGAGTATTAGTGCAACTGACAATTATAGTAGTCAAGTACTCAGTGATTATTTTTTCCATTAGTAAACTAGACATCAAACAATTATTTTTATTGTAGACTGATACTTTAGAGACATTTTAAAATCAAATAAAAGGTGCAAATATGATGGACAAAGGCTTCTAGACAAAGAAGTGCATTATCGATGAAAATCTAAATTATAGTCCACTAGTCACAATTAGCTAATTAATTATTGCCGCCCTAATATTAAGCACATTAGTTAATCTTGTCATGTGTAAAATGAGGATGGGACACAACAAAAAAAGTCCAGTGTGTAAGAAGACCTAACAAGGACAGAATGAAAAAGAGGTGATACTGACGTCTTTCAGCGTCCCAGTTTCTTTGCAGATGGCGACAATGCCCCAAATGAGGATCTGTAGACAGCAGACTGTTGCCATGCACACGCCGAGCGCTTTACCCCACATGGGATACTTATAGGACCCGTACATAAGAGGTGTGTTGTACATTTCAATGAAGATGAAAGTCAGGATGAACTATGTAAAGAGAAAGACAATGAGCAACGTGCAATGTAAAGCCAGTGACAAAGGCACATTTGAATTATTTACACCGAGTTTCAGTTCAACAGCGGCTACTTATCATAGAAACCATTTTACTGACTTTCCTATAAAGTATCTGCATTTTTAAACAGCACCAGAGTTCATGATGCGCTAGATCAAGTTACTCTTACAGCGAGTGTAGAAATACGATACAATGCAGGGAACATTTTAAAGGAAGTATAAGTATAGTATTACTTATTTTTCCCTGAGGATTAATAAAGTTAAATTAAACTTGGTTAACATGTGTTCAAAACTACTGCATATGTCCGGGTTGAAAATTAAGCCTCAAGATGCTAACCTACATAAATAAAAAAATAATAATAAAAAATGTGTTCACCATTAAAAGAAACGGAGTGAAGAAAACCCAGCATCCTTTGAAGTAAAGCAAAACTTTGGAGCACCACGGAGGGCAGTGACGGATCATATCTATGATGTCCTGACAAAACTGGTTCACTCCTATTAACACATAAGACAGTTCATACCAGTAAGAAAAAACAAAACAAACAAACAAACAAACAAACAAAAAAACCTGATAAGCAAGTAAGCAAGTAGTCCAACAAAACGTGAAGACAAAGATGAAGTGAATGCAGTAGAGGCTGTGGGTGTTATACCATAGAAAAAGGAGATGCCAAGGCACATGAAGAGGGTGATTATGATGAGGCCAAAACTGGTGCTGAATGAGTCAATGAGGGTGAACCAGTAAATGCCCCCCTATGAACACATGGGACTGACATGTGAGTGTAACAGCACATGGATTAATAATAAACATATGTAAAGTGAATAATGCAGGTCACTTACATTAGTGACCAGCAGGAGGCCCATAAGGTAGAAGGCAAAACAGAGTACGCCCAGGAACAACGACTTGTGCAGCGCATTTTGCCTGAGCTGTGGAAACTCATCCAGCACTGCTGTGGTGATGCCCTCCATGTTGCCAAACTGAGGATAACAAAGCATGGCATTATTACAGTGAGAGGGCCTCATGCATCATTGTGTGTGTGAGGGGCTTACCAGAGTATCAACTCCCAGCATAAACAGCATGAGGAAGAATAGGATGGACCAGAATACGGACCCTGGCAGCAGAGCAAGGGCTTCTGGGTAAGCAACAAATGCCAAACCTGGACCTATAGAAAACATGATGAAATATTTATTAATGAAACAGGACTGTGCAATTGATCAAATGGTCTACTAGCCAATCATGTACCACTAAAAGCATGTGATGTGGAGATTTTGGAGGGACTGATTCTGTAGTGCTTTGTTGAGACTGACTAACTGTCTCATCTATGTTCATGAACATTAATACTGAAAGACATATTTTTAAAAATCATGATCCATGGAAGAGTCGTGCAATATCAGTTTTGTTTGTATTTTGTACAATGACAATAAATCTAATCTAATCTAATAAAAATCTAAAAATCTTACTGCCCTACCCTAATATACATTTTTTTTTTATCACATAATATATCAAATGGGTCAGTTGCTCTAAAAATAATATACGCTTTCTGAATTTGATTAGATTTGTTTTATCAGCTTTAAAAGAAAATGCAAAGTACCTGTGTCAGCCACGTCTTTGACCGGCACTCCCTTCCTCCACGCCATGTGTCCCAGGATGGAGAAAATGGCAAACCCAGAAAAGAAGCTGGTCGCACAGTTCCCCACTGTGATAACTATAGTATCCCTGTAAGAAACATAATCTGAATACTTTGTACTTTTTAAAATAAGGCCTCAGTTAATTTCATTTATTTATTTGAATTAGGCAAGTGCATATTAAGTGTCAGTAAGCAGCTTGAACATAAATATGACAGAGTTAGTGTCCATGGTCCTAAGGCAGGTAAAAAAGGAAACATTTAATCAGACAACTAGGCACATTACAGGACATTAAACATTAATTCAAATAGATAACAGACACGTAAAGTAACAACATACCTGATCACATTGTTGTCAAACTTGTTATATGAGGCCATCGAGAGAAGCCCACCAACACCTATCCCCAGAGAGTAGAATATCTGTGAGGCTGCATCATTCCACACCTGCAGGGGGGGACACAGTTAACAATAACAAAAATAAAAGAAGCCATTGAAATAGCAGTAATTACAGAGGTTTGTACACTGTATTATCAGCAACCCACCACCAGTTAAACTGTTTGCAGAATTCTGATGGCCGTGTATGACAGGCGGATTAGTCAATAATTAAACACATTGTCTGCTCATATTAAAACAAACAAGGCTGTTCATATGTAACAGAAATATAAACAGTACTAAAAATATTGCAGACCTATGTAGAATGAATGGGAGAAGCAATGAATGCTGTGAATCAAGACATGAGAAAGGTTTGATTTGTACTGAATTGCAGATGACCGATAAGTTTGTTTCCTATGCAAGACTGAAGTATGCACAGCTCTGTCAGAGCCTGACAATACAGAACAGTCTGAAAGCCAGGCATACAACCAGTAGGTCATAACACATAATTATTTAATAATTTCTCAACAATGTATTATTATTATTTGTCCTTTTTTTTTTTATATATCCAACCTTTTCATTTCAGAAGTGTTTTTGTATGGAACTATTGCATTTTACAAATATTGTTTAGTTAGTACTTCTCAGTTTCTCATATATGTTGTAGTTTTTCATTTTAAGTGCCCAATACCTGTGCACTTCCTAACCGGGCCCAGTCTGGAGTGAGGTAGAAAGCAACGCCTTGCAGCGATCCTTCAAGTGTAGCCCCTCTGATGATTAGGACAATGAGCACAAAGTATGGGAAAGTGGCTGTTACATAGACCACCTGTGTTAAAGAACATAGATATACATTTCATAACACTAAATGTTGTATTATTTTATTATTTTATATTTGCTTTTTAATGTACCTTCCCAGAGCTGTGGATGCCCTTAAGCATGCACAGAAAGATGATGAACCAGGCAGCCAGTAGACAGAGAGCTAACTGCCATCGCACCGGGCCGGGGTCATGGAGCCCCTCACTGTACACTACCCCCAGAACACGCTCACTGAAACATACAGGACATTAACATATCAATGTCTCTGCAAATCAGGTACAAGAAATTAAACAAAGATGAAAGAGGGCTTGTGATCTAAAATTAGACACCGGTCTTCTTTACACGCACACTACAAATCTGATCATTATCTGATTTCAGATTATTCAAATGCCATGTAAATAGTTACATATGATGTGAGGATTTCTCTTTAAATGGTCGCATCTATGCAGGGGTAGACAAGGATGCAAAATTAAAATGAATTGTTCTTTGTTTTCCAAATACATCAGTTTCAAAAATCATTTGATTAACTTACTCACCAGGTGTTTTTCCGAGTCAGATTTCTCTTCTGCATGTAAACATGACATGTAAAATGAGGTTATCTAATTTTATTTATTTTATTTTAATGTTATATGATTTTACCACCATGAACAAAAGTTAAGTTAAAAAAGTTAAGATTGTGACCGATCTTACAATTCTGATTATCGTGAGCAGAAACAGCACAATTTTGACTAAACTGGAATAGGCAATGTGTTTTCTGGTAGAGGGTTCGCCACCTGCTTTTCTCCTTGGAGATGTTATTGTCTGAAATGTTTCACAGTATGACATTAAATAAGAATTAACATTATTTAAGGGTGCACATATAAGTATCAACACAAAAAGTGAGTCAAATTCACACAATAGCAAAAGAATCAAGTTAAAGTGTATATTTTAATTTAAAGCATGATTTATGAGACAACAGCTTTTTCTTTGTATCAGGCAAAAGGGTGTGAACTGTTAAGTCAATGTAAACAGAGAGTATTTGAACTAACAAAGACTATGACCCCAGTGAAAAAACAATGGCAAGTCAACAACATGCAAGATTTGTAGTGCAAATGTAAACAGATTTTATCATGATAAAATAAATTATAGACAAAATTTAAATAAACCATAAAACGTACTTACTTCCAGAAGATTTCGGTGGGGCTGAGTCTTTTGGTGGTATTCCCTTCTGTCTCATTTCCACAGAGCGCTGCATTGGCTACAGCATCACAGGACCAGGGCAGGGGGCTCTGAAATGAGCTCCCCAGGTAATAAAATGTCCATGCAATAATGACATTATAATAGAGAGACACAAGAGTAGACACGCACAGCATCCCAATGCCAATCCCTGAAAAGAGATAGCAACAGTCATGTCTAAGGTTTAAACACATCATTCTTCTAATGAACACAATAAGGGACATGTCAAAGGACATTCGACTAGCACAAATAACATGCCCTGTCGTTAGACCATCCAGCTAGGTAAAGATTTTCAAAGAAAGAGTAAAACAGCACCTATGCCTACATTACAATATGATTAAACATTTTGGAGGCCCGCAAAAAAAAAAGTCCTAGGGCCAGATGCCCAGAAAATGTCCAGGTCTATATTAAGACAAAATGTCTCTACACGATAAGATTAAAGTAATACATGTTACAAAACACATGACGTGGCAGTCATGAGTCAGTCAGTAAAGTTCCTGCAGTTGTTCAGGAATTTACTGGTGACAACACGGCTCATTAATGTCAATGGCGTACTTTTCCTTTTTTGTTGTTGCTGTTGTTACAGGTCTCTGCTCTAAATAGCTAGGCAGAATTCCACGATAATCCATTTGCTACTCTGTTTTGTTTATGAAGTTTTCATTTGTCATACACAAAAATACTTTAGTACCTTTTAGCAGAGGGCAACATTTCCACACAGTGATCGGGCCTGCTGCTCCATACTGGCCTAAACTCAGCTCCATGAGGAACAGTGGCACTCCAGTGACAAACAGCATAATAAAGTATGGGATGAGAAATACCCCTATGAACACCAGAAAACTAAAAAATTAGACTGCTAGGATTGTGAAAAATAGCAAAGAACAGCTTTTTCTATACATGTTAAGACAGTTTTAACAATGACATCTTCAGTGCAGTTATATTTATTTCTAGATATAGCATCATCTGGGCTATCAGATATGCACAGTGTAATCAAGAATGTCACAGTGTCTTCTTATGACTTTATAAACGGCTGCTGTCTTACCAAAAGCCACTGTGAATTCTCATATGAGTGTGAAATAAATCAGGACACACCCAAGAAAACAACACAGCATTTGATCATTCGAGTTTGTATGCATTATTTCAGAGACTTGCCTCCTCCATTGCGATAACATAGGTATGGGAATCTCCACACATTTGCAAGCCCAACACAGTATCCGATACAGGAGAGCAGGAACTCATATTTTCCACCCCACTGTTCCCTTGGGATGGTTGGGGGGAGCGCAGGTATAGGACTGGGGGCTCTGGAGTCCACTGGTGTCTGGAGTCCTGTTGTATGTGTTCCGTTAAGGCCATTCTGAGTAACAGCATGTCCGTTTTTATGTATTGAATTCTATAAAAGAAATTATTAACATTAGAGACTCTGCCAACACTGGTAATGCATCAAATCGCACAACTTCCTCTTCCTACCTAAACCTTACCATAGGATGTAATTTTAAGAAAAGAGGAAGCCAACATCATCTGTGACTCAAAACTTGGAAACAATAGCAATGATAAATACTTATATAATAATATAAAGGTGTCACAGATGTTACAATAAATCCAAGTTACAGCCTGTAATATACAAGACTGATACAAGATTGCATGAAAAGAAACTTTATTAAACCCGGCCAGATCATAGCAAAATGAAAAAAATAAAAATAAAAACTTCACAATAACAGAATAGGCAGGGACAATTATAAGCCTATAGAATACACTGCACATATCATGAATGTTCACTTGTTATGTAATGCCTTGAGAAAAGTTTGGGCAAACACATCTGGTTAATAACATTATCTCTACTGTATACAGTCAGGGCAGCTCCAGAAAGACCATGGAGCGATGCGGACAAACTGGTTTAACCACTAAGCCTTTTCGTCTTTATTTCACATCCCACCTGAAACCGGAAACAGGGAACTCTGTGATAAAGATTGCTTTTGCACGGTGAATAGACATTACAAACAAAGTGATACGGTGAAGAGGTTCAATAGCAGAGTTCACATCAAGTTCCTACCTGCGCAGCGGGGCTCCCGGGAGGTGCTTTGCCGCTTTCGTCCTGCATTTCCCCGCCAGGCACAGGTGAAGTTTTATTAATCTGCTAGTCGTAGTTTTGGCCACATTTCATTAGTTTAAAGTCCTCTCAAAACTATCGCCATGTTCCATAAGTTAGATCCTGGCCCCGGGCCTATTGTTGGCCGTTGTTACCGGCGGTGAAACTGGAGGCAGACATCAGCGATGATGCAGGAAGCGTCTGTGGGCGGCGAGATGTGAGAAGGCAGAGCAGAAGCGCGCAGGTGCAGCGGAGGTGAAGAGGAAGCACCGCCTCTTCCTCATCATGAAGGGCAGGCTTATCAATATCATGGACATCTATGGTCACTGGGCTGGCAACGGTGTACACTGCCACAGACTGACGAACTATGGATGGTGCTAAATTACAGCAGTGATTGAGAGGAGAAACACAAGAAAACACAAATAAGGCCATGGCATACATAAAGACACTGGCTGGTTCATTCACTTGGAATCAGAATGCCCCAAGCCTAATGCCGTGTGTTTGTTGAAATGACATGACCTCATGAAATGAAAATACCTCAGCTGTAAGTGCAAAACAGCGAGCATGCCGCATAATCTGATCCAACCACACTTCTCAGTTTGACTTCCTCTGATTCTGATGACACAGGTCTGACATCTAAATTTGCACAAGAAACATTATATACATACGCCAAAGGCAAAGAGACAGAATTTCAAATAGTATGTTTTTAATATCTTTGCTGTCCAGAAAATTCTGTGAAACACAAATATAGCAGGCAGTGTCATACCAGCAGTGAGACTTAATAGCTCAATCATGTGGATGTTAAGAGAGTTTCCTCCTCTTCACTGCACTTTACAAACCGTTTAATCCACATAAGCTTGTGTTGCTTCTTTAAATCCATCCAATCTGTTGAGTGCCTCTACTCAACAGTGGAACTCACTGCTCTGGGTCAATAAATATTGTTATTCAAGGTACCTACTTATTGAGATATACTGTATTCCTTAAAGGTAAGAATTTTACTGTCTTATTTGAAAGGCTATTTGGTTAAACTGGAAAGGATTTGTTCATTTTTTGGAATAGACTTGCAAAATGGAGCTTCAAAGTCAACTGAATGGGGAAAGCAGTGAATACTTTAGCAACAAAGAGTATGACACAAATAATGGAAACAATATTTTGGTCAGTGATTTTAAACTTTCGCCTCTGAGAACTGATGGAAATTCAAATCCCTACTGCAACTACTGGCTGCAGAGTCACAGCGGCTCTTATGCCATGGACGCCAGGATCAGACTAGAAACTCTTAAGTCTGGGTCAAGTTCACCTGTGCCTAACCGTGTAATGAATGGATCAATGTACAGCTATGATTTTTCTAAAGACATTTGGGAGACTGAGCAAAATGAACTCTCAGTTTTGGATTCAGTAGATCTTCTGGATGTGGAGGAGAGAGAGGAGGATGAAGAGAGTTGGTAGGAGACAAAATCTGTTATAGTTATAACTATCGTAGTTTTTTTTTTTTTTTTCTTCATGTTCCTACTTCTGGCAGGTTGTATGTTTCACCAAAAAAGTTGACATTTGTGGGAAAAACAGAGTCTGCTCTCAGATGGTGCAGACACGTTTTGGATAATCGCAGCCCTGAGATGGAAGCAGCCTGTCTAAAGCTGACAAACAGGCTTAATTTAAGTAAGTGATTTAGTTTGTTTTTAACTTCACTTTTACAACTTGCATTTTCAAACCTCATTATATTTATGAAAGGTGGATTTCTTTCAACAGAATTGAGTTGTGAGTCCCGACATCCAGGTCTGCAACAACCTGGCACCCTCTCTTTTGATTTATCAATGGACCAAACTTCATTTGGCTGCAGAGCCTCTTCCAACACTTTTGGTAAAGTGCCTGATCTTTTGCTTTGAAAAAATGTGTGCATTATAGTTTCAGTTAACGTTCTTATTTCAATCAATGCAGACCACATTGACCAGAGCATCTCACCTGAATCAAACTACAAGTTGCAGAACATAACAGATATTTACGACACGGCCCGTATACAGGAAGCCTGTGAGTATAGCATAGTACAGTTTGTGTTCTAGTGCACTGCCTATTACAGAGTTGACATATCGTATGTTGTTTTGTAGGTTTGCGACAGGAGAATTTCTACACATTTCGATGTCATAAGTCACCATGGACACTTCCTCTCTGCTCTGACACCACCACAAACAACATCACCCACAGAAACAGAACAGAGGCCTCCTCATGTACTGCATCTGTGCCAATGAACCAGTCAGCAAGAATGATTACTGAAAACTGTCTTAGCCCAAAAGTGACCAGACTTCATGAGTACAAGATGCTCAAGCGTGCACAAAATCAAGGTTTTTGCTCATTATGAAAACAGGATAAGGTCTGTGTGTGTTTGTGTGTTTAAGTGGTGTAAAACCAAACTGTTGTCTCAGGTGCATCCAGTAGGTCCAGCTCACCCATGCACACCAGTCTTCGCTCTCTGCAGGCAGTGAGGAGCAGTCGCAGTTTAGACATTGACGACTACAATCTTGACCAGATCCTTCACATCAGAGCCGGTAAGCAGTAAAAGTTAGATTGCTAATTCAAATATTTATGACAAAGTCACACTGTAGTCAATATAAATTGCCATCTTCATCTTGTAGGTGCATCATCTGCAAGAACAGACTCAAGTTACAGGTCTGTCTCCCATTCAGCTCACCACATGAAGCCGGCCCAGCCCACAGCCATAAAAAGGTGCCAGAGGTCCCACTCCCTTAGCCCATGCAGGATCCCACACTCATCCATTTCCTCTGTGGAGAGAGTTTTTGCTCCTCTCAAAAACAGAGGTGCAGCCTGGTTCCAAAATGGAAGACAAGTACAAAGATGAAATTAAGTTGGTAAGAGATTCACTTTAAGTGACTTGATATACCAACAGTTTAGAAATACAATTGTGAACAGGTAAGTAGGTCTATAGGTTTGAAGACCAACAACAGGAAGTGGTAGACACAAAATTGAAAGTAACAGCTTCATAAGGGGCAACTTTGTGTTTTTTTCAGGGACAGTTTTTTTTTGTATTATATCAAGAGGTATAAATTTCAGTCCGTAACCAACAAATTAGTCATTGTTTTGTAGATGTCCTGGATTGGATTTTACACATCATAAAAGGAATATTCCTACTAAAAATTACAGTGTTTTTACAGCTAAAATATAATCAGCTGCTGTAAAATTTACTTTTCATTCAAAGATATAATTTTGATTGAATTTGTTAGATTTCTCTCTGTTGGCCACTCTTGTAAACAACAAAACAAACTGTTCCGCATCATTGCAAAACATTTGTTTATTTGTTTTAGCGACACAATAAGCATGTATTTTGGGTGCAATTGCACAAATCTTAAGATGACACATGGCTTAGGTCATAATGGTGTACAATATAAAAAGTTGGATGAAAATTGTTAATTACATATTGGTATTTACAAACATCACATTTACATAAGTCTAGTGCCTTTTTTTTTTTTTTTTTTTACATAGTCCACTAATTATCTGAGTCCATGTCACTGTCTCCTCCAATGGACCTGAACTCCTCACTCTCCTCATCCTCACTGAGCTGGACTTGAGACAGTACAGCAGGGCCCCTCCTGCGAGCTTCATCTTCTTCATCCTCCTCTTCCTCACTGATGCCATACTCATCGCCGTTCCCTAGGCTTGGGGGCATTTGACTGCGGCTCTCTGGGTCCTCATAGCTCCCATAGCTTTGGACCAAGACAAACCATTAAGAGACCCACAGAAATAGTGCATGTTATTGGAGCTTGCGGGACCTGTACCTGACATTGCTGTCTTCCAAATGAGGCTCGTCTGGTCCATCCCCTTCATATGACATCATGCTCTCATCCTGCTCCATTCCCATACGAGCTGTCTCCTGGGTCCTCCGGGGGGGCTGCGGTCTGACATCCACCTCTCTATCAGAGTCACTGCCACTTTCTGACAACTGAATGGCTGAAAAAAAATATGCATTCAACTTTAGTGTTTAAATGAACAAAATACATTAAATCAAATATTCAAACAGTAATAAAATTTTCCACATCGTAAACAATGTATTTGTTTTGCATTTTTGTGCTGTTTCTTCTATTTACTACCATTTTGTGATTTGGTTATTTGACCTGTTAAAAGAGATGCATGCCCAGTATAGATCACAGTGATTTATTGGCCTTGTAGGGTATCATTTTAAGATATTCTGAGGCAACCTTGTCAGGAGCTACCAAACTGCAACACTTGAGACCTTCTGCAATCTGGTTTTGAGCCAGGACCTTGTTTTGAGGATTATAATGCTGGGATAAAAAGTATCAACTTACAGGAGAAGGGATTGTCTCCTTCCTCCTCACTGGCGTCGTCCTCTCCATCAGACATGAGCAGGTCCTGGTATAGCACACTAGACTGAGCAGGACGATTTGACCTGCTGTCCTCCCCTTCATCATCATCCTCATCATCTTCATCATGCATTCGTCTGCGAGGCGGCAGCAGCATCTCATCTTCATCATCGTCATCCTCCAGGTCTCCTTCTGCATCCTCTGCCTGGATACACAATACAAAGAACCAATGTAAGTCACTGCCAAGTTACACCTGGATATACTTTTTCATTCAATTCCCTTGTATTATGTTGTGATTAAATAATTTGGATACATGTATTATAGTCTTACAGGAGCAGGGGTTTTGGGCTTTCCATCATCGTCCTCTTCAAAGCCTTCAATGTCCACATCAGACTCTTCTTCCCCAAGTCTTCGGTGACGACCCTAAAAAAGAAATCATCAATTACAGAGCTTATGTTTTTTTTTTGTGTGTTTGTTTTTATTTTTATTCAGTTTTGTTATTTCACCCATTGCATGTCATTGATAGTAAATCCACTATATGTTTGTTTTCAAGTCCATTTGTCCATAGGCTGATATCTTACTGTAAACCTTTGATTTTTACCTATAATTACTCACCCCTTTCACATTCTGTTGATGACTGAAATTATGTTTTCTTATAATATTTTGGAAAGAATCTCAACAATCCAGATGTGTTCAGGACAAGGCAGTGTGGTTGCAAGCCTAAATGCTTAACTCACTCATACCTGACCCCCTCTCTTCTCTGTAGCAACCACTAGAGGGCCTTCAGAGAAAAGACTGCTGGTGTCTCTCGCCATGCTTCCTGTGGCCCCACTGTCGAACAGGTCAACAGGCTGGCCCACGCCAAACAGAGGACAGGAGAGCACCCCAAACACAAGTAAAGGAACAGAACCAAAAGGAGTAAAGGAGAAAGAGACAGGGTTGGACGCTACAATCAGGCAGTTACAGATCATTACAGATGAGGAACAGATGGGTTAGTGTAAGTCAGGATTTAAGAGGAAATGGTACGACTTGTTGTGAGGTGTCAACAGGAAGTGGCTTAGGAGAAAACATTTTCCTTAAGATTTACCTGAGGAGTATAGGGCCCAGGAGTCATTGGGTCTAAGCTCTCCAGGTCGGCTGCATCCAGAGCAGCTTCTTTTGCAGTGGAAATGTCCTTTTCCAACTGGGTCAGGTGCTCATCATACTGTGGGTACACAAACAACAATTACTAGTAAACAATGTTTTTTACTATATTTACAAAATAAATATATAATATAGATAATATAGATAAAAATAGAGAAATAGAGAGAGAGATGCATACATCTGCCAAAGTCTGTTTGCAAACATTGACTATCTCTAGAGCTGTTTTGGTGTATGGGCTGTCTGGACCTGTAAAAGATTATAAATAAATGTCCATAGTATGCTTTGAGAAATATTTTTAATAATGAATAAATGTAATATTTTACCATTGTACTTGATGCTGTTGTTGTGAATGAGACTGATGTCTGAGAGGAAGGTCTCTCTGTTCTGATATTTATGTTTGGAAATGTTCTGAAAGAGGCACAAAATCCTGTAAATAACAAGTTATTTCTGTTGATAAAACTATAAATAGCTTTGCGTCATATGGCACCTTCCGGACAGTCTCCAGGTCCATGGGGTTTGCAATGACCTTGTGATAGTCTGGCACAAACTTCTTGTTGACAGGATGATGGAATGGCCATGACTGCACAGAAGAAAATGGATACAGTCATCAGCATAATGTAAAATGCCCTTGAGGTTTTAATAACTTTTGTCCTTCGTGAAAGAAATTAGTAAAACAAAAACACATTAAAAAAAAGACTCACATCAGGCACTGCCATCATTTTCTGAGTCACAATGTTGTCCAAAATAAAAGAGAACGCAACTTGATCGTCATCATCCAGCAGAGGGTTGATGGCTTTTTCCAGCCTCACCAGTCTGTCTTCCTTCTACACAAACACAAATAAATTTACAAAAGGATTATAAATGTTTATTATCTAGCATATCTGATTTTATAGTAATACTAACCTCCTTTAATTTTGTATCACACAAGTCTAACATGGACTGTGCCACTTGTGTGATTGGATGTTTTGCCCCTGTGATTGAATAATACATTTATGAAAACACATAAGATATGCCTCCTCACAAGATGTTATGTTTATACCATTGTAAGTGGCACTGTTCTTGACAATAAGCTCCACAGCTTCTCTAAACTCCTCTCTTGATGGGTACAGACGCTTTCGTACATTTTCTCTCAGGGTTTGCAGATCCATCGGGCGACTGATGATTTTGTAATAGTCTTTCACAACCTTTGCATTCACAGGTGTGTGGAAGGGGTATGTCTACAGGAATAATTCAGATTATTGAAATAAATGAAACATAGATGGGAAACAACTGAATTATTTGTGTTATTTCTTACATTTGGATGGTCCCGCATGTCATTTATAATGCTCTCCAGCACTGAAGATAAAGTCACCATGGGGTCAGTGCGTCTGCGATGGATGGACTTGTGTGGTTTCTATACATAAATAAAAATGTAAAAAGCTGGAATTTGGAAGTAACAACAAAGCTTCAATATGTTAATATTCACATTTAAGTAGTCACAATGCACAGCGCTGCCAACACGCCTCTTCTTCTTTGCAGGGAGCTGTTGCTTGGGGAACTTCAATACCAAAGACTTTCTTCGCACCTCATCAGCACTGCAGTGAAATAATATTTTCACGTGATCCAAATGGTCAGATAAATGTGATATAATATAACTGAACGTTCAAGATACCTTTCAATGAGCTGTTTGCCCAGTACAATTTTGGTGCCCTCCACTTTGATCAGCTCCTCATTGTCATTGTGAATAACAGTCTTTTCCAGTTCTTCCTCTTGTTCTTCAGTCATTGCCACAGGGTTAGAGGGTGGAGCATTGGTTTGATAGTACAGTGGGCAGAACTTGTTGGTCCTCATGTGTCCAATAGCACCACAAGCACCACACTTAAGCTAGGGAATA
Source organism: Boleophthalmus pectinirostris (assembly GCF_026225935.1). NCBI lineage: Eukaryota > Metazoa > Chordata > Actinopteri > Gobiiformes > Gobiidae > Boleophthalmus > Boleophthalmus pectinirostris. The sequence goes on along the minus strand of NW_026571018.1, from coordinate 22,711,659 downwards.
GAAGTAAAAATTAAGGAACGCGAAAAACTATTTACCTATAAAATTATTTAATAGTATAAGCAATAATGCAGGTGCAAGTTTGAGCTTGGTACCAAGCAGAAAAAGAGGGACAGGGAGAAAAATAGTACTGAATCAGCAAGCTTACTTTTACCTTGAGGTCTGGCCTCTCCTTGGCCTTTTTGGCCTTCTTCTCTGGAGGCCCCTTGAACTTGTCCTTCTCTTGGTTTCGTTTCAGTCTGCGCAGCTGCTCCTGAATGCGGCGACGCTCCTTTCTCATCTCCTCTCTGTGCTGTTCATCAAATAGGGCAAACTTCCGGCTGCAAAAAATAATTACCATTAGCATGTTCAAAATGTACCTTGTAAAAGAGCTATATTAAAGCCACTCACATGAAGTCATCATCCTTTGTGGTTCTAATCCTCAGGTAAGCATCAATGACTGAGGCTTTGCGCACAGTTTCACAGCGGACATACTCTTTCCCGTCCTCATCTCTGAATGTACGATAAATCTTGAGCCTACGTCCTGTGGCTGAAGAGTTCAGACTGGTGACAGAACAAGTGTCATCATCTTTGTGAGAGCTGGTGGATAAAGAACTTGCTGAAGAGGGAAAAACAAAAAAAATCCATATTAAGATGTCAGAAGTAAAGAGAACAGACAACATACGACTTAAACATACATAACCCTTTCCGTCTGTCTTTGCGGCCCTTGTGGTCTCTGTCACTCTCCTCTCCCATCAACATCCTCTGGAGCTCCTTCCTCTCCTGCTCCTCACGCTCTCGAGAAAGCTGTGAGCTGGTCTTTTTGTTCTGCAGCATGTTCTCAATATTCTTCCCCATCTCCTCAAAGTCACTGTCCTCGGCAGAGCTGCTATCTGTGTCAGTGGACAACACCTCGGTTGACTCCAGCACCCTGGGGTTAATTAGAAAATGTAGGTTAAGACTAGATCAAATGAGAATCCATGAAGAAAAATACAGATGTCGCTGACTTGTTCTGCAGGTCAAAGATCCTCTGGCACTCCTCCTTGTAGCGCTCCTGATGCTCGGCCACAGAGAACCGTGAGCCTCGGGCAAATTTACTCATGGGCCCTTCGCCTGAACGGGCCTGCTCTGTGGACATGGTCCTCACTACGTCAATCACCTCCCACCGCGAAAGCTTCTTTATCTAATAGACACAAATGTAATAACTTATTTGGATGCAAAATCCTACATTTTTAAATACCAAATCAATAAATAAAGTTCTTACTTCCTCCTCTGGTACGCCAAATTTGCGTAGAAGCTGCTTTGCATTTTTCAAAGAAAGTCTCCTCAAATCGGCATCAGTTCCTGTCACAGTCTTTTTGACAGGCTGTGGTTCTTTGTCATCCTACAAAACAACAAAGAGCAGGGTTAATCAAGTTCTCAATTCAAAATAATTATATTAAATCCAGGTAAGTAAATGTCAAACAAACCTTCTGTTGAGTGGGCTTGTTGGGCACCTTAACATAAGAGAAACCCTCTCCACAGCCAGTAGGATCAGCCACACCAGTGACCTCTAGCAGACATTTTCCCTTCATGGCTGAAATGAATGCTCTCGTGGTATTCCAGGGAGCTGTCCGAACCTAAAGCAAAACATTTTTGTAATGATTAACCAACTACTCCACTGCCTATTAACTTGTGAAGGTAATTTAAATATATTAAATATATAACAAACTGTATTGAATTGACACCTCATCATCAATTTTCATTTGAAAGTCCTCTTCATTCTCTTCCTCTGGAGCAAAGAATGACTTCTCTCCATAACCAGCATCCTAAAACATTGAATATTATGCTTAGTGAATGGGACACAGCGTTATGTACCATGTCAGTCAACTGTGTCTGAAATACCTTCAGTCTCTGTTCAGCCACCAGCATGCTGTAATACGCACAGCACTGTTCCGGAGACACCATGGCTCGGATCTCCTCTTCAGTGGGTAATCTGAAGTCGGGCTTTAGTACCCACCAATTTGAGTCCATTCCTGGTACAACAAGAATCATTTAGACCATTTTCTATAAATTACACCCAAATATTAAAACATAACAGCCTTATTGTTTTTAAACAACTTATCCTTTGAACTGAATTGCCCTGAACCGCAGCACACCTTCAGAGTAAGCTCCATATTGGTAGAAGTAATAACCTTTTTGCCACCTCATTTTCCTGCTTGTAAATTCTGATCTCAAACAGCTCTCAAAAATCACATAGCCTCAACATAACCTCAACATGTCCCTAATGACTACACAATATGGGGGCAAATGGTGCTATAAAAGGATATAGGGGCTCATTGTACCTGTGCGTTTAAAGTCAGCACAAAGTTTAAGACGTTTTCTGATGCTGCTCTCAGAATGTGAAGGAAAAGCTTTTTTGATGTCTTCCATCCGGATTCTCCTGGGCCGATCCTTACTCTTCCAGAACAGCCTGTAAATAAATACCTACACACAACAGCAATATTAAAGCAGGGAGGTGAAGACAGGAGATTTAAGTTCATTCACTGTGGATTGCAACCCCTCACCTGTAGGAAGTCCCTGATGTGGGTATTGGCTCTTTTGGAGTTGGGTCCTGGGACTTCAGACAGTGGACACTCCTGACCAACTACAAAGATATCCACCAGCTCTCTGATGTAGTATCCGTGTCGTGTTCGTAAAACCAGAAAATCTGTCTCTGGCATTTTGTGGAGGTAAATTGGTGCACGGAAAAGATTGTTCTCAAATGCCTAAAATATAAATTATAGCTGTTAATATCTATATAAAGATGTTCTTGTGATTAACCCGTGGATAAACCAACCTGCAGCAGCTGTCCAGGATGCAGAGATCCAAGGAAGGGTGACGTGTGGCAGTACACAGTTTCTCCATATTTACAGTCTGGTGCTCCTGGGTCCTTACCAGGTTTCTGAAGTAAATAACAGTATTTAAAAAACAAAAAAAACCCTCATATTTTAAAATAGTATAAACAGCACATGTATCCTAGATAAGTAATCTGAAACGCACGCGTTTGTAGTAGTTCTTGATCTTGGTGGCCATTCCCACTTGCATAATCAGTGGTGGGTATTCTTCACTGTACTCTGCCAAAATCAGATCTCCATCTTTCCCTGTAAGATCTTGAGGAGTTCGCATGAAAAACATATCACCACCTCCAGATGCCTGTCGCTCTTGTTCTCTCATCTGTGCAAAACAAAACATATTGTCTATAAATAAATGCCAACACCAGCGCAACAAACTAAAATGTGCAGATGTAGACCTTAGCCTTTTTCTTGATGTGTTTAAGCAGAGGCTGAACTGCATGAGGCCCTGGTTGAGCCAAAGCACCAAAAGAGTACTTTTTCAAAGCTGGCCGATGGAATTGACGTAGTTTCATAGGTCCCATGTGCGTAGGGAAGAAGGGCTGCCTCAACTCCAAGGCAGGGATAGAGTGCTGTTCAGAATCATAATTTTACACATAGTTTGTGGCTTATCACATCAGACCAGAACAAAAATTATTTTACAAATTACTCACCTGAATAATGTTTCCTCCAAAGGTGCCCCGTAGGCCTTGTTGTTTGGGATAATAAAACTCATCATTTGAGAGGTTCCATGGGTCCTTTATCTCAGGCTGGGACATGTTCTACATAGATATAAAAGTAGTCAAGCTTTTACAATAGACTGCTTAGTATTAGAAAAATACATTTATACCAAGACACAACTTCAATCTTACCTGCTGAGGCTCATCTTTTATTACTCCAGTCTTGCCTAGCAGGATTCGACTTTTCTTGAGTGCAGTTTCTTTTTTGTTTTCTTTTGAAGGCGAGTGGGATGTGATTTCCTCCTTTTCATCAGGAATTTCTATAGGACACAAACAAATTAATTACATGCATGTATAAATATTTAACAAAACTTCTACCTGTTGTCAGGTATGACTATACCTAGAATAATGTTCTCATCATTTGGATCAAGTGTAAGAACAGGTGGAGAGAGATAGTGATCCATTTCCTGGTCATCCCAGATAATATTGTCTTCCCAGCGTCCATACACCAGCTCCTCATTGTCAATGGGGAAAATTGAATACCATGGATTGTCATCTTCATGAGGCGCTATTAAGCAATGACACAAAAATTACACATTACAAAAATTAAACATAAGATGCAAATAATTATGAAAAAATTTAATTCATACCTTGATTATCCTGACTATTTTTGTCCCGCTTAGAGCCAGAGATTACTGATGTTTTTGGTGCAGGCGGTAATGGAGGTGGGACAAGTTGTGAATTACTTCTTGAAAGACCTGTGGAATTTAAATACAATTAAAAAAAGGTCTTATAAAATAATAATAATAAATAAACAGGTACATACACTTTTGCTCACCCTGTTGTGCATTATAAGCATTGGCATTGCGAGTCATGCTGGAGGGGAGCCATCCTGCTAAACTGGCTCTTTGGGTCTTTGTGCCCTTGTGTTTCACATCTTCTCCATTCCAGATAATGTCATCTTCCCACTGCAGCTGAGTGACCATCAAAAACAACTCATTCTCAAGGGCTCTCTTCTCTTTGTCACTCCCCTCGTCACATTCTTCCTCTTCTTGAGACTACAATGAGCAAAAACAGGAAAACATTTAGACCAAAGTAAAAAGTCTAATTTATTACTTAACACATATTGGGTTTACACACCACCATTGCCATGTCTACTACATCCTGAGGCACGTTATCATTTTCCTGCTTGTCTGTTTCTTCCTTTAGTCTGAAACCATAGTTGAAGTTGCTCCCATCTTCAGGGACGCAGAGCATATCATACCAAAGCTGAGCTGGACCATATCTCCACTCTGCTACTTTTGGTCGAGACTCTGTTTCCTTGTCTCCATCACCACAGGCCTGCGAAAACTTGGATTCAACTGGAGCCATCATGGTAATCTGAAAAGGAAAAAGTGTAGTGTTTGATAACATGTTTAAACCCCCAAATACAATAAAGACAACAGTGCAGTGAAACTGCCACTGAATTATTCCAAACTACAGCAAATGTATCTAATATGCAAGTCATAATATACGGTCATTAAAGCTAACTGTAATTTATTTGCTGTAATTACTGCTATAGAAAAAAATTGCAGCAATCATATTCTGTATCTCTACCATAAGACAGACTTACCTCATCATCAGAGAGGCACTGCTCTGGAGGAGGAGGTGGTGCGTACTCATAGACCCATCCAGACTTTTTCTCTTGGCCTTGCTCTGAGCTCTCTCCTTCGGGTGGTGGGGTCCCAGGCTGATGGTCTCGGTGCTTTCTCTTCTTCTTCCTTCTGGCACTCCTCCAAACAGATGGCATGTTTTTTCCAGGACCAAACAATCGTAAGAATCTGAGAACCTGACAAGATATTTAAGACATTATCATTACAGTGTGAAATTTATGTAATGAAACCTCAAAGTCAAGAGCTTTACCCTTCCAGGTCTAAATTCTGGGAACAACTCTGTGACACTTGGCAAGGCTTTGGCTGCATCTTTCTGCATAATTCCAGCCAGCGGGAGGTTGAGTCGGTCTGGAGCCCCACCCGAACCAGACTTTTGCGAAGGACGATCAGTTTCAGATTCTGAATCTGAAGAGCTACTGAAATCCATCTTATCCCCAGAAGTAGATGGCGCAATAATAGAAGGCAGTATAATACCATCACCCTCCTCTGCCACTGTCAAAAGATATGATTACATTTTATTAATTAAAAACATCTGAAATCATTATGTAAATAATATGATATTCTTTTGGATGCACAAATAAAATAAGCAGCCTATTACACACCACTTGCACTTTGAGCAGGTTCATCTTTTTTTATAGATGTGGGAAGACTTGGTGGTGGAGGAGGTGGCATAAGTTTGGAGTCAATATCCTCACAGTCTGCATCATAGTCATCTTCATCATCTTTACACACAAAAGCACATTGTAGTCTAGAACTATTATAGTTACACCAACATGTGTTGCAGCTGTGTATGAATATTGTTATCGCTAATTTATTACCAGGCTTCTTGCTTGGTTGCATTGAGCTCATTGCCTGACGATACTTTTTAGTTTCATCCTCTGCAACTTCACTGATGTCTGAGTAATCAACCGCATCTTCAGTGCTCTTTACCCAACCTAAAATATTATAATATATTGGAAAAGATCATACATTGGATTTCAAACTTTATTCAAAATGAGGACATTATTTTAGGCTTACCTTCCTCATCTACAACGCTAGAGTCTTTAGTTTCCTCTGCGCTGTCTTCTTCATTAGCTGTTATTTCTGTAATAAGTGATCCAAGACCAAGATTGCCCAAGCCAGCCAAATGTTTCTTGGACTCCTGCAAAAAAAAAAAAAAACACAATTATGCAAACCAAACACGAACATTTATGCCAGAACCACAATTAAACTTACATTGTCCAAAACACTGTCGCCCTCCAGCTGCCCATCTTCATTTATATTTCCAAACAGGAAGCCTGTAATCGAAAAGGGACGGTCCTGGTCCTCATCACTATCTGAATCTGACATCCTGTAGAAGAAGTCATTGAATTAAACTGAGAAAGTAAGAGAAATTAAACGTGCTTATTGGAACACGACTTTCAATCATTCAATTCATTCTTGAAAGTCAAAGTATTTGGCAACAAGGAAACTACGCCAGCAGATATACCATGCACTGCAGTTTTACTATGCTAACAGGGAAATGTATGAAAAGTTTGCTAAGGAAACATAAAACACATTTATAAGCACTCTTATGAAAACAAGTTTTGAGTAATGTGTGAATGTAAGAGAAATTCTTAAGTGTTGGAAGAAATGCTAAATATTGCTAGCTACTTAGCCAGCAAAACGTTTACATTAGTCAATGAACGAATTCCCTGTAAATTGCAAAAAAGCTGCCTGACACAAATGCTTGAAAATAACTTATATGTGCACATAGCTGCTGTGTTAATCCAAACATATACGCATAAACTCGCCTGTAATTTCCCTCTCCTCCCCACAACGGATGCTAAGTGTTTTTATTTTGCAGGATGTAGCTTCAATGGCTACCGGAAATCACATATGACCCGGATGTGTAAGCGTTAAGAGCGTGGCTCTATTAAAATAATACTTAAAAATTATATAAATAAAATTATTGCGTCGTGTGAAATACGTCATGTAAACAAGCATTATTAATTACTGCACGCGAAAAGAATCGGATGAAACATTAGCATTTACTTAATTTTCAATATCAGATTTCATAAGCACACAAGGCTTATGAAATGCTTGATGTATGTCATCTGCAGTTTGAAAGTAAGATAAAAAGCCAGTTAAGCCAGTTTGTTTTTTATTAGTTTGTAAAACAATAGTTTTGGAAAAAGAGTACAAAAGTGATCCTGGATGCCACAGTATGAAACCAGCCCAATTATGTAGGGTGAAAGGTTTGCTTCTTTAAAAGGCATTATCTACAGACATGTTAATTTCAACTGGCCTTACCATACACAATAAATCACTAAAACAATTACAAGTAATAGGTTAACACAATGGCTGACCCCATTAATATGTTTACATTTTTAGAAAAACTAAATAAAAAAAAGGGAAACAAGTAAAAGGCTTGACCACAATGCCAACCGGTATCTGGCAGTAGGTAAAATCATGCAATATGACAATCGTTCCACTAAAGAGAAACAGCAATGCACTACAGCTGTCACACAGTGAGAAGGGGCAGCCAGAGATGTTCTTTCTGACAGTTATTGTAAATGTCCATTGGTTTGTGTTGACTGTTTTCTACAGTAGAGCAGCAGCTCACTGGGCAACCAAATTTGCATACATAGATAAGTTGCACATATCCTTAGTTAACAACAACTTGTCTTTCACAATCATGTCCCAGTTAAAAAAATATAACTAAATGACCATTTAGGAACTCCCCAAAATGTGGGATATTCTCATATTGGGAAATAAAAAAGCTAGGAAATACATGAATAAATAAGTCAGCTTGACATCCATAAAATTTCAGTGGATACATGGGAGTCATCAGAATGCCATCCACAAATGCACATCATGCATTTCTGGCCTGGGTATCCGGCAGTGTTAAAAATGAGGGCTCAATCCTCTGCTCCTCCAAAAGTTGCATTCCACAATCCAGTGGGAAACTCACCATACAATATCTAAAATAAGTTGACATTTGATCTTTTTTCAACAATTGATTAACCATGTACAACATGGTTTTACCATATGAAAACATAAAAGTGGGAGCAATGTGGGAACAAAGGACTTTCATTGTTAAAGCAATCTCTGTTAACCACCGCTCACCAGGTGTTAGGGCAGCAGAAGTGAGCTTCCTGTTCGGTCAAACTTCTTTCCTTTTGAAAGGGCTGCTACCTGCTTCATCAGCTCTCTGTTTTTGGCCTACAGAAACCAGAAATTTTACATTTAATAAATCTTGATTAAAATGTACAATGGTCTGTGTTAGATGCTGAATTACCTGTTGTTGTTCCATTGCCTCTTTGTGTGATTTCTCCATTTGGTTCATCTTGACTCTCATGTTGGACTCCTGATACTGAAAGTCTGCTTTGAGCTCAGTCAGCTTTAAGAAGGAGATTGAGACAACTGTTACTGTTAAATCTGCTTGGACTGCTGACAGGTGAAGCTGCCATAGATCCCTTGCCTTTCTGTCTTTTTCCAGAATAGTCTGATCCCTTTGTTGTAGAAGCCTTTTCAATGACATCACTTCCTCTTTGAGCTGGCTGATGAGGATGAAGTTGTCTGTTCCTCCAGAATCCATGGACTGAGTGATTGAACTGCTATTGATATATAAAAAAATGTGTAATATGAACCGAGAATACAATTAAATGGCACATGTAGAAATATAACTTACCTGTCTCCATTAGATGGCTTCAACTCAAGCTTTGGTTTCTTCTTTGGAGTCTCTTTTTGGATTGAGGATGATTTATGGCTGCAAAGGACAAAAATAATTCTAGAAAACCAATCATCCATCAACCAACCATCAACTCTCACAGTCAGACATTTCTCAATCATGATCCAGATATGCTCTGCAGCAAATAAGCAACCACAGTACACTACATTCTTTCTGTTGAGTGAAACTGCTACAACGAAAGCACTAAAAACATCAACACCCCCTTGTTGTGACAGTAAAAAGCATCTGCAAATTTCTCAATAACGCTTTAATGACAAGACAGAAAACTTTGTTGTGAGGAAACTAAAATTTACCTCTGCTTCCACAGTCCCTGCTCTTGTTCAGGACTCAGACTCCCACTCAGTCTGAATAGGAAAAGTGCACATTTAGTGAGCTATATACACAATGTAGTAAAGGCTTAGGGTGAAAACTAAAGACATACTTGTGGTGAGAGCTGCTGTGTCTGTGTTGGTGATGGTGGTGATGGTGGTGATGATGATGTGATCTGGAGTGGTGGTCTTTCTCATTGAGGGAAGAAGAATTTGAGCCAAAACCTTTCCTTTGCTCCTTTGTCTTCTGTAGGACACGTCGGTAGGACAGAGTACACAGCCAGCAGAGCAGCTTACCATCCACCTTTAACATATAAGAGCCACAAGTTAATTACCGTATCCATTACATTTAGAGTTGAATCAAGTACCTTTCTTCTGCCTTCTTCTTTGCGATCAAAAGCACATTGTTGCTTGCACTGCTCGCAGGTTTGAGGTGGTCCATATTTCTTCTCTGAGTTTGTACATCGCTGACACTTGGTTCCAATAAAGGCCGCAATAATATTACAGTACTGGCAGGGTTTGGGCTGGAAAGAGAAAAGAATAAATGACAAAAACTGCAGATGACAAAACTAATAGAACAAATGGAAATAAGTCATTATTAAACGCCCAAAACTTACTGTCCCAAATTGTTTGACATTCTGTGCACACTTCTTGCAGATGGTGTTTGTTTTGCTGAAAAAAAAAAAAAGAAAGGCTTTAAGTGGCAAGCATGAAAACAAATTTAACTAAGTACACTCATTAATTCTTACCTTTCTTGTTGAAACTCTGATCTGCAGTATGTGCACTTGACAATTGGATGTGCAATGCGGCACTCCTGTGAAAGCAAAATTACTTGTTTTATCACATGTAAAATTAAACGGATATTTTAACCAAAAAATAAATAAATAACTTTAGACAGGGCAATAGGCTATAGATAGCAATCTTCCAGCACCATCTTCAACAAGTTGAAAAGACCAAAGAGTATCAGTAGGAGTAAAGATGTTTATTAGCCCCGATTAAGATACTGAAGCCAGTGATACTCTGTTGACTATTAGAAGGCAGTTTGCAGAACATCGCTGCTATTAGTGTTACATAATAGCAGCACGGAAAACCCACCCAAATCACAAATATTAGGGAACAACAAAATCGATATCGGCGTGACATACATTTTTACTTTTATAATCAAAAAGCTCAAGACACAGAATACATCAGTGTCAGACCTTGCAGAGCTGCTGGCCTTGCGATAGCTCCTCAAAGGGGTACCGCTGGTTACACTTCGTACAGGCGTACAGCGCCGACGTAGCCATCCTCTCAAACTGATGTCACTGAGCTAAAATGGCCTAGCGTCCAGCGGAAAACTGAACAGATTATCAACGCTGTTTTCCTTCCCGGTCTTTGCTAATCAAGAACTAAAACATTGGTGGCATCCAAGGCTAACGTTAGCTGGCGTTAGCTCTGATGGCTAAGCGTCGAGAGCTGGACATAAATAGCTGAGCAGCGGAAGAACAATAAACTCCAAATATCTATGACCTCTACGGCATTTTACGCTGCACGACAGAACCAACTATGCATGTACGGCATATTTACTGTCATCCGATGATAAACAATACAGGTAGCTCAGATTAGAGTTTAGTTTTAACTATTCTCGCCAAGAATGGTATTTTCCTGTTTTCCTTCTTTTTGTATCGGCGTCGTCGTCATGTAACCGGAAGTTGCCGACGCTCTCCATTAGAACAAAATTCATCGCGATACTGCACATCTACGCGGGATTTTCGGTTTTAAATCTGGCAGGCCAATCAAAGCCGTGATTTTCAGAGAAATGTTTGTAAACAAAACTGTTAACGAAAGACTGAATACTTATATAGAGAGATCCATCCCTGCAGATGAGATGCACAACAAAGTATCACACAATGATACGACCTTTAAACTAACTTTGTTTAAAGTTAGTTATGAAATAATGGTGTTCAGCAGCCCGTTTATAACACAACAAATTTGGACCTCTTCAACTTCAAACTTTAATAAAGTGGTTGGTACCATACACATTTGCTTTTTCATGTCTTTGGTTTACCGTTACATTTGACATAGAAACAGTCAATAGGAGGTTTCAGTATTTTTTTTTTAATTTAGCATTTAAGGCACTGCTAATCTACATTCAGTAGACTATTTACTAATTTCTTGTAAAGACACTTGCACTGTTGCATAGTTAAAAACAAACAGAAGCTATAACTTAAAAAAAAACAGAAGGTAGAAATTACATTCTTTGCAGATGTAGTTTGAATGCTATAAACAGCCAGAGGGCAACTAGCATCACTATGAAAAGGCCTCTACAAAAAAATAAAACAAAACTGAATGTCCTGTCTGAAACTAGGCACACTGTATTTGGTCACTTGACTACATCTTATGATATCCATTAGATCTTACACAATGCCTATATCACCTTAATCTTTAATCTAAAACATGTTACTGTAAATGCTGTGGAAATGAGCAAATTAATTTGCTTTGACTTATAAATAACACCTATTAGCAATTTAGAGGAATGCAATAAGGCATCTACTGTTATACAATTCAATATATAATAATTTTTCAAAAACTAATACTGGTTAAAATCTTATTAGATGCAGTTGTATCACCACGTGCAATATGGCTCTGAGACATGGTTAATCCTGTTGTAAACTCATGTTTAACTAATGCAATGCCACATGTGGTGTAATGCAACTTGTTATTGCAGCACTTTCTACATTTAGAATTAAACCCAGTCCTGAGGATCACGTGCTGTCAAACAAAAGTCTGCACAGGTGTGATGGAGCGTGTGGGAGACCCAGCTCGTTCGGAGGATGAAGCAGAACGATTGGTCACTTCACGTTGAAGCTCCTCAACCCGCCTCTGCAGTTCAGCACGCTTTACCAACAGCTCCTTGTAGCGCTGATGGACCGGTTCCTGGAAAGAAAATTAAGGTTTGATTTCTTTAGAGTACAGTTAATATTTGCCCAGACATACCTGAGGTCTCATCCGAGGATTCCAACGGATGTAGTAACCAACCCAAAGCTCTAGGTGGCGCAGGCTGACAACAGGGAACAACACATGATTGGAGTAGTTCACATAAAGTGGATTAGTGAAATCATCCAGTTGGCTGTTTACATATGACCACAAGGACACAGTTCTCTTAGGAATCTCCTGTCAAATAAAAATCAATAATTACTTGAGTACTTGAGTTTGAGTAAAAAACACACAATAAACTCACTTCCTTCATTCTCTGTTGTTCACTGTTGCACAAAAATGTACCAAAAAGACAGCTATACAGATGATCCAAGATAGTCACCAGGAAATATTCATTATACTCAAAAGCTGCAGGAAACTAAAAAAATGTATTTAGTAACATAAAATTGTATAAGGGTCATTCTTAACACGGTATTAAATTTAAATAAGCTTACCTGTCGAGTCAGCTGCCAAACACAGTCAATAAACTGGATAAAAACAGGTGAGCGGTCGGCATCAGTGTGGTTTTTATCTCCATGACCAATGCGCTAAAAGGAAATTATCAACAGTAATATGTGAATTGGATGAAGTGATAAAATCAGAATTTCCAAAAAAGGATTTACCGTCTGAAAACGATGACCAAAGCTGAGCCACTCTTTTTCAAGCAGCACCTCAAAACCACGGATAGTGCGATAATAGCCATCAAGCATCAGCATGGCCAAAGATGTGAGTTGACCTGTGCGGTCCCATCCATCGCTACAGTGAACCACTACTGACGTTTTTCCAGATTCAACTTTATCAGCTATTCGCAATGCTCCTGCCATTATTAGCTAAAGGTACAATAATAATAAGTTGGAAGTATAAGAATGACTAAGTTCTGTGGGTTATGTATTACCTTGATGTGTTCAAGCCAGTGAGTAGACTCCAGATTGGAAAGCCAGTGGGAGTCCTCAATGTTCGGATAAACCACGTCCTTAAGTTTACGAAGGGACTCTCTCATAACGTGAATATTGTGAATGTCTAAAAAGACAAGTTCAGCGTTCTGGTAAGCATCCTCACTTTCATATCCTCCACCTTTCATCTGGAGGAAAATACTGGCAGTTAGATAAATCTCAAGTGACTGGTGTTTATATTCAATATATTGAAATGGCAAATCAATAAGATCTAATCATTTTGCCAGTTGAATATACAAACCTTGTTGGCAGCAGCGTTGACACTGGGCCGGGCATCAAAAATGAAGAGCTTATGAGACTGGGCATTCGCATCCATTATGGCTTGGAGATACTTCTCATCTTCTTTACTGCGTTTGCCATTCACACCAACCATAGGCTGACTGCAACGTGTGATTGTAGCCTGACTCTCTGGATGAATCCAAGACAAAACCTACACAAAGATTATGTAACACTGTTTTTACATGACTGACAAAGACATAAAACAAAAGTACATCTCCTACTTTGTTACTCACAGGAATTCTTCCTTTAGCCCTGAAGGCTGCTACCCTTTTCAGTTCCTCATCTGGCATGTTGACAGGCACTGCTAGTGTTGATGGATAGGTGTCGCAGAGTTCATAGTGGTCATTTACTTTTGTTATTCTCCAGCTTTCATTAGGAATACCCTACATGCACATGGCAAGGTCAATAAATAGGAATGTTAAATAGATATAAATATTAACTGTAAAGTGAGTAATTCAGTGCACCTGTCTTTTATACTCAGCAAGAGCATCATACACCTTCCATCCATTTTCAGGAAACACTTGTCGATATTGAAGAGCAAATATTTGCTGTCAAAACCAGGAGAAACAATCTTTAACTCCTGTTTGGAAAACATATGTAGAAGTAGTAGCCAGTGTGGCTGAAAACACTTACTACTCCATTGGAAACAGGAAACGCAAATTTCATCAGCACCTCAAAAACTGACTTCCTGAGAGTGTCATCCATCTGCTTGTGTGCAAATCGGAGATTACGCATATCCTACACAGGAAGATATGGGCAGAAACCCATTAGAGACACATTGAAAAGGCAAAATAACAGTGACTTACTATATGCTCTATACTTGTTTCTAAAAATACTATTTTCTCTACTGTAATCACACCTTGCATACAATCCCATATGAAACATCCCCACGGGTTGAGGCATTACCAATCTTCTCCACTCGACTCACTACACCCAGAGGCAGGTCCAACACAAATGCAGGTTCCTGGAAAATGTCTCCAGTATAAGCCAAAATACCATCACATGTAAACTGTGGTAAATAATTACAAGAAAACAAACGCACTCTGTCCATGCACTTAAAGAACAATCTGTAGTTGGTGACCATCACGGTTCCCCTTATGGCTCCAATGAATGGGCAGAAGTAGGTGACATCTTTTGCTACAAAAGAACTTGTTTTAGAAACAGTAATTAAACACTCAATTTAGAAATACAGAAAAAAAACTTACCCACGTCTTGAACGGTTTCATTTGGAAGAAGCTGTGGCTCCTGTTTGTCTGACTCTCTTGGGATGTGCTAAAAGGATCAGAAACATAAAAAAATGAATACGCACAAAGTAGTTTATTACCTCTAGTGAACTGTAATCATTGTGGTATCCCAACCTTTGTAGCTTTGGGTTTCACCTAGGTCACACAAACAAAATGGGGACATTTAGGCTCTATTGCTTATTGCAAATAGATGATTTGTACTGATAGGCAACTCACCCTGAGCTCTGGGGAAAACTCGGTGGATGTGGACTCAGACGAGGTGGGCTTTACGTGGGCAGAACGATCAGAGCGGGACGTAGAAGAACTAAAGGCAAATTATAATATAATACTATAATAATTATACTAATAAAACCTTTGTGGAAAAAGTAGACAGTTAGATTGCCATTGTTATGTTTTCAGTGGTGTTGTTGAAACCTTTAGTCACAATAATAAACAGTCTGTTACCATCACCACATTACAATTATCACCTTGCTCAGTGCTAGTCAATTTTCTCACAAAATAATGCAGTAATGACATTGTTCTCAAGGTTTTCTTTTTAAGTTTCAAGACACTCGTATATAGTGCACTGAGTGGAGTTCTGGTGGAGTTATATTTACCTAGATAATGAATCAACGCTGGGCTGACGTGAAGAGGAGCGCCTCGAGCCCAAACTGTCAATACTCCCACTTTTCTCCATGTTTTTGTGGTTTAAAAGTTAGTCCAATAATCATGGAGGCTTTAACACGATATATAGAGAGGCGTAAACGCAGATAAGTCTAGTTAAAGCCCTTCTTGAAGTAAACAAATCCGCACAAACAAAAGGGAGCTGCCATCTTTTCCCAGCAACCTCCCAATCCCTCAGACAAGGGAGTGATTGTTCAGCATGGCGCCCTCTACTGACCACTTCGACACCGTTAACCTGGATTGCGCATTTTGTTTTACTACGGTTCTGTCCGTTATGAGTGCGAAGTAGTCTAAAAACACATTTTAGATTGTGACTTTTCGTTTAAATGACTGTGTTAGACAGTTTGTAAACATCCTGATTGCCGACATGCAGCACGTTACTGCGAGGGCATTGGAAAAACATTGGCTGCAGTTACATGCACTCTAAATCTCATTGTAGATTTTTTTTATAGTTATAAGTTATAAAGCTAATCAAAAGACATGTAAACAGCAAAATCATCTAATCTAAATCAAGACTTTACTCACTTTAAAATTACTACAATTAAAAATAAATATGATCAAACCAAAATACAAAAATATAAATCTAGACATATTCTTGATATGAATGCAAGATAAATTTTAAAGAAAAAAGTATATTCAACACCTTTAAACATGAATTAATGTTTATTTGATGTTTTACAAATGGAAAAAGGACAATTGTATTTAACACATATTTACAACAAACCAGCACTATGTAAGCCTTAAAAGCAAAATAAACAAAAACAAGTTATTTAACATATTTCTCCATAAATTTTTTGTGAAACTCAGAACGAAGGGTGTCATTGACAAATCGTTTCTCTTTCCGAGCCTCGTCCACTCCTTTGGCGCAGTTCTTGAAAACAACATCATCATCCCACCTGAAAGATATATCCACATTGTAAGAAATATTATATTTACCATTTGCACATTAGGGCAGGATATTTTACCTCCTTTTAACTTTGAATGAGCTCTGGGTCTGGCTGGTCTGTTGTTGTTGTTGCTGTCCTGCTAAATTAATCAATGGATTCCCACTCAAGATGTTCTCCATTCGGATCCTCTCCTCTTCAGCCTTTTG
Organism: Boleophthalmus pectinirostris; assembly: GCF_026225935.1. Classification (NCBI taxonomy): domain Eukaryota; kingdom Metazoa; phylum Chordata; class Actinopteri; order Gobiiformes; family Gobiidae; genus Boleophthalmus; species Boleophthalmus pectinirostris. The sequence goes on along the minus strand of NW_026571018.1, from coordinate 22,695,292 downwards.
CTCACGCTCCTACAAATAAAACATTTAAATCCATTAAAAATCTTAACTAGAAAATGAGAGAATAATAGACAATGAAAGATGAAAATTAAGTTCCTTTCCACAGGCAGTGATCACTTTAAATGATGCATTTTAAAACTGCAACAGGCACTTTATGTCATTGGCTAAATTACGTATTAATAATGCACATCTTTGACTCTTGTTTATATTATGTGAGTTTTGTTTTTATATGTTTTAGTTTGTCTGTCTTAATGGCTTTGCACTCTAGGCTTCTCACACCCTTTTTCCAATGTGGTTGTTTAACTGCAAATGGCAAATAATCTGAACTGAGAGGTCGGAAAGGTTAGATGTAACAGGATGAAGTGATGGCTGGGAAATGTGACAGTGTATACCTCTAACTGTCTAAATGTGTAAGTGCTAATACGGCTTTGTTGTTTTTTTAATATGAGAAATAATATAATATTGCTTGAACTGAAAGGTTGCCTCACCTTGCGTTCCTGCTCTTCAGCACGCTCTTTCTTAATCTTCTCCAACTCAGCCAAAAGTGCAGCAGTGTCATCATCATCACTGTCTTCATCAGAGTCCTCATCTTCCTCATCCTAAAGCAAGTAACAAGAATAAATAAATAAAAAATGTGATCACTGTAAATGAAGACACTATGAATACACGAAAGAGCCTTACATCAGTGAGAGGGTCATCAGCGTCAAGGTTAGCTGCGGGGATTTGATCCAATCTCAGTCGCTTGGAAGATGATGAAGATGATGATGAAGTTGTGTGTTCTGAGAAGTGTAGTAATAAAAGTCAGTGAATGAATTGTTACTACAATTTATGACCTCACTTTAGTTGAAGAGGAGAGTCTAACCCCTTGGTCCTCTCTCCCTGGTTTTCTCCCGTGCAGCCACACGCTCTCTCTCTTCCAGCTCCCTGCGGAAGTCACGGGCACGGACCTCCTCTGGGGCATCCTGAGTCGGTTGTCTGTAAAAAAAAAATAAAAATTCAGATTATGCGTTTAAAGTGTTAGTGGGAAGAAAAGGTGCCATAGTCCCCCAACAAACCTGTATTTGATCTTTGTATGCCCTGGTAGGTCTCTGCTGGAATATTGTTTAGACAGAGCACTTAAGTCCCCCTCTCCTTTACCCCTACCACCTCGGGCTGGCTCAAACGTAGGCCTAGCAGCTGTAGTCATCGTGGATGGCTCTAAAGTACATCAACACGCAGAATGAATACCCAAACTATTTCAAGTATTGTATATTATACTGTTGGCAGTATGCAGTACAACTTAAATAATTAAAACGTAACACAAGAACAACTTATAAATTGAATATTGAATTAATTTTACAATCCAAACAAACTATTGTGCATTAGCTTAATCTAGTAAATCTAATTTAATACTACAGAATTTGTTAATGGCTGATATTATAAGCATACGATCTTTTCAAACAATTTACAGTTGACTGCAATGACGCTTTAACAACAACAATACATAAGCCAAAACATGTAATGTATTATTCTAAGTATTTTTATATTAGGAAAGATAAAATAAAGACAAAAAGGCTAACAAGGTAGCTTGCTAACTAGCGCGTACAATGTAAGTGCCTGTGTGAGAAAATCACCACAAGCCTTAATAGAAAGAAAAGACGTATGCTTTAAGTTAGCGTTGACAAGTTATAAGGGTATTTTAGGCTAAATAAAACATAGAATATTGCTATTATTAAAGAGTTTGAAGACATACCGACTGCTCCTACACGACAACCGGAAAAGTAGCTAAAACATGAACGTCACTTCCTACAAGAGGAGCTCAGGATGTAGCTCCTTGATAAATACGATAGGGGGCAATATACAGCACAATTTTAAACCTCCTATATGTTTTATACCATACAACGGCGGACATAATTTGCTCTTCCGATCAAATTCATTAGTTTGGCCTATTGCAGCCAGGGTGTGGAAATTAATTAAGCTTCTAGTCTATGAATGCAGTGATCCATGTCTACTGACCCCTCTACTGACACCCGATGTAATGTTAATATTTAGGTACCAGTTGTTAGAGAAGCATACATGACCTGCACGTCTTATCTTATGATACATTGTGTTCTCCCCGATGTTTACATTTCTTTAAGGCACGCATATTTCACATTCTGAAGACAAGGAGAGATATGTCAATTATACAGTCCTGTCACTCTGTGAGTACAACACTTGATCTATAGGGCTGTTCACATTCTTCATTCCTAGTGAGCACAAACGCATCGCCATTGTGTTCGTATGTGCTTATAGCTTGACTTGCAGTAATGCAGGGACAGTTTAGAGTCTAGACTGTATCACAGAGTAACTATTTTCTTAATTCTAAGAAACCATTATAATGCTGCAACAATTACAAAGGTGTGGGCCTATCTTTGTACTTTTTTGTTCTCATATTTAATTAATATAATGTATCCTAAAGATTACATTTATGTTAAAAGTGTACTACTTTACTGGTGGAGGGTCCAACCAGGGTATGTTATGAGTTTGGCAAAAAAAAAAAAAAAAAAAGTTCCATGGTATGGCATTAACTATATTATATCTCCAGGGAGACACACATACAGTTAGAATATATGTTTATTAAAGTCTTGTTTATAGTAATAAAAACAAACAAATTCAAGATATATCAATGTAATGCCATAACATGGAGAGGTACATTACTGGCAAAACTAGCAAAACTGTGACAAGTAGTAGTAGTGGATCAAAAGAAAATTTAGATACACAAAGTGCACATTTAAACTGTGTTGTTTAGTCTATCAACAACATATTATTAATTATATAATTATATAAATTGTACACAGTGAAGTCCATCATAAGAAAGTACTTGTGATGGATAACAGGACAAATTACATGCTATAAATTCTGACTGGCTTTTTCATTTGTGTACTACCATCCCTCAAAATAGCCTTTTTGGTGCTGAGACACGTTTCTTTCACAGTGGCAAAAAATAAATAAATCAGATTGTTACATAGAACAGTAAGTACAATGCAGGTCTGAACAGTGAAATGTTGTCACACAATATAGAGCCGTAGAGGAACTAATTTGTCCAAAAAGCAGATTTTGGCTGAAATCCAACTTCTGAATGTGTCATTTCACACTTAAGGCAGCATTAAACTATGTATCAGTGGCACCTGTCTGCCCACTGCGTCGCTGTGAACAGGACACCCACCCACTCGATGAACCTGCACAGCGACATCCAGGTGCTTCACACCTAACAGGGAGGAAGCTGACAGGAGAGGAGGAGGTGGAGGAGGATTTTTGGTTAAAGACACAAAACATGCATCCAATCTTGGCTATTTCAGAGCTGCAGAGGGGACTGTGAGGACCTGCCACACCTGACAGTGCTAAAACAGCTGACTACAGGTGAGAACACAATTGTGCAGATTTCACAATGCTCCTTAGATTGAATGTTCATCTGCTATGCAAGCTGGGGGCTCATTACCGAGCTGGAATGGCTTTTATCTACTAAGCATAATGAATGTGACCCGGTTAATTGGAGCTGGCAAAGTTTCAGAAAGATTAATAATACAAGATTAATATGCTAAGTGCGGGTCAGAATGTTAAAAGCCACATGCAGAATACAAAAATGATGGTCATGTATAAGTAAACATTCTGCTTTGATCATAACTCTGGAGGTAGAAGAAGACATCTGCTAATGGAAAAGACATTGTTAAACTACAAAGACATGTGAAACTCTTCAGTTTGTATTAATGCATTTAATTATGTAACAAGTTCACAACACTATGGTAGGCACATGTGGATCTAGTTCATAATTAATAGGAAGTGGCGATGGAAATATTTATGTATTATATATTATCAGAGTGTGCCAATAGAAACAGGTTGTTGAATGTGCAGTATTTGCAGCAGTAAATTATAAAATGTTACGTAACAGGTTTGAAGTAACTAGCAATGAGGGAACTACTGTGGAGGAAAGAGACTAAATAAAAATGCATACTATTTCTAGCTAAATCACATTAATTTTTCTCTTTGATACTTTCACAAAGGCCATATTTAAAGAGTGCATCATGTCACAAGGTGAAGTAAATTTGAAATATATTAATTGTCATCACCAGTTCAGATATGTGTGCTGATTAAAACACTATAAATACAGACGTTGACAGAGAGAAGGTGCTTCAAACCACCAAGGTACGAACATCAATCAAAAGTGATCTGAGCTGGATCCAGAAAACGAAGAAAGCAGCAGAACAAGACAGCAGCACAAAAGAGAGGTCTGTGATTAAGATCCAACACTTGAAAATGACAAGTATCTACCCCGGTATATCCTGTTTGCCTTTGAGCAACGCACTTATACATATTCAATGGTGTTTACAGCACAGTGCCTGTGGAGGAAGGTACATCGCCTATGCGGAGACAGCTCTCCTACGTGTTGATGACAGCCAAGAAGTTTGAGTAAGTGCCCCTGAAAAAAAAAAGAAATATTGCCATTGAAACTCTGAGGTTGTAGATTCACAAATTCATGAAAGATTTTAGAACAACTTTAGAGTAATAACATAAACAATGTAATAGTCCCCCGCATCCAAAACATTTTTGCACAAGAAAAGAAAAAATAATTATCAGAAAAATCATCCCATTACAAGCTTGGATGTACTTTAAGCAAACAATAAATACAAATAAAAAAGTGAAGTTTTTAAAATGTCTTTCTTGTAATTCCAAGATGGTCCTATTTTGGCAATAATTGCAGTATTGTCTAGTAAATGCTCAAAACCCATGTAAACACATCTATAATTCATGTAGAATTGTCCCTGTACTTTTGTAGTTCATGTAGTTAACATTTTTCCCTACCTAAAATGAAGATAAACCAGTTACAAAAACATCTATCAAAGAGTCAACAGAGAGTCATAAGCAGCCTGTCACACACTTCTATGTTGTGAGTTACTAAAAAATGTACACTTCCTGCAGTTAGAAATTCCTCCGTGCAGTGGATACGTGCATAAACATTAAGTTAATTCTGGGCTGGCTCTGCTGCATTCTTAAAAGCCTTTGGTGCTGCGGGCTGACCTGTGTTTTAACAGGTGCACCACTGTCTGAATACAAACCCTTTGAATGTCTCCCTTGGGCCTCAAGCAGCTTCTTCAGCATCTGTGTAATTGCTTCCAAAAGGGACTTCTGTGAATTCCAATTTAAAATACCAAGAACTTGTTCAGTTTGAACTAATTGAAACAATGTAAACAGCAATAATGGTAGGATTAAGGAAAGAAAACCATTTGAATTACCGTGTAAATATTAACAAGTTTTCTTTTATCAAGACCTACAGTAATTTTCTCACTTGGGGGGTTGTTACACCGGTATTACATCACAGACTTTGAGAAGTGCATGGTACAGAAACACACATAGTAAATTATTCATTATTACACATTTGAGCAGCAAAATAGCAAATTATTTTATTCACGCAAACACTAACAGATATTAAAAAAGGAAAGGACAACAGGGGTAAAGGGAGCGAGAGAGATTTTGGAAAGCAATCTAATACTGACAAGTAATTGCAATTAGATTTGCAGTTAAAAAAGTAGGATTCTGTTCAGGTGCACATTGTAAAGGTGTAATCCTAATCCAACATGTTTGTAGAGGTCTCAACTACAGATACAACAAGATTCCACTATAAAAAGACAGTATATTTGCTCTTTGCAGAGGGGATTCTATTATCTAAATAACTTCAGCCTTTGTGATTTGATAATTGTATAAATTCAATTTGTGATTTTGATTCAGTTATGATATATTGTGCAGCTCTGTGCTGAGGTGCCTACATGGGCCCTCAGCTCAACCTCTGAAATAATTCAAGTTTTACCCGCACCTTAGGTATTCAAAGTACCTGGAGAGATACTACTTAGTCATATAGAAGCCTGCTCCTATGTGTTGGGTTGGGTCGATTTATCAATATATCATAATAAATTTGGACATACTGTATCATTATAGGGGGCTGCTCAATATATATTGATATTTTTTGGTATCCTTTACTAAATCATTTTTGACAGTGGAACAATTGTGTTGCTTGTTTTAAGAAACATAACTTGTTTATTCAATACATTTGACATATACTGTATGCTGTTTGTGATGATTAAAATTGGTGTATTTCATATTAGGTTTGAAGAGGTAGGTAGAATTACTGTTGTTAAAATGCATTTGGTTCTTAAAAATAGTGCTAATCATGTGCAATATATGATCATGTGCTGCATGTATTGTCAAATGGTGTTATTATAGTAAATAGATAGATACTAAGATAGTCCGTTGATAGCGTTAGTTTTTAGCATAGGTTTTAGCAAATTCCACACCCATTTAGTCTTTGTCAACAGAGAATTTGAAGAACAGTTAAAAACAAATATATACTTTGTCTAATGAAATTATTATAGAACATAATTTGCGTCTTTCTAACAAAAAACTTCTATAATGTATTCAATGCTAAACTCTATGGCTATGGGTAATTTCTTTGCCATATGTTGTTCAGGTAGCTACTTCTAAAATGTAAATGTTTTGCTGTGGTTGTCAAAATATCTTTCAAATTATTACTCACCATAAAATATAACATGGCTGGCGGCTGACTGTTGTTTTAAAATAAGACAAGGGACAGATGTGCTGTTAGACTTTATTGATTATTGTGTCGATGTGAGAATATTGCCAAACAGCATAAGGATTCCTAAACTCAAGCTTTGGCAGAGAAGGTCACTTAAGTTTACCCAGTAAGGATAAATAACGATGTGGAGAAAAAAGGTAAATCCTTTATTAATCCTCTTCAATGATACTGGGTTTTTGAAGCCAAAGCCCAGTAGTAACTGCATTTAAATGAATAGTACAGCCTTGTTTACTAATACAAAGCTGTGTTGGCATGCAATTAATATTAACACAGTCGCCTCTCTGGCCAGCTGACAAACAGAACATGCTGCAGGGGAGGCTGGGGATGTGGGATACATACACAAGTAGGAGTGTAAACCCATTCACTATTTCAAAGTAAATCAACTCGCTCTGTTCATTCAGCTTGGCTTTTATCAAATTACACAGTTAATGGAGAGAGTGGTGAGGAGCTAAGAGGGGGACCCAGCCTCTGTGATGTCCCCTACCACCTCTTCATGTGGAGACACAGACAAGACGTCACATTCAGTTACCAAGTTGTGGCCTGACAATTCAGGGTTCTCTCTGACTGCATAGTGGCAAGGAAGAGGGTAAAGTCCACAGCTTTGAAAACCTTCCTTTACAATCCTGATCCCATCCTCCTCCTTGGCGATCTGATATGTGCTTTTAAAAACACATGAGAATTCCTTTTTACTAACATTAAAATTAATATCAGTTGTATTAGAGTTGCCCAGGAGAGCAGCAAAGCGCTGCTTCAGTAGCACAAAGAGTCCCACGTCAAGTGGCTGCAGGATGTGAGAGCAGTGAGGGGGGAGGCACAGCAGTATGACTCCCTCTTTACGAGCCACTTCGACCACTTCCAGACTCACGGGAGACTTGTGTCCATCAAAAACCAGTACCAAAGGACGCTCCTTTGGCCCCTGAACAAGGAAGTGTTTGAGAAACCATCTCCTGAAGAGTTCAGTGCTGACGCAGCCTGATTCTGACCATCCATAGAGGGCACCAGGAGGTCCCTGGCTTTTATAGCAGACACCACTGGGATAGGCCTTTGAGTAGATAACAAATGGTGGGACGTCCTCTCCAGCTGCGCTAAAACAAACCAGGACAGAAATGTGGTCCCTGGAGCCAGGCATTGGCTTATATCCCAGGCTGGATTTAGGGAGAGACAGCCTTTTCCTGCCCAGCTCAAAACCCATCTCACTACAGTTAAAGATTTGATGTGGTTTGTCCATTAGTCCGTGAGAGGTCACCACAGAGCTCAGTAAATGGTAAAAGTGATCTACTGCCTCTTTCCTCACACACATTGTCCTCCCACGGACCACACTCTCGGCTGGCTGAATGCTTAGATTCTTCTCTTGTCGTTTTCTGAAGTTAAGCCACCAGGTTTGGCCTAATTTGGAGAAGGCCACCCTCCGGTGCTGCCGCCTATAAATCGATGAAGCGAAAGACACCAGCTGTTGCTTGGTGAGTGGGAATCCATGGCGGGCCATGTACAAGGAGAACTCCACCAGCAGCTCCTCATCAGCAGATGTTATAAGCTGAGCAGGACCACTACGGCTCCCTGGGGTCACGCGCCCGCTCACTCTGTCCCCGAGTGAAGACTTGGGGACTCCAAACTCCTTCGCAGCCTGCCTTACCGTACAACGTCCTGACTTCACCTCAGTCAGTGCATGCTCCATAGCCTCCTCCGTCCATCTCTTCTTCTTTGTTCTACCAATTTTGTCCAAATGGTTTCTGGACGGCATGATTTTGTCTGGGGTGACAGAGAAGAATTAAACATTAATAATGAATGTGTATGTATTTAGAATGAGCTACAGAAACTGTGGAAACTGATAGAAACTCGTATTATATGTAATTGTATTATGTATTATGATACATGTGAACCTACACCGCACTCCAGATTTATGATGTTATATAAAAAAAAAACAACCTAGTGACCATACCAATTATACTTTTGTAGATATAAAGTTTTTTGGTCATATCGCCGATGAAAAAAACTGGTGTGCCCGAGTTATCTCATCATCTGTTGTTTTAACCGGGATAACCAAACTTTCTTGATGAATTGCTCTTATAAAAACTGTGTGCAACACAAGACTCACAATGTTCCAAGGTGTCAACTGATCCTTCTTCTTGAGCCCATTTACAGAAGAGTATTCACTTAACGGGATTTCTTAAATAGTTGTTTTGCTTAATAAGATCCATTTAGCTTCCTACAGCATAGTCGAATAAAAAACTCATGCTGTTGCAGCATGAAGCCGCGTGAAGCGTGGATGTTTTGACAGGAAGTAGCAGAACCAACATGGAGTCTAGGTTGGTTCCCTTCAAAATAAAAGTTCAATGTTAGATCTTTTTTTTTTATTATTTTTTTTATTATTATTATTATTATTACACACAACTGGGTGAATAAACTTGATATAACAAACATGGCTGTGTGTCGTCAGCATTTACATGTTGGGATGAGGGAACATAAAAGTTCAATGTTAGATCATGATGCGCTTACGTGCGGTCACAACTTACGCGTACAAAATTGAAGATGAGAGTCACGACTTTTATCGACGGAACAACCAACCACAGTAAGGTCGTCCAAGAAAAAAAATCACATTATAGCAAAACTCCAAATTTATATCATTAAAATTTAAATTCATCGATAGATAATACATTCATTTATGAATGAATAAAAATGCACTTGACTTTTTTTTAGGTTTTCATTACTATAACAAAGAACTGTAAAATAAATAATATATATAGATATAGAATATATATATATATATATATATATATATATATATATATATATATATATATATATATATATATATATATATATATATATATATAAATAAAATTTTTTTTGTTATTTTCTCCCACTAGATCAGCAACGAGTCCACCACTGTCACCAACCGAAGTGGCCAGCCTTAAACAGTAAGTTGTTTTTTATTTGTTTTTTGTTTGTTTGTTTTGATTTTGTTTTCCCAAATATAGTCTGTAAATACACACAATTTCTTAATAGCCATTTTTATTACTTTTTTCTCTCTTAACAGGTCTGACACCGAAAATGGATTACAAAATGGGAAGCATTCCGAGCCTGTATCACCTGAACCAACTGCATCATCAACAACTATAGAGGAGAAAAATCAGGCTGAGCTTCCCAAATCAAATGATTCTGCAGAAGTTTCCACAAAAGTTGAAAAAATTAATGTAAATGATACAACATTTATAGAGGAGCCTGTAGCCTGCACAGTACCAGACATACTGGCCGAATCAGCCTTCAAATCTCTACCTCCTCCAGAGAATAGCAATGAGGTCCCTAAAGCAACTGAATTAGATATTTTGTCAGAATCTTTAGTGGAACCAATACTAAATATTAAACCAACCTCTGAAATAGCAGCAGATCAAAAGGTCTTAGATATATTGTCAGAGACTTTAGTGGAGCCAATACTAAATATTGACTCAAGCTCTGAAACAGCAGCTGAGCAAAATACATTAGATACTTTACATATTGATAAACCAGTGATAGAGCAAACTTTTGATGAGACTGTAGAAGTGACTGATTTACCTCAAGACAGCATTGCATCTACTGAAACCCAATCATCTCCTACAAGTGAAAATATTGTTGTGTCTGAAACAACTACTGAAGTTACTCTTCTCCAAAATAATGCAGATCCAGCCAAAGGGGAAGGTAGTGAGGAAGCAACAGAAGTCCCAAAAGACGTCTCTGCTGTTTCATCAGATGTACCTCAAGACAACACAGAAACAAAGGAGGAAATTATAGAGAGTGTAAGCAAAAGTACTGAAGTTAATGTTGAAAATGATGTTGACCCAGTGAAAGAAGAGGCTGTTGAAGTTTCAAAACAACCAGAGATCCCTGCTATTGAAACTGTTGTACCCCAAGACTTAACAATAGAGGAATCTGGAAGTACAGAGGCTGATGTGGAACCAGCTAGTGAGGAGGCTGACGTCTCTGCTATTCCATCAGATGCAGATACACCTCAAGACAATGTAGAAAGCAAAGAAACTCCATTACTATCCACACAACACGTATCTGGAACGGAAAGTCTTGAAATTATCACTGCTCAAAATAATGTGAACTCAGCGATAACTACTGACCAAGCTGCTGGTTCTTCTGAAGTACCAAAAGAACCAGAGATCCCTGCTAGTGTAACCGTTGTATCACAAGAGAACGCAGAACCAAACGAAACTCAGTCCACAAAAGAGGATGTTGTAGAGACTGTAAATGGTGAAATTAATACTCAAAACGAAGTTGAACCAGTGAAAGCTAGTGAGGAGGTAACTGAAGTACCAAAAGGACCAGAGATCCCAGTTACTGTAACAGATGTACCACAAGAGAACGCAGAACCAAATGAAACTCAGTCCACAAAAGAGGATGTTGTAGAGACTGTAAATGGTGAAATTAATACTCAAAACGAAGTTGAACCAGTGACAGCTAGTGAGGAGGTAACTGAAGTACCAAAAGGACCAGAGATCCCTGCTATTGTAACTGATGTACCTGAATATAACATAGATCTAACAGCAACTCCTGATACTGTAGAGCCTGGGACCACAAATGCTGAAGAACAAAAAGCATTAGACATCACAGCTGTTTCACCAGCTGACACAGAAGTTCCATCTGTGAGTCTGCCTAATGGAGACACAAGCACAAATGTTGACAGTACCATTAACCAAGACAATGTTACTGGTCAAGGCATAATTGAAGAGGTATTGTCAGAAACCAAAGAAGCAACTATGGACCAAAACTCAACTGTGCAGGAGTCAAAAATTACAGAGGTTGTTGATGCTGAAATGCCCTGCCCTACTAAATCCACAACCACAGACTCAGCTCAGGACAATGTGACTAATGAACTTGCCCAAGTAGTTACAGTATGCAATACAGTTGAGACCTCAGTTGAGACTCCAGATGGGATTCCTGTTCATTCGGCTATAGAAAATGAGGAGATGCTTAAAAATGGGTCAGAATCTGAAAGTACAGCCAAAGATGTTGAGGAGAAGACTGTTATTCCTGAAAAAGAAATTGTGATAGATACAATACCAGCAGAGGATAGCACAGTTAGTGGAATAATTGAGTCTGAACAAAAACAAACAACTGACGATCCAGAGACATTACCTGAACCTTCTAAAGAAAATGTTGAAGATTTGACTAAGGCTGAGGGGCAGGCTTCACTTGAGACTCCAGAAGTTGCTGAAAATGTAGAAACTGCTGCCCAATCTAGTCCAGTCCCGGCAGAAATTAACCAAGATGAAATTTTCAAAGCGGAACCTGTAGTGGTGGTGTCTTCGCCAGAAAGCCCTACATTGGAAGTTGGGGAAAGCAGTCCGCTAAAAAACATGACAACGGCGGAGACATCTGAAGACACACTCACAGAAACTATGATTAAACCTGAAGTTGAGTCAACACCTGTGATCCCTTCTGTGGCCAGTGAAAATCAAGCTGCTCTGGAAATAAGTGATGCTCTCGACGTAGTTACAAATAGTGAACAGAGCAAAGAAGAGGGAGGAGAGTTTGAACTAACAGATGTCTTAGAGAAAGCAACAGTGGACAAAACTGTGAATGGGTTTGAAGACCCCAAAGACTCAGGTGAAGAGAAACAGCCTACAGACAACATCAGGTACATGACAATTAAATATTTATAATTAATGACATTTACTGTAAACCCTTTTTATACAGTTTCCTGCAAAATATTATGTACAAAGAGATTGTACCAAAGATATCATATGCCTCATCAATAAGAAAAAATACATTCATTTTAAATTGATCCCCCATCCATCCAGGAGTAGTCTATGGTAGTAAAAGGTATCTGGTGAAAGGTATCTGGTAGTAAAATGTCATCTGGACAATCATAATCATTATAAAGGTCCTGTATTATGCTATTTTCTGGTCTGTTATAATGTTCTTTCCTACCTGAAGACATAAACATATGTTTAACACACAAACCCTGTATATTTAGGCTGAATTCTTCAAACTGAAAACACTCACTCCACATTCTGATGTCATGTGGTAATACAGGAGGTGTTCCACTGTGTTTTTAAAATCCATACACCTTCACTAGAATCATTCAGGTGATTTCAGCCCTGGAATTTTCAATCTGAACTAAAAGTAAAAGTAGCAGCTAACTACTCCTTCATGACATCACAATGTTAAATAAAGTATTTTGATCTTTGGAGATATAGACAGACTAATAAGAAAGAGTTACTCAAACATGTGTGAATGAAACAAAACACAACTCCAGGCATGTTTTTGAGGAGGTAATAATACTGCACATGCAATAAAAGTTGCAACTTTATTGCATCCAAATACAAAAATTGTGCAAAAGAAAAAACAGATCTGCACTCCAGTTCTTTGAAGCTCCCAATTTTTTCTTTTAAATGACACCACAATGTGATGTTTCAGGGTCAAGTCCTTCTTCAGACCTTCAGAAATTTGAGACCTCCAAAGAACTGTAGTGCAGATCTGTTTTTTCTTTTGCACATGTTTTTGAGGAGGTAATGATAATTTAACATGGCTTAAAGCTCTCAAGAGTCAATTTCGCATAATATAGGACCTTTATGATAATACAGCATAATCCATTAAAATACTGTTTAATTATGATCAGATGGAAGTGTATTCGCTTCTCATATATTTATATTACTTTAGTAAAATTGATAGCCTTGTGCTTTCCTATTTATACTTTTTATGTTGTAGTGTGTCAAGTCCAGAGGAGAAGGAAGAAATCAGTTCCTTTATTATGAGGTATTTTAAATGTTTCTTGTTGTGCTGTGTTTTGTGCTCTTATTTAAATTAACTTGTCGATATAACTTCTCCCTCAGAGATGGGAAAGAAGTTTGTTCACACTGTGACCAGTTTATTGGACTGATAAAGCTCACAGTTAGTTATCCCCCAAAGTATCTCCACCCTGAGTGTCTAATGGTTAGTATTTCCATCCTTCATCAAATACAAATGTGAAGACAAATATAACAGCCACCTAAACTTTATATATTTATTGTATGTTTTTAGTGTGGTGAGTGCGCAAAGATCCTGGGAGACCTGCTGACCCCAATGTTCCAACACAATCAAGTGATTTACTGCAGTGAGTGCTATGATAAAGTCTACAGGCTCACCTGAGCCATATATGTTCACTTTGTTTTTATCCATTCGATGACGTATCTTCCACTATCATGTTGCATTTGTTTAATTATATTTTTATTTACACATATAACAATGGCAGGAGAATGTGAAGTTGCAGATTGTAACAGATTATCTCTCCATCATGGTGTCTGTAATGATAACATAATATAAGCAGCATGCATGTTTGTTCATTACAGTTGTTTGAAACAGGAATGAGAAAGTGAAGCATTTGAGTTTGATTAGGGTTTATTACTGCCCCATGTGGTCAGATCCAACAGCTTCTGTAGCTCAAATGATTTACTGAAGAAGTCAGTGCTGGGTTTGCAGAAAGCAGTGACAGTGCATCAGACACTGTGGCAGTTGTTTACAATTTTATGGCCAGAGAGTGTATGTAATACATTATGAATATGACAATAAATCCACAAAGAGAAATATGTTTTAATTGTTTTTAATCAACAGACTAAGCAAACGATCCATAAGCAACACTTCAGTCTTGAAGTATTACATAAAGCCCTGAAAGCAGCATTAGCACCAGCTTCTTTTTATGCATTGTGTCCTCCCACACACTGGTGTTTAACAAAGCAAAAAGCTAAAGCCACTGAATGCAATTTGCTTTGAAGGGAAAACTGAAAGACGGATTCTATCTCTCAGGCAGAAAACTTTGATACATTCAGATTTACTTTGAGTCCACATTATATTAGCAAAAATAGTGTGAAAAGGCCTGTAACATTCATAAAGAAACACAGAGAAACATGTGCTGTGAGTACACCAGTTTAATAGTTAGCAAAATGTGCACAGATTTTTGATTATTTCGCTGTTTGGCAGTCTTATATTATTATGCAATGTGAAATAATGGTTTTATATGATTTTGTGTTATGGAAGAATGTATTAAAACTATACTTAACTATACTAAAACTAGGTCTGATCATGACATCATACAGGTGTTGTGAGGTCAGATCACTGCCTTGGCAGAGGCCCTGTGTCCTTTTGCGTGTGTATATACTGTATCTACCTCAACACACTTCAGAGTTTTACTTTTTTAAGTTTCAGAACAATACTTATTGTTCTAACTTACCACAGCACACATACTCTTAATTATTTATCAAATATCATTCTTAAAAACAAAAACATCTTTACAAAATGATACATACACCACAGGAGGACACTGAACAACCCGAGAGAATCCGCGGAGCCTTAAGTTTGGTGCTGAAATAAAAGTGCTTCATTTCTCCCCGTTGCTCATATGGACAGTTATGAGATACCTGTGTCAGTTATTGGACAGTTTTAGAGAAATAGCAGCGATCCGTGTGGACGCCGCTGTGTCACAGAGATGAATGGGAGCCAGTGATGTGTGCAGTGACTGTCCGTCTCACAGCCAAAAGTGGAGCTGGAGCTGGACGGATGGAGGCGTGGAGTTAGCGGATACCTTTCCTGCCAAGAAACCGCAGGACGGCATAGTTGTAGGTGGTGGCGACAAGATACAAAAACTGCAAAAGAGAGCATCAGACATTCAGGTTTATTACTCATTATTAGGACCATAAACAGGCTGATTTGTTACAACAGAATAACAGTTATGCAATCAAAAATATATGCAATCTATTATGATAGCCAAAGTACTCTATGCTTCAGCTGTAACTATTCCAAACTGCATAAATCTTGTGGTAAAAGGACAAAATCTCTCAGAAATGCATTGGCTTACTGTAGCATCAATAAATTTCTTCCATGGTTTGGATATAGTCATAATATGAATGTTTATTTCACGACAGGAGTAAAATACTGGAAGAAAATATATTGTTGGTTTCAAATGAATCCTCCCAGAAGGAGGGCAACAGCTAGTTATCCATACTGACAACATGGTATCCTCACAAGAAATATCCTATATTCAGTAGAGATAAATTCACAAATGTTGAACCTAATTATTTCTATTGGTAACTAGACCGTAGGCCTCGCTCTAATTTAAACAAAAATCTACATTATATTATTGGCCTATATGTCACAATGTCATCTGAAACTCTTTCATACGTAATAATAAATAAATAAACTTAAGGCATATGAATTTTCAAGAAATAGTAAAGTATGATATTGAAAGAATGATTCCAGACCAAAAACACACGTCTCACCAGTGCTAACAGCATAACTCCTGCACCTGCAAATGTTGCTATGTAGAGGTCATACACCACGTGGAACTAAAAAACAAAAACACAAGTTCATCAGTAGCCAGGGTTATACAGTTCATTTACACACTGTATCCATTTTTTGTGGATGATCCCATACCATTTTAACTCTCACAGAAATTTTATCTCTTCACTTCAACAAGGACAAATAATACCAAAGCACAAAACAAAACTTGTGAATAAATGGACTTACTTCGCTGGCTTTGCAAATGGACGCCAAGGTCATCCCACACGCTTTGCCAGGCATCGCGTTCCAGGGAAGAAGACCTGAAATGAAGACATGACTCAGGTATTACAAAGGCTGAATCCTGATCAGTTTATTTGCCATTCATTTTATGTGAGCAATACAAAAATGTAGTAAGATTTCATTACTTCAACCACAGCACTTTTACTTAATACAGTCTATTTAATTGAGCCACATTAGTATTTTGATCAGGTGGGCACATACCATACTGCCTAGCGTCCATGCAGACCCAGTTGTGCTGATTGATGCTGGGGGTGGTCTCGGCCAAAATGTTGATGTTGTGACAGGTTTGCTCCATGTTGAAGAGGAAGAAGAGTGGGATGATGCTGAAAGCGAAGACCACCAGCCAGATGAAAGCCAGAATGTACGTCACTATGATGAACTATAGAGAGATGAGAGAAAGCATTCTGAGTCAAAATGAAGAGGGTTAAAGTACAAGGTTGTATACAAGGCCATGTGGAGGTGCTACTAATGGTTACCACACTAACACTAATAGTTCTTATTTTCTTCTTTGCAATGAGTCATATAAGTCTATTGTCGCATATAAGGTAATCAGTGCTTGATTAGTTATAATGGCACAAACTGTATCTGTACCTGTTGAAGTTCTGTATGTATGTATTAGTGTTGCACTGTGTTTAGATAATGTTTTTAATTTATTTATTTTTTGTGTGACAATGTAACAAAATAAAATATAAAAGCAATGACACCATAAAAAAGTAACTAGAACAATTAGACTAATCAAATTTAAACTATGCCCCTCACCATTCAATCTTTTCTCTATAAAAGGTGGCCTTGAAAACATGTCATTAAATGTATACATCCACTGCCCTCTCCTACTCACGCTGGTGGGACAGCATGGATGTCTATGAAGGAATGTAAACATAGCCTGATACGTATTTAGATGGTCTAAAAATATATATATATACAGAAAGGATTTAAACACATTTTCAGGAACCTGTGATCAATATGGATATGATCCCATCTGATGTTTGAATGTGAACCTGAAAAACTATTGACTAGTGCTAGCTGGTGACTTTAATGTAGCCTAATTAAATTGTCTAACAGCACAAATCTTCTCACCTGACATAGTTCTTTATATCAGACTGTGTTAAAACAAAGCTCATATTGAACTCTAACTTGAGTCGTTTTAGACAAAGCAGTGTCTCTAGTTAGCTTCACCCCCTCAAGGAATATGGATGACATCAGTTGCAAATGTATCACTAAAGCCCCCCTTCCTCTGCTCACCGTGAGGCTGAGACCGCGTCCACACTGGGTGCTCCTGAACTCTCCAAACTGCTGCTTTACAGCGCTGGTGCTGTAGAAGCCTTCAGCCAACAATAAAATACCATAGAGGAAGAAGAACGAGGCCAGCCCATAGATGACATACTGGAAGTACCTGATACTGTCACATCAAAAGAAAAACACAATTAGAAACAAACATACTCTTTAAACAGTTGTCCTAAATGTGTGACTTACAAAGAGTCCATGACCTCATAGTCCTGAGGGTTCCGGGCAAAGTGGGTCTCCACCAGAACCTCTGTGTGGGCCAGAGCTTGGTGCCCAGCTCCGCAGAATAACGCCGCACCCGCATAGCACAGAAGAGTGGCCACCAGCGAGGGGTACGGGATTGCCCCAATGCAGCGCACGCAGCAGTCATAACAACCTGAGGGGGTATAATAGATGAGCAGACACGCTGCACACACCGCACACACGATCACACAACACATGAGTGCACCAGCTCTGCAGAAGCCACCACCATCACAGCCAATAGCAAAAACACAAGCAACAATACCACGAGTATCTGAAAAAAACAGCGTCCAAACACAAGAAGCATGCCTGTCAGTGTAACAATCAAGCAGATATCCACAGAGCAAACAGTGTCCAAATCATTTCCCTTGTGGATCAATAAAGTTTGTGTAAGTTTAAGTCTAAGAGTAAATCAAATGGTAGAAATGAGATAGAGGAGAGCACCTAAGGCCTTGCAA
The DNA here is from genome assembly GCF_026225935.1 of Boleophthalmus pectinirostris. Classification (NCBI taxonomy): domain Eukaryota; kingdom Metazoa; phylum Chordata; class Actinopteri; order Gobiiformes; family Gobiidae; genus Boleophthalmus; species Boleophthalmus pectinirostris. The sequence goes on along the minus strand of NW_026571018.1, from coordinate 22,677,172 downwards.
AGCCAAGGCTGTCTCACTGGAAACATCCTGGAAACAACAAGAAGTCTCCCACTGCCCACCACTCACTCCAGTATCCACACTACAGTTACAAATGTAAAAGCGCTCTCTCTGTGCTGACTACATCTATGCTAGAAACCCTCTGCTGGTCCAACCCTGGGGTGGTAACACTGGGAGAATGGTGGTGCTACATTGGCCATGAGCTCCAAGAGGAAAAAGCTGCTCATTGTGGATCTCAACACAATATCGATTGTCTTTGCCAGAGGTGGAACAAAGGGCAAAGAAACATAGACAATAGTGCCACAACACAGTGGGGCAAGGGGTGGTGCCCACGAGGTCACCAAGACCCCAAGGCATCACTGACCTGATGCCACCCATCTCCACTGGAACCAAAACACTATATATATTTTTTTGTAACTGAATGAACCAAATGAACCAAAAAAGGCAGATATTCATGTACATTTTTAAAGGAAGAAACAAACTAAGCTGCTAAGTATAAATAGTAACAGCAGGAGGAGTGCAAGAGTCCCTAAAATGTGCACATACACGCCCACTCTTCTGCTGCAGCACTACACAAAATACAAGCCAATGTACAGTACAAGTGTGCCAATGCTTTTCCTAATACTCCCAAATAGTGTCCAAACAGCACACAAAATCTACTACAAACTCAATATTTTTGCAAACATGATAACTCCTTAAACTGAAGATCCATTGTTTTGCTTAAAAAAAAAAGCTTGTTTGGGTTCTGGGCCCATGAGAAGATGCAAATGTATTCATTGGACACATGTGGGAGTGAGTGACCTCTTTCACATGAATGTCCTGACATGGCCTTGGCATGATGAAGGCCGCTGACAATCACCAGCTGCCAATTTAGACATCAGATTAAAAGACACATATTAAGAAAAGAAAAATTTTGACAACAAGGTTTGAAACTGGGTTAAAGCTCAGTAGTTATTCAGGATGTTCTAAAATATAATTACATTTTGTACATAAGTGGCCACCCTGTACAATACAAGAACAATTTTTCCAAAGAGTAAGGTTCAACCAGGACTAACTTAGGGCAAATATCAAGGTCTGTTTACAGTAAATTTGAACAAAAGTGTCTCTACATGGCCTACACCAAAGCACATCTCTGACAAAGTAAGTGCCATTGGAACCATCTCGCAGTCAAGAGTTATGACTAAACATGGGGAATCAGCGTTTCAGTTTACTACAGTTGAAAACAGTCTTACCAAAGATGTAAAGCAGGCCTCTACTTTGCAACGTTCAAAGCTGTACATACGACTTTAATTATTTTATTCTGCACTCTTCTCTTTGAATTATATTATGTTATTGACTTTTTGTTTGTGTTGCCATTTTAATGTGCCTGTCTTGTATTTGAAAGCACTTTGAATTACTTTCTGTACAAATTGTGCTACAAATAAACTTGCTTTGCCTTGCTTAACGATAGTGCTGAAGAATTTTTATGAAAAGGCAAGGCAAGTTTATTTGTATAGCACAATTCATCCACAAAGTAATTCAAAGTGCTTTACAGAATAAGAAATACACTAAAATCACAATACAAACAAATCAAAACATAAAAGGACGGTAATAAAACTATATCAAAATTTAAGGAAATAAAAATGACAAGAAGTAATATCGATTGAACGAATACCAAACCTAAAAATACACACTAAAAAGTTGCGCACCATTGGAGCACTACAGTGAAATAAAAAATAATATGACTTGTATACAGCTTGGAGACAAAAAACAAAATCAGATTCAGATGGATTCATTCAAGGTCACATCAGTAAGTTATTGACACAGATTTTCAAAGCGTATTCAACAGAAAAGTTATTAAAGATTCATTACACTCACCCATGTCCGGTAAAGGTGGTTTGAGAGACTTATTGGAGTTTTTTCCCAGATGCCCCGGTGACTGTAGAGATATGGGGATATGAGAAGTTATTCGGTGCAGCTCTTATATGAATCTGACTCCAGCTTTTGTCTCATCAACAATAGAGCACATCTCCCCAAGTCTCATCTTAAAGTCACAAAGGCCCATTTCAGCTGCCACTCATTTTTATAGCAGCGCCAGTTTGGGACAGTTCCAGCCTGTTCCTTTATAATCTCTATGCTTTGATATTTGAAGACAGGTCTGTACGTTTTTTGACTTTATCTTCCTATTATATCTTTGTTTAATTTGAGATATTGTATAGATCCATAAAATATTCATATCCACTTTTACCAAAATTTTGTCATTTAATTGAAGAGATATCTGCAAAACATTTTAGTAAATACTATTACTACTACTAACACTACTTTTAAAATGCTAGATTTCTGTTATAAGACAAATTAGGTACTTTTTTAAACAGATTTGGCTCTATGCAATACCATGTCAAACTCTTGCAAAAAAAAATAGTGAGTTATGTTGATTTAAAGTACATAAAAAAAATTGTGTAGGTATATATTTTGTGTAAGTATATATTTAGTCATGTACTTTCTGCTGCCTGGGTGAGATCCAGACTCTATAGGATGACAGTTTGTCTTGACAGTCCTTGAAGGGAACATCTTTAAAAGTGCACACACAGTAAAGACAGAAATAAATTGCGATGCCAGTGGATGACATTGATGAAGTTGACTAACAAGGGTGACATTGAGGGTGGGCTCCAGCTGCGGCCCCCCCTCCCTCTGCTTTGACCCAGTTGATGTCAAAGCTGAGATCTGGACAAAGAGGCCAGTGTGGGGCAACAAAAACACAGACTTTTGGGAGAATTTTGCACACCACAAATAAAGAATGTTAGGCTATAGAATTACGTATTACATTTTGTGTCACGACAGATTTGGCCTCTTTAACATAATTTAAACAGATAATCAGAAAGTAGAAACAATGTATTTATAAAGTCTTCTTTAAAGTTGCACTATGTAACTTTTCTGGTTGGAGGGTCCACCATCGCCGAGGTGACAAGCAGGCGATGCCACCTGCCCAAGTGACAGGTCAAATCAGATGAGCTCTCTCAGATAAAATATGCATGTTTTAAACTATGAAATAAATGCAAGATAGCAATAATTATTTAAATTTATAGTGTGGAAAATTTCAGGCAAAGCAATAATATCTCCATGGAGACAAGTGGAGACAATGAGTCACACAGAGCACCTTTAATGATGATCAGAGCATGCGTTATGAAGTTTAGTACTTATCTCTGATGGAGAGATGGAGAGTAGAGTAGTGCTCACATCATAAATTTATTGGTGAGCGTATAAGATGTTTTTGGACCATGTTGATAATTCTCACTGTTAAAATGTTTGACAAAGATACATTTTTCAGTTGACAGAAAAACCTCTGCATTGTAGCATGAAAAATTTTCAGACGTAATCAATTACAGCAGCACCACTCCAGGTTTCTTATAATATAAATATAACCATTGTGGAAATTAATGGTTATGACATTATAATAATAGCCTTGTGGATTTCTAGCCTGTCCATAAGAGTTTTGCTTTGTGTCTTGACAACCCAGAGCCATAACAGATCAAGTAATTAGCGTGTGCAGAAAGGATTAATGCCAGAGGTTTTGTTAAGCTCTAAAGGCTATAGAGGAAGGCCTTTGAAATGTGAGGGAAAACACGGCAAAGAGAAACATTAATTATCCCACAGCCAGTGAATGTGTCACTTTGTCTTGTGAATGAGCAGTGCTTCTGACAGTCAAAGATGGGATTAGGTGGGAGGACAAGTTTTCAGGGTTTGCGCGGCAAGACGAGAGCAATTCATCCGGTTATGAATAAACCATATCGTACAGAAGCAGGATTGTGACGTCAGCCAGAGGTGCAGCTTAAAAGGGGAATTACTGTGTTAAACCTAATAAAATATATTCAAGAAGTTCAGAGTTGAAACAAATGTGTTGTCAGCAATGGGAATTATGTAACTTCTCTGGTTAAACACCTACTTGAAGATGTGCTTTGCCTAAAATATTCCATGGCAGCATTAAAACTTACCTCTCTCCATGGAAAAAAACAGGTAGTGCCAACAATCCAAGTCACAGGCCAGTTTATACTGTATAAGAATGTATAGTTACCAGTTTTCCAGGAAAGGTGATATGATCTCCATGGAGAAGAGCTTGTGCTTTAAAAAGTTACCAAATGCACCTTTAAAGTGATAAGTTTTAAAAAGTACAAATTGTCAGTTGTATGGTTGCTTCTTTTATAATTGATAACTAATATGCTCCTTATATATTATACCGATAATCAAACATTAAAGTAATTGGAAAGTCCGCCACCTGATGTCTCCATGGAAATGTTACAGCTTTGTCTAGAATGTTCCAAAGTAAGATTAAACGTATCTATCACAAGGGAGACAAGCAGGTTACAGCACAGTACATTACACTTCAGATCTGTGGAGAGTCGCCTCTATTCACAGAAGGAATTACTGTATTTTTCAACAACATAAACACCTGTAATGAATAAAGGCTAGATGGAAATGTTTAAAGTCATACCTTGGAACATTCCAGGCAAATCAATGACATTTAAATAGAGAGAAGTAGTTAATGCACCTCTACCAGAAAAGTTGTGCAGTGCACATTTAACCTTTCAAATAAGTAAATTAGAAAATAAAATAAAATCACCGTACAGTCTGTGATATGCTGAAGTGCTTGTATCATAATCCTCTGTGCAGATATGAACACTCCATTAGGAATAATGCATGATGGGCCCTTTTATAATCGTGTGCTCAGTGATGGATATACTCGTCCATGTTTGCATAGCCAATGTGGTACTGTGCATATGTTTATACAGACCCCCGTGAAATATTTGCACGGCCCCTCCTCTAGCTGATATGATAATGTGTGGTATTTTATCTTCTGTCAAATGAACAAACAGCTGTCACACAGACAAACAGGAGGCAGAGGACAAAAGCATGTCACGAGTGTGCTGGAGCTGATCACCTCCTGTGGTGAAAGCCTAAATTATTCGTTACAGTGAAATCAGGAGCACTGTGAACTCCTCTCCAAACAGCATTATTCATCTGCACCACAGCTTTCACAGGGAAACGCAAATGTCAAACTGAAGGGAACAGAAGAGAGTGAAGGGGAGTCAATTTATTTATGTCCAAATATTTCTTTGGACACAGTTGCCTGACCTTTAAGTATATTTTTCACACCACATAAAGATTCTTGTTTGAAATTCTCTTGATGTACGCTAAGTACACAAAGAAACATGTATATAACTGAAGAGCATTTTAGGAAGTGAAGGGTCTGCCACCTGCATGTCTCAAAATGAAACAAATGTTCCACAATATGGCATTAAACTTATCAATAGTGCATGTATTCAATAACAAATATTTTGATACCATTGCAGTACCTTGAAATACATGCATTCTGAGCTATTACTTAGCCTGGCAACAGTATCTGCTTATTTCCAAGGTGATCAATAATTTTAATGCCATACTGTAGAACATTTCAGGCAAAACAACAAACAACATTTCCATGGACCTGGTGGGCTCTTCAACAGAAAAGTTACATAATGCACATTTAAGACCTTTAAATTAGTTGACATGTAATCTCCAGGTGAGTGTAAATGCTGAATTACAATGTACACATTTGCTGAAGAATAATTTCCGAAAACTTAGAGGATTTAGTTCCAAAAATCTTTTAATATTTGTTTCATTTTGATTAAACAACATTATGAGTCAAAGAAATTTTAATGTCCTTTGGGTCCATTCTGGTTTTAGCCAATGCACACAGGGTCCAGACCACGGCGTATCCAAGGAGCACTTACGCGTTACTAAAACTCCTTTTAAATGTGAGTAACTGAGCTTCGGAGTACATACAATTACTATGTAGTTACAGTTAGCTTTCCCAAAAGACCTTACATTATTTTGTAAACAAACAACAAATCAAATGTTGCTCTAGGTTTATTCTGTACAAACAAGCCAAGCCCAAAGAATGAGTTAAGAACACATTTAGAAGCAAGTCTCTTATAGTGAAGCAGAAGTTATATTCCTATAAATGTCTCCAAATTAAACAAAGACACTTAAAAACAAAGTATAGCAATCATACTCAAATAGACTACAATAGAGTACACAACACTACATATGCAGAACTCAATGGGTAACTTTAAATGATGCCTATAATTTACAAGTTTGTAGCGCACTTTTGAGTACCAAATCCTGGTCTGGTGTACTTCTATGGTATGTCCCTATATGAGCAAGTTACAAGGCATTTGAAAGTAATTACAGTAAAAATACATTTTAATTATAGTAAGCAATGTATCATGAGAAATATGTATAAAATAGCTTGATAATAATAATCCTGCAAGTCCCTCATCTCGTTCTATCAATGAAATGTAATGCCATTTTGTTCCACACACTGCAAGGGATCAAAATAGATATCACAGAGTAAGAAAAAGCTCTCCATACAAATCCAACTGTAGAAACATTATACTAAGTTCTTGCTATTGTTAAAGTCCCAAAAAAGCCAAAAATGAAATGCACTTTTTCAATCTTTTTCACTGCCTCAAGTACATGATTATTATATAAAATGATCGCAGTTAAGACTTCCTATCATGACAGAGCAAAGGCCAGATGTGGGACGTTTTGGTAAAAGACATACAGATACCCTATTGACGCACACATCCTAAATACAGCTTTACATGTGGACATCTACGTCACAGTCTATACGCCAGCACATCCGGTTTACCTGTGTGGGACCAAAAACACAGTTATAGTTGTTGTTCCAAGTTTACTTAAAGGTGCACTGCGTAACATTTCTAGTGGATGGTCCATCACCAATTTCTCTCCATGGAGATGTTATTGCTTTGTCTAGAATGTTTAACGGTATAGATTAAATGGTATAGATAGATTAAATAACAAGCAAGCTACAGCACTACATTCCTACATTACAGTTCAGATCTTTGGAACAAGTCGCCCCTATTCACAGAAGAAATTGGTGTATTTTTCAAAACACTAATTTGTAATTAAGTTTGTAATGAATAAATGCTAGATGGATATGTTTAATGTCATACCATGGAACATTTCAGGCAAAGCAATAACATCTCCATGGAGACAAGTAGGTAGCAGAACCTCCATCAGAAAAGTTGCACAGTGCACCTTTAAATGGACTATGTGCTCCCTTAATTTAGAATAATTAGGCCTAGTTATACCTTTTCTATCGTATTTCTTCAACACAATGCTGCAAAAAAGAAAAATGTTACTAATTTTGGTGCAACATTCTGATTCTGATTTTACAGATTTTTACTTCCCTCTGGACTGAACAAGCTGCATGCAACACAATGCCCAAACACAGGCACAGGCAGCATGGTTTTATTGCTTAAATATAACAGGACAGGCCTTTGATTTGATTTGATTTCTCATCTTGGTCTGCTCCTAATTTTGACCCCGGTCTTGGTTTAGTTCTGTGTTCAGTCCCAGCTTAGTCCCAGTTCTGATAAAGTATGTCAAAGTGAACACAGCCTTAAAGTCACAGTATATAGATTAGTATTATGCAGGAGTTTACACACTCATTTTCTAATTGTAGTACAAGTAGGAGGGCCATTTAAATGATAGAAAACATGGTGGGGCACAGTGGGACATGGAGGAACTGACTTGGGAAATCTAAGCTCATAAATAATAACTGCAATAACACCATATGATTCTTTTGGATAGCAACAGCCAAAGCTAGCCACACTTATTTTCCATGTAAATCTCATTAATTTGATTAATATGGAAACAATGAAAAAGTGGAACATTCTCTAAATAATTGGGACGAGGGACAGGGGCCAAAGTGGTTGTGCAGGACAAACTAAAGAGGGACACATGGTCACCCTAAGTAAAAGAGTTTTTCACATCTTAAATTAGTGTAGCTCCTTGTATTTGGTGCAGTAAGTCTGACCCTAATTACAAGGGCAGTGTTATTAATTACTTAATGCTTAATGGTCCTATATATTATGCAAAATTTACTCCTGTGAGCTTTTAGCCATGTTAGAATGTTGTTACCTCATCAAAAAAAAATACCTGGAGTTGTGTTTTGTTTCATTATTGTGTTATTGCATTACTAGACAGTCTACCTCTCAAAAGCTCCACCTTGTGATGTCATGCAGTGGTAGTTTTCAAGTTAACAGTTACAGTTAGCTAGGTCGGTAGAGATTGCCAATTCCAGGGACGAAATCATCCAAATGATTGTAGTCTTTAAAAACACAAAGGAGCACTTGCCACCATATGGCATCACAAGGTGGAACAGAGTTTTTTGAGTGAAGAACTCAGCCTAAATATACAGTATTTGAGTGTTAAACATGTGTAAATGAAACAAAACACAACTCTGGGAATAGTGTAATATGGGCCTTCTAATATTTATTTATCTAACTTGACAAAGCTCAAAGTACAAAGTACAGATTTTCACTGCTAAAACCTACCTGAACTTTACTAGTCCCTTGGGTGTTATTATTACATCATAATTAGGCACCTTCTCCTTTACATGGAGGGAGCAGGAACAACAACTACACACATGCTCTTGTGATGTCTCCGCACATGACCAGAGCAGTTCTGCCCGGTTATACCCGTGTGGTGGAGTGGGTACTGGGCAGGCCCGCGGAGCTGTACCCTGCGGGGAACGTGCTGTAGGGGCTCATACTGGACAGACCCATGAGCGAGTTGGGGATCATGGTGATATTATTGGGCGTCATCAGCGGTATGTCGTCAGGGGAACGCCGTTGTCCCAAAGAGTAGTCCAAGCTGGGAGACACGTGGATTGGGTTGTGCAGGGCTTCACACTGGTTCCTCTGTTGGGATGATAGGGTCTCATCCACTGTGTTGGTGTGGCTCACGTTGTTCCCTTTGCTGTCCCGCTGAGGACTGGGCTGCTGGGATGTATCCTGGCGACTCCGCTTGTCCTTGCGGTAGTACAGGGCGGCGAATGCGAGGACGTTGAGGAAAAGCAGGGAGGCTCCAACTGCGATAGTGACACTCAGCTCTGTGGAGTAATCTCTGGGGTTGGGCATGATCAGAGGGCCCATTTCTCTGCTGCCATCTGTGTTATGGGCTGTGGACACTGGGGGGCGCCCTGTGACCCCAGCCTTCTTGCCGTTGGACTGGGTGGGTTCAAGTGGAGTGACCTTGGTGGTAGTAGAGGAGTAGTGGAACATGTCATGGAGGTTGTACAGGTGAGGGACCAGGTGTTTCCAGAAGGCCACTTTAGTCGCGCGGTAGTGGTCCCGAATGCGAGGCTTCAGTCCGATGTGTAAGTACAGCTGGTCATACGGGTCGTACTTAGACCAGGCTACCTCCTCAAAGCGGTTGGCCTTGGTGTGGATGAACTTGGTGTCCTGGGGAACTGGTTTATTAGGGTCCCTGCAAAAGACAACAAAAACAGGAAAGATAAAGATGTGTACAATAAAGGTGAGTGAAAATAATAGCAGTGGTATGAGAAAATAATGTAATAACAGAGTATTTCCTCAAGGGCTCAACGTGTCTCTTTCACTGGATCATGACCCAGAGTTTGACTTTCAGCAGTTCTGTGTTCAACAATAGTCGGACTCTAACGCAAAAAGTCAAAACTATATTTTGTAACATTAGGAAATTAAAGCAGACCCTGGTGTTTTAAGCCATGTTCTCTCCCATTTAGGCATGATTTTAACCATAGCCAGGTGCATCACTAATGCTTTATACTGTGTTACTGTTATCTAATGAAGATTTAATCTCTCCTTTTATTTAATTTGACGCATCTTTTAAATGTAACATTAAAAATTAATCTTTGACTATAAATTACACACCAGCCTTGTGCAAATTGCTCAGATAGGACCAAAATCCCTCTTAATAGCTTATGCAAAGTGTCATATAGTTTCCAAGCCCTTTAAATTTTATGTAAATCCTTGTAAATGGCAGCAGGGCTGCCCCTAAAAGTCTATGCATTTAACCCGGCGTTAATATTAATCTAAGAATTTACGCTGTCTATTAAATTAAAATTATTACCATAAAGATACACTTTTAGTGGCTTTAATGGGCCTAAATGCAGTGATACCAAAACAGCATATACAGATATAAGGAGATCTTATAGTGAGGCCAAGTGAACCCATTAAAAAGACTGTACACCTCAGATGTGTTTGTGCCTTTATAATAAACCCAATTTATAGACTTTTTATGTTTAAGAAGTTTCATAAAGTGAACTAATTACACGAGCCGGGAGCACCACTTTCTGTGTGAACTAGAGGGAGAAGAGAGAGAATAAGGCCGTGACAGTTCAGACTGCTCTTAATTAGGAGCAGGACTTTGGGCTGAGTCTTGTAGTCTTTTAATCAGGGCAATAAAAGGAGGGTACATCTGAGGTGGGACAGCTTGACAGGAAGAAGGCTGCTCTGGCCAGGTTAGATTTAAAATGCCAATAAAGCAGCCATTTTTAGGCCAGAATGTAGCTCAACGCCAACAATGTGTATCACTCAGAGGTGGAAGAAACCAATTACCACTCATACTCTGCAGTTAATTAAGAGTATGTCTCCTGTACATTCTCCAAAATACCCTTTACTTAGAATTGAAAAGAGCTGAACCAGATGTTTTTGTTCAAGTAAAATTTATCTTACCCCTGTACAGACATACTGTAAAAGCAGTTCTTTTTTTCTTAGTTTCTGAGACCACTGTGTGTGCTCTCCGCATTTAATTATAAAGGCTTTTTATAAAGCTGTCAGGGAACCATGAAGAATCATGGTGTGCTGTTAGCATGCTAGTATGGCTGTGAGAGCAAAACTCTGGCCTCTGGCGCTTATAAACATGGAATAAGTTTGGACAACTGTAAAGAGACAAGACATTATATATAAAATTTTAAATGGTTTTAAGACAGCAAATATAGGTATGGTTAGGTTAATATAATACATTCTAAAAACCAAGTTGTTTACAATATTTTTCCTTTTTTTCTTATCATTACTTTGTACCCACCCGCTCTTGGCGAAGTTGGTCCAGTATGTCATGACCACGGCGCTGAGCATGATGTCATTCCTGGAGAAGTTGCAGGGGAACAGGTCAGTGGGGCCGACCATGGGGATCCCAAACACATAGGGCACCTCATCTCCGTGGGCTGAGTCTGACCACACAGGCTTCATTAGGCTCTGACAGTGGTGGTAAAACGCATAGAAGTAAGTGGGCGAACCATAGCGAGCGTGGAGATCAGCTGTTACCACTGAAGGCTCCACCCACTGATGATCAGTGAAGAGGGCCACCAGAGTCTTCCTCCTGGTCTCAGGGTTGTCCTTATCTGCCCAATCTGTATACATGAATTTAATAGTTTCTCTGAGCGTATCTTTACCTTCAGGATACCCATACAAACTGTCCACAAAATCAGAAACGGCAAAGTCAAAATCACTCCCGGACACGCCATCCTCCAAGTCCATCACATTCTCCACGAATCGCAGCCCCTCCCCCTGGTTCACCCCCAGCATGATGTCATAGTTCAGAAACTCGCCCTGCTCCATCAGGATCTCGGGGTCGTCAGGGATCACGTCGCCGTCAATGACCGGTCCAAAAGCCACGCGGTACCGGGCTGGCTGGATGTCCTGCTCCACCAACTCTTTAGCACTCTTCTTCTGCAGGCACGAGACCATATCCACGGTGTCCAGCACGTTACAGCCCACCCTCTCGGCAAGCATGCGCGTGTACTTGACCGGCTGGTAGTTGACGGCCCAGCTGGACAGGGCAGAGCCGCTTTGGATGATAGCACGGTGGAAAAGCCCTGGGACAGAACACACAGGACAGAAAACAGATGTTGGTGGTTGTTAGGAAAGTGTTCAGTGGATTTAAAGCCAAGGGAGCATAGCCACCACCAGGCAACAATATGAGGTAGATTAAAGATTGTGCTTATGTTAATTAATTATACATTTGCTTACTGCTGAATTTCAAGACTACAAGCTTAGTTAAAATATATCAATGCAGCAAATATGTATCTGTATTTTTTATTTAGATGAAATAAATGCATGCCATTGTATGTTGGGGCTGCACCATTTTAGAAAATAAAACAAATTGCAATTTTTTTCTGAAAAGTATTGCAATTACATTTGTGATTCATCTACAAAAAGTGTGATTCTGTTCAAATTGCCTAATTCAAATATGTCCAAGACTGATAACGTTTCAGAAAAGGCTCAAGTATGAATTGATAAACCAATACAAGAAGCCCGTGCATTTCAGAACATTTAAAGGTCTAAAACTAAAGAGTTAGCTTTTTTCAAATTTGCGACTGTGTTTTGATAGCGATATGTAGTACAACTCTATTGTATGCAAATGTTTAAACAACAAGAGTATTTTACTAGATATTCGAAGTTTGGCAGCAGCAACAAACATAGTAACATAGAAAAGACATTTAAAGTTATTGAGTTTATTAAGTTTGCTATTAAATTGCAACGTGTGACAGTTATAGTTAGTCAATAAGAATTCTACTTGTAGTTTCACAGGCTGTCACACATTACCATTGACTTACTGATCACTTCAATTGTCCTGTTATTGATTTTTATTTTTTCATTTATAGAAATATCAGAGAGGGTCATAAGGCAGTGTAATTCAGATAAAAGCATGGACTAAGGAAAGTCATTTAAAGACAAAATCCATACAATAAATGAATAGGACTAACAGTAATATGTAATATAATGGAGACACATTTTTCACCATGGCAACAAAGACAACAACAATATCATGCATTTCTAATTTTAGGACATACAAGGCTGGTCAGTGCTGAAATGATGATTGTTTCCTTCTGCAAACCAATTTTTCTTGCCAATTAGCCAAATTTCAGGCAACAATCTGAACATTTCAATCCACGCGATAACAACTAATTACCCCATAGCTTTAGATTCCCCATTCCAAATGAAGTCATGCTTGTCTTATCATAACATACAGCCAGACAGCTCTCCCCTCATTGATAATCTGAACTCAATCCAAAGTTTGCTCCGCACTAATTTTAGCCAACACGTGATGGATTTTGAATATACATTAGAGAAGAGCTGCCAACTGCTTTGGTTGAGGCAAAGCCGGTCTCTAATGCAGTCTGGAGAGCGAATGAGCAGCTAATGGGATGTTGGCCTCTCCCTTTGTTAGTTTAATGATAAAAAGTGACAAAATACGGTCTGTTTTTGCTTGATCCGCTTATTGGATTTGAGAGCCAAGAATGAATCACTAGATATAATATGCGCTTGCCGAATAGGGATCAATTTGCAGCCTTGTTTTAGTAACGAGGCCCTAAAACAAACATTGCCGATATACACTCACACTAAATTGTTACTGTAGATTGCATATTTCTGTACAGTAAGAAGAAGTCAAGAGCAGTACTATTTTCGGGAAAATATTGCAACCTGTCATGCAATTATTTTTCCTCTGATTATTCTGAAATCATCAAATAACAAAACCAGAGAGGCATATGAACTCAAAAGTCATGCCCTAATTGATGCTAAAACTAAAACAATAAACATGACAAAAATTTTACCTTTACTGAATAATTTTAGAACTAGAACTAGACCACTTTGTAACATATAAAAACGTACCGTAATTCTGTGTTGAAAATTTAAAGATTTAAAAAAGTGAACAGTAAATATTCATCTGTATTTTGCATTTACAGTGATTTAAGAATAATGTTTTAAAATACTAAATTCTCAAATATAAAATTTGAATACTGAGGAAAGATTGATATCAATTTCAAAACCACAATAATAAAACATTTTTAGATAACAGAATATAATTTTCACACAAGGATAGTAGTTTCTTTAATATAACCACATTTATGTGGTTTATGTGATTTTTGCAGTATAAATACTTGTTTGTGTAATTTCAGTTCTAATTAATTTACTATTTGGATATTGTTTTTTCAACCCTAGTCTGAATAGTACCGTACCATATACAAAGGCCACTCCATGCTGTAAGAGTAAACAACACATTGCCTCTTTGTTTTGCTTATGCTGCTCTATCCCTCTGAGAAGTGCTCGTATCAAAATTGCTCTGCAATCTTCAGCTCAGGTTAAGGCATAACAGACATAATTTTGTTTAAAAAACTGAGGTCGGTGTCACTTTCTCCCCTCTTCTCTGTCATTTATTTTACATTTTTAGGGCAGCGAGTGAGCCAGCTAACTTCAAAGACACCCTGAGGTCTTTGTACCGAGTGAGGGCATCATCAAATACCAAATACGCTCAAACGCTGAAGCCACACGCAGGACAGCGATTGATACAGCACATGCTTTTCTGCTCTGCCTGTGATTTTGTGTCCTGTATCAATAAGCAAAGTAGGGCAATAACACTACAAGATAAGAGCCCCATTTCCCAAGGCACCACCTACCTATATGAAACTATGCTGCTTTGAGGTCGTCTTTCACCAAGTTTAAAGGCAGTTGCATAACACATACTAAAAATAAAGTGGATTTGTTAAATTTCTATAAAAAAGTGAGACTCTGCAGAGGACTATGACGCAGAGCTTAATGAATCTGAGTACACTACAAAGTGTAAAGAGACTCTTTGGATAGTGAACTCTTTAAATGACATTGGTGCATTAGTTTGGGGGTAAATGCTTTAATCTTAGTCCCAAAACTCAAAGTGAGAAAGATCCAGTTGCTTTTAAAGTTCCCTTGTAGTTAGACTAAATATCGTATTTGTAGTATTAAAAAAATAGAGCCCAGAATTAGACTCCTGTAGTTCAGCAGTAAGTGTTGTACTGTACATTCACACCAAGAGAGAATCCACTAAAAGTATTTTAGTGTTATTGGCCTCTTGAGTGGGATTTAATTAGCCCATATTGCAATAGTACAAAATCTTTACAAAACCAAGATAAAAAAAAAATACTGAACATTTGTTAAAATGTATACACTACCAGTCAAATGTTTTTTGTTTGTTTTTTTACTATACAGTATGTTTACTACTTTCTACAGAAGACATCAAATATATAAAGTAAAATGTATGGAATTTATAGCAAAGAAATGTAACTATTTATTTAACTTTTTCCCCTTGCTACATAATTCCATACATCTTACTTCATATATTGGATGTCTTCTGTACGTATATAAAATGTTGAAAGTAGTATACATGTAGAAAATAAATACTGAATGAGATGCATTTAAACTTTTTATTGGTAATGTATATTTTTGCAAAAATACAAAAAATGGCTCAACTCTGGCAAGACATCTATCACCAAGTATGCAATCTACATTTTTAGTGAATAATAGTTACCTTTCTTGGCATAGCTACTTGTTAGCAATAGTGTGTCCAGATACAAGCTACAATGTAATTTTCCTGTCTTCTAGTAAATCTATTGTTGCTACAGTGATATAATAGCAGCACTTTGGCCTTACCTTCAGAGTGATGCGACAGTGTTAGCAGACTGACACAGGACGCTCCAATCCCAGACCCAAACACTGTTATACGATTGGGGTCTCCTCCGAAATAACCAATGTTTTTACTGATCCAGCGCAGGGCTTGAATCTGGTCCAGGAGTCCGTAATTGCCTTTAGCTGCCTGGTCTCCCGTACTGAGGAAACCTGGGGTACACACACACACACACACACAATGAGAGGCGACATACAGTGAGCTCAAGATCTGTAGTCCGCTGCCACCACTTTGATCTAGAGTTGTAGCCCGGCAGGACATCTGAATTAACTGACACGATTCGTCCTCAGGTGCAAAATCTGGCTATCTCCCATGGTGTCCTGACAACTTCTGTCCTTGTAAAAGCTTCAATGCAGTAGCAGCGGCAGCGATGTGGCCCATAGGGAACTTTTCTATTATACAACCTTTTCACAACAAGCGGAACATTCAAGTATAGATGGAAAAAACATTTGCTTGTTGATGAATTTCGTATAAATACGCAGGTCACAGGTGCTCAGTTAGATTGTATTCCCTTGTCTAGTTTCATTCTAACAAGGTATTGCTTCAGAATCCTTAATGAGAGGAGAGGCAAAATAGACTTGACCTTGCATTCTACACACTGCATCCTTTTTTACCAGATTTATTTTATTTTTGCAATAACAATAGCCAGTACTGTATAGATCAGATAAATAATGTGAGAAATATGATTGAGCGAGAAGTGAGTCCTGTTATAGGGAGTATGCACAACAAGGCCAGACTGTGCTACGTGACTTTTCATTGAGAGGCTGACATCTGTATGCAAATCATAACAACACAATGCTCTAAAGATGGTCTACCTCTTCTACCTATATTGAACTGAGCCATATTTCTTTCAAGAATCTTTTTATGAGCCCCTCGAAGGGAAAAACAAGTGGCAATTAATGGCGATTATATTTTATCTCCTCTCTAAAAGCCCTATTTGAAGCACCGTTAAAAGATAGCACACAGGGACACAGTAGCATCACCTAATATGCCGATCCGGTAGTTGAGCGTGACGACTACAACGTTCCCGTAGCTGGCCAGGACGCTGCCATCCATCATGTTGCCCGTGCCCTCCATATAGGACCCTCCATGAATGTACACCATCACAGGCCGCGCTTCCGAGTCCCTTATATCTGCAACGTCAACACACACACACAGTGACACAGGCAGGCGAGCTGAGCAAACAACAGCAGCGGCCACAGAAATGAAATGGGGAATTAATAAAGCACAAAAGTTTATGTCCCCTGTGTAAAGTATATGGGGTTGTTTTTTTACAAGAATACCTTACAGCCAGGGGTGAGGCAGGCTTGTGGTTTTAAAGCTGTAAAGATACAATGGAGGAGCGAGGGATGTACTCGGTGGCAGAATAAATGGGTAGATGTCTATTTTTACACTCCATTAAAGTGATGCAGTAGCCTGTGTTGTTGTTCACCATATCTGGAATCTGTGCTCTTCTTGATAAATATATGGATGAATATATGGATAAAAATTGAAGTGCAGAAACTTCTCTTCAAATCGACTGATAGCTGGGGTTTAAGATGGTGCTGACAATGCTGAGACATTTGGCAGTTCAAGTCACTCACATCCTCATATAGGTAAACAGTGTGTAGCTGATTCTCACTGAATCGTGCACTTGGAGAATAACTTTTCTTAATGGAAAATATAGACCTATTTACACCACATAATTATTTGAACAAAATATATGAAATTATAATTATCAATTACAAACAAATCAATGATAAGTTTAGATGCATATTGGACTATGTTTTGTAGTAAGGACTGGATGATTTTTAAAAAACTTTTTTAAATTAGATGATTAGACTTTGCAACATATTTTTTTAAATGATTCTTTTCAGAGTGCACATTGTAAACAACTCCAGGAGCATTAATATTTGAGAGAAGACTGAAATATGAGCTGATAAACAAATTCAACTATGCTATGAATTTCACAACATGTTTGCAGAGGTCTAAACTACAGGCAAAAAATATGTTTCTATAAAAAGACAGAATATTTTGTTCTTTGCAGAGAACATTCTATTATTGAAATAACTGCAACTTTTGCAATTTGCACTTACTTAAATTGATAGCCATATGTCATGCAACCTATTTACAAATGAGTCATAATATAAATAAAAAGCAATGAAACATGCAAAAAGTAGTCTCCAATTACCTTCAGATATATGTGTTTCTGCATGTGAGAAGGAAGACCCCTTTTTCTTGTGTGGTCCTGTGGCAAATCAATGGAAAGAAAAGAAAACACATAAATTGGTTAACTGTGTCCATTTAAAATTACAGATTGGACAAATAAACAAGAAATTATGAAAAATGTGTTGTAAAAGAGACACCACAAAGATCGTTAAATGTAGACAGTGAGGGGGAGTCACCTTTAATTGGTTTATCATCCGTGTCGTTATATTGATTTGTCTGTCTTTACTTTGACTGGAGTAATACATCTTTTTTGGTTTAATTTATCTCAAGTGTGTAACTGCCTCTTTTCCAGTACACACTCAAGAGCTATTGGTGTTTATTAAAATGCGTGTATACGGTGTAAGAAAATGGATTGACAAAATGATGATCTATTTAGTTATGTTTTTTTAATGTGCAACTCAATAAAAGGGAGGACAAGATTTCTTTCCTTCCATCTTACAATGTTGTACTTCTAATGAAGGTCCAGGATAGAAACTGTTGCAGAGTAATTTCAAAAATAGATTTTTTTTGCCTTTCTTTCTTAAAGTGCCATTGAAGTGGTATAAAAATTGATAATATAGCTGTTGTTGCTTTGGCGGTAAATGTCACTTAGAATACAGACTATATAGTATGATATAGTATGATATAAAATGATAAGAAATGTACAATATTAATATACTAGTTGTTCATTTGAGCAGGTATCAGTACTAAAAACAGTCACTTTCAGACAGAAATTAAACTTTCCTAAATAGCTTTAAAATGATCTTAAGCTGAATCAGAACAAGTATAAGACACCATAGACTAGTATACACCCATGGACCACTATGGAATCTACCTGGTCGACTAAGGGATAACACAGATATAAGGCCACATGGTAAGAAAGTACTGATTTAATGTTGTGGTACTGGAATCAGTACTGAGTATCAAGTCTATTACATATTATATATTAACATCAAAATCGAAACAACTAAAATATTGTAACGGCACTAGTACATTACTCCTATATACAATATCAGTCTGATAATATTGATGGTGTTTTTAAAAACGTAAGCACCACTTTTTTATAAAACACCATTTTGGCCTTTTCTCTTTTCTCTGTTTATGTGTTGTTGCTATGGTAGCACAGAGCAGCTCCTACAAATAAAGGATCTGTGCAAGTTTGAGCTCTAAGTCTTTTATTTTGACACTGAGCAGTGATGAAGGGGTAATACTTCTTCAGAAAGTGTGTGTAATCGGTGCACTGAGGTAACCTGGTTTTCAGAGAGATGTTTGTCACCACAAGAGATTAGCATGGCAGCGCTAATCTCCTCAGACATGCAAAACGTTCTCTTGCTGATTCACTTCACCCCCTTTTTAATAAATACAAGAATGCTGGCATGTATCTCCTCTGTGTATCTGTGTTTTCTACTCCTTTTTAATCCCAAAATATATCCTGAATTACAGTGTAAGTAGAATCCAACGCGACAGACAGGCTGTGACTCGTACCCCGCTAATTGGCCCCCAGCAGACAAACAGTAACTGTAAAAATCACCTCGACTTAATAAAACATGAAAGAATTATAATATGGGATTTGTAGTAGGCAACATAAAATATTGTACACAAAGTATTTCCAGCTAAATGAGTAATTGCTTAAAATTAACTTTGATATAGAAAAAGTGACAGGCCGATATGCTGGCCTCATCACTTTAAAAGCACTAAATTATGGCTTAGTTTACATGCGCCGATAGTTCACCAACACCTTACCTCAGCAATATCTCTTCTGGGCGCTGAAGCTGAGACTTTGAGTGTCAGTGGTTACTAAGACGACCACATTTTAATCATTATTCATTAGCAGATTGTTATGTGTAGGGCTATAAATGAGGTGAAGATGTGTGAAGTCAGACACAACAAAGATGACCTTTTCAGTTGTAGTTCCAGGGCATCTGATTGCTATGATGTCATAAGCCTGGGTCTTAAAGATGGCAATTTAGAGTCTGAAAATACTAAATAAACAATGAACAATGTTTTCCAAATTATAGGGTAGTGTTCTGCTACTTTTGAGTATATATGATGAGTAAATACATCTAGCATCTACTTGGAATAAAGAAGCCTCTCCTCTCCATTACTCACCTACTCAAATATAAATTTAATAGGACATTGCAATGTCTAACAAGCTGCAATGTCAAAACATAACAGAATCTTGATTTAACTTTTCCCCTAAGGCACAGACTTATGAGGGTATCAGGATGTTCCAGAAACATAAAATACAGTGATAGCTCCATTAGCTGCTCACCGTCCTCTGTGGGTGCGTAGATGTTGAGATACAGACAGTCCTCACTCTGGTCCTGGATGTAGGTGGCCACGATGTCCAGGTTGTAGGTGAACCATATCGGCATCATGATCTCTGGGACAGTGTTGTGGATATTTTGGGGGCAGACTGGCATGAAGTGTGTGGCATTCCTGATTCCCGACCAGGATGAGGGCTGCTCTGGGGGCATAAAGCGCTTCTCGCCGATAGGTGGAGCAGCATATGGGACTCCTAGATACTGATCAACAGGCCTGAGTACCTCACTAGGCACTGGGACCCTAAGTCCCCTCAGCTTTCCAAACTGAGTGGTCACGGTGGGGTAGAACTTTTGGCTCGTGGCCTTGGTGAAGGACCAGCAGGAGCACAGTATCCACCATAAGAGGGCACAGTGGGTAATCGTCACTGTCCCATGCTGGTGCTGGGGCAGGTGTGCAGGCAACAGGTGATCTCGAAATGTAGCCAGCCACATGGTCAGGGCCAATATGGTGCCCTCAGACGACACAAAGCACACTCACAACGGTAGTCTCCACTTAACCGCTCTGCACGGGTCTGATCACACACGCATCACTAGATATATCCTTTATCAAATCCAAAGAGGCTGTTCGCTGATCCCTTTTCATTGCAGTAAGTCCATATCTAAAAGGAAAAAAAAAATTACATCAGTATCAAAAGATTTGAAATCTTACATATTGTACAAATCACTACATTATTCTTAAGTTTGGATCCCGATTTTAAAGTCAAGAGGGGGCATTTGGAACAAATATTTTCTGTGGCGTAGCTCAGAATCACACGAGTGTAGATGAATAACTAAGCAACACAAATCACAGCATAATAAGTTTTGAGACAAGAATTAATGCCAATTGTTTGTCATTTTTAAATTGAACTTTCTAAAGGGAGTGTAATGCTATGATGTAGGAGTGAATTTGAAAGCATCTTAAGATAAAAGGGTTTGGTGACTATTTTTCCTCTTATGCAAAACCAGCTTTAATATGCATAAGCCAGATAAAAGGGGACCTCCCTAGAAATGACAGTTAATTGTGCTCCAAAGTACAATCTACTATTACATAAACTGCCCATTATAAATGTGCAGAGTCTTTTTGCTATTGTAGTTAAAGAGCTTGTTGTCTAAAGAGAATACATAATGAACAAGTGGATCTAAGGGAACAACATTTGCATCATAAACTAGTGTAATTGCAGGTTAATTGTAGAAAGGTTTTTTGAGTACATTTGGGATGAAAGAAGTTTTAATTTGCTACACCATTCTTCTTTTCAGCAGATGAACAGACAAAGTGTCCTTAAACATTGCACCATTTCCTTAGGGCGAAAGAGAAATCCTATCTTTCTATTGCATTATCCAAACTGATAAAACTCTTGTCTTTCTCATCTGCTACCACCTGTTAATACGTTTTCACCCCCAATGTTTTTCCTCTTTCCGCTCCGTTAGATGCCCTTGCTTTGGTAAACGCAAATATCTCTTCCCCTAATCACGCACACTGAGTTAAATGATTCCAAATAAAGCATCAGATGTGAGCTCACCCATGGAGAACACTGAGCAAACTAGATTGCGTTTTCTTTCCAATTAACCACTATGTAACACACATTGTATTCGCAGGTACCACTTGACGTCTGCAGTCTCACTTTCTCTAGCTCGGGCCATCAATGAACAAAGCAAAACAAGCTTGTTAACCTAATCAGATTTATTGACGAGTGGTGCCTAGAGCATTGCCAAAGAATTGCTTCTTAAGAGAACGGTTTGTATCCAAGGGGGGTGCGTTTCTGGCTATTTATTTCAATAAAAAGTAGAGCACATTGGTTCTTCTACATCTCAGATTGGAATGAGACAAAAGTTAATTTAACAAATGCTGCACCACTGTCTACATTAATTAACACTTGGGAAAATTTCCACTGAAATGTAGGAGGGGCATTTCCTGCTGTCTTTCTATTATGACAATGACAAACAGCTCCCAAGACATTAAAATAGAAAAGAGAGAAAACCTGATTTTTTCTGAAGATTGGAGCCTATCCACCGGTTTGGAACTGACACTGGTAATACATCATCAAGCTTTAGTGTTTTAAAGGGAGAATTGCCCCTTGTTCTAAAAAAAATGTGCAGTGAAATTGTTACAAAAATCAAATTAACCAGATGCAAGCTGTGTGGTGGACATCGCTGGTCACATTTAGTTATGCTCTCCCTTGCCTTAACAAGCAACCCTGTCAGAATGGGGGATAAAAAAATACAAAAATGTGCCTGGACTTCTGAAGATCAAAGAGGTGATATGAATTCTTAAAATGGGCAGCTTTTTCCATTGTAAAACGCACATGAATTTGTTATGTTCCAACACACTTCAATGTAGATGAACACTACTATTGTTAGCTGCTTCCACTGTAGATGTGGTTTTGACTGATGCAGGCTGTTAAACCAGAACGTGACCTTATCTTTTAAGTGTGTTGGTGTAACTGTATGAACTGTGTGCAGTGGGCTGGAGCATGGCTTTTTCTTCTTATACGCTCTGCTCAGGGACAGATGTGGATAAAAGCTTTATGGCTTGTACCAAATGGGGCACATAATTGAAGAGAGCCTCCATGATAAACTGCAACTTTTGGGGTACTTTAGCCTGGCAGTGCGTGTGATGTCTGCAAGTGTCTGTATCTAGAAGAAGTGAGATTTAACAATGTGTTTCACTGTCTGTCCTCCTAAGGGAATGTCCTACGCTAAGTTCAATTATGATATGAAAGATTGGAAGCAAGTAAAATGTGTATTCATATTATCATGCTCTATACTAAGCATCGCTAACTACAAAGCTGCAGCATTGACAGCCACACAATTCAGCACTAATTCAGCACTAATAAAAATCTCTGGGACAACATCTTATCGATTGGCTGTGCTTGCCTGGGGGCCCTTAACATGAGAGCATTAGAGAGTGCGTCTGCATGTCACACTACAGCACTGGGCTCCCGTGTCCTTGTAATTCGTCTGATCCCAACAGTGAACGTGGGATCCCCATATCAGTCTATTATAGGGATACAGTAACAAAGAACAGATTACAGGTAGCATGCAAACACACTAGAAATGATCTCAAACTGGATGCAATTGTGTCCGAGTCTCAAAGAGAAATGCAAGCCCCAGCCCTGATAGCGTCGACAAACTGCTGTAGCGGAGCCCATGTATGCGCTACTTCACGTTACCACAAATGCCTATTTAATTTAGGTCTAGGACGGTGGAATAATAAAGGCAATGGGGAGAAAACAGCGATCCCACAAAAGCAACACATAAAACGGTGCGCTATCTTTACAGTAGTGCCTCTAACTGTTAGATTTAGCCCGGGTGCCTGTGATCAATCTGCAGAGATTTGTCCCACAATATAAACAGAATGATTAGGTTAACTCACCTGCTTTTACTGAAGCCCATACGCGCTCCGTGTCCACATTTGCTCCATAGCATGCCCGTCACTTTCAATCCTCACGGAAGGTGTGCGCGATATCTCTGAGGTTTCACTATCACACAGATCTTTACTCTTATCTGCTGCTTTGCACAGTCTGTGTGCTTTGCGCATTCACGACGCCAAGGTCAGGAGCGCCATCGGTTTTAATGGAGCGCCCACCACAGAGATCCGCACGGCGCCCACTGCCAGCGCGTTACTAGGCAACCACCGGGATACGCCAGTGCATTAAATTCAGTCTGAAGCACCGACAAAATCCCAATTTAGAAACCATTAACTAAACACCTTAACCCCGGATAGCACGCACTGTATGCTCGCACCCTTTGTGCTCAAAGCATCGCCACTAGCTCACAAACAAGTGGCTTTATTCTCCAAGTGTGCAGCCTGCACGGGGACTGAATGCATGCGAGCAGCCTTATTTGCTCAATTAACAAAGGACTGCGAACACATCACGCCTCATAGCACAGCCCAAGCTTTTAGAGGAACCTTGGCATGAAAGAAAACTTCCATTATCCAAACTCCTCCCTAGTGACTACAGAGTAGTAATTTTTCTATTTAAATATGAGTCCCTTGTAATTGCAGCCCATAAGATAGAGCTAGACCTACTATTAATTAGTCAGGGCAGTTGTCACGTCACAATTAGGGCTGCTCCCCAAACCGCAGTGCCGCGGAGCCTGCGATGGCAGCTTGATGCTCTACATGCACTAACAAGCTGCTTGGATGGAAGAGCACAGGTACCGTACCCTGGTCACGACTGTGAGCACTTGTTTGAGTGGCAGGATGGTCTCTGTGGAGTGCTTAGACCCCTACTTTGGAGAGGGATGGTTCTTATTGTTGCTGAGAAAAACAACCTTCACATGTAAAGGCTACATTAAGTTTCATTGTGCTTGTGTTCCCTGCCAAGCTAAGCTTTGTTCTGCAAGTAAGGAAGATATTGGTCTAGAGTTACTGACAAAGCAAAGATTTCCATTCATATGTTTTCTTCTGTCTTCTTTTGTGGCAAAGAATCTGTAGTTTATGAGGGATGGTGCATGTTGAGAAAGTGGAGACAGCTCACAAAACTGTAATGTGATTTCAAAATGTTACTAAAGAATGAGAATTAATTGAGAAAAGTAAAACAAGTGTTTTTTTCTTTTTTTTTTTTTTTTTTTAGATAAAACCACCAATATGCCCCTCTTGTACAGGTGTATACCAGTAAAGTACATTTCAAAAGAGAGTGGTTAATTAGTACTCCACCTCAGCTCTTTACAATCATGGACTGGGTCTCCTCTATGTGGGTGCTGAATCAGCTTGATTAGGGGAGCGATCACACAGCTTCCGCAGACATGGGTGCACTGAGGAGTTCATGCTTAGCAGAATTTTCTTTCTTTTCTTGTATGAAAATTGAGGATAGTAAAGCAGCAACGATCCAGTTTAATGCACGGCAATATGTATCATACCACTTCATTTTCATACTCACTTGATAAACCAAAATGTTTTGCTCTCAAAATTATGATCCAAGTAAAAGTAAAGTGTATGTTGCAATTTATCTAATCCTGAGCTTTACATGAATGTGTTTTTAATTCAACGACCATCACAGCTACATCCACCAACTGATCAAAGTCAGTTAGAAAACTGACCTAAATGAAATATTCTGGAAACCATGCAAAAATGTGTTACTGTTATTTAACCACTGATATGGTATCTTACCTGCAGTCCTGTGGTCTATGACCCTCATGGATTGGATTTGAATCTGGATCCTTCTAGTTATGAAGCACAACAATCTGTAATTAAACTCTGATTCAATGAGAGAGGATTGTTGTGGAAATGTATGTATTCAGTTTGTTTATGCTCATGAAATTAATACAGATTTAATTTTTTAAAAGAACAAATACTATTTAATTGAAAATAAAGATTACTCAATATGAGGAGAAAGATGTCTAAAATGAGATGATTAATTTCTTTGCCATATCGTCCTACATATATCCTCAGGGGATGTCCACCTTGTTGTGTCCAGCTGCAAAGCAGACACACTCAAGCAATACTTTTTTAACTAGGCCTGTCATAATAATACAGTTGTGGGTAAGTAAATATAGATATTCATAGACATTTCCCACTAGTGAAAACGCACAGAAATATTGACTCCCAAAAAATATTGTTCCATCTATCATATACTAAACAATAATTCGGTATAGTAATTACCATAATAGGCCAATTTTTGACTGCAAACACTACATTACACATACTCTCACTTTGAGCCATAAATTGTCATTCTGAAGAATCAGGGCTGTTATAGGGTGGAGTTATAATTTATAATTGACAACGTTGTAATAATAAAATTAAAGGAAATTTTCTTGCAGTGTTTATACATCTTCTTTTCTCAAGAAGTTGTAATATGGTGACATTATGGTGTCTAATTTCTGCACTATACCCACCTAAGTATTAAATCCCCTCCAGTAAAGTGGTTTCCATTTTAATTGTCCCCTGTTTTAAGGGTCAGGTTTGTCTTTGTTGTACCAGACTCCCCGGTCTCTCCTTCCGATCCCTCTTTTCCTCTGCTTTGTTCTGCTGGACCTGATGTAGAGCCTGCCAAGTACTAAGAGCCTAGAACATAAGTGTACCCAAATAACTCAGGCACTCTCCCTGTTCTCACACAACCATTTCACTACATTATAGATATGACAAAGGTTGCCAGTCTTTTATGAGGATCCAATTTTTGGCGTAGTATTCTTTCCCATATATTTTAATGTATAGTGGCTTTGTTAATCAATGGGTTTATATCGTAGTATTTTCAAATGGATGTGAGAAGGGCAGCGTAAATTTATCCAAGCGCCGCTTTTGTTTCCCGAATAAACCATAAATAGATTGGTTTAGGTGATATGAAACTTTAATGAACCCCGGGGGAAAGTGGGTCATGGCAGCCCAACAGGAGAAGATACACTGCAGGTATACAAATGATGAGTGCAAGAAGAGAGAAAATAGTACACAAAGATATATTATATCTGCAGAGGATAGGCTGCTATAGAATGTATTAGTCAAATGACCTAACCCCTCCCAACATTATGATAACTAAATGAAATATTCTCATGACTTCAGTCATGTATATTTTACAAGCATTCTACAGTTGGTTCAAGAGGCATTTGGTAGGAAGTAGCAGGAACATTAGGCCTACGTTCATATGGGTTCAAAGTCTTTAAGGAACACACAATTCATAATTTTGTTAAGAATTAATTAAATAAACACCTTAGTTTACATAAGCTTTCATTCAGCCCCTCTAGTCATAACAGTAGTTCCCTTAGGCACAAACTGTCAGCAATGCTCTTGTAGAGTGCCACAGGGCATCTGTGGCTTTAAGTGGTGATCATCATCACTGGAGTGTGACTGAGTTGAATGAAGATTATATTCATCCACATAGAGAAATAACGGAAAATTGAAACACAAACGCAATATCTATCAGTTTTACCATTTTGCAATTTCGATATAAATCAGTCCGTTTACCTTTTACTATTACTGTACGAGAAGAAGTAGCCCTGCAGACAAATTTCAGGGATTACTATTCAAGTTGTCTTCCCGTGATGCTTTGGATGTTTTTGCGTTGTCATTTGTTGTCAGGCTTATCTTTTAAGAGAGATACACAAATTCAGTGTATTTGTTGATAGCTGAACATAGCGATGTTCTTGTGTAAATGGTACAGGCGGAGTTTGGATTGTTGTCGGTAGCGTTAGCTGTGGCAGGAAGCTAATAAGAAGCTAAGCGGAGCAATACAAAAGAGGAGGCAACAAACTGCTGTCGCGGCGGGAGAAAATCAAAGTTACTACACGACTTTTTCAGTACTTTTGGGATTAAAACATGGAAATACCGAGTTTGGGAAAGGAAAGATTGATTGTGCCGACCGATTTTACAAAGAGTACGTTCAAAAGCAATCAACATAATCCATCTTGAATGTAACTTGCTGCTCACGTTACTACTTCTCTGCCACTAAATAATCTAAACGCAGCTTTAATGGTGTATTATTTAACTTGTTGTTTTTGACTGAATGTTCCATAGCGCAACATTAAAAGTATCTTGCTCCAAGGTGGCAGCTAGATGATAGCATCGGGCCAAAAATAACGAGTTAGCTCTATTAAGAGGTTACCCCTCTCACAGTGAGAATATATGTTTTCCTATGTAGAAACACCCGTGATAGGATAACTGCAAGAAAAGTTTAATGCCATACTGTGGAACATTCTGTGTCAAAGCATTAACATCTACAGACAGTTGCAGAACCCCCAATCTGAAAAACGGACCTTTAATTGCCATATGTTTTTTCTTTACAGGTAAGGTCCAGGACAACCTTGTGCCTCCATCACATTTTGCATCTACTGTTTCATCTGCTGGAGTGCAAATATCAGCAACAGGAGGGAAGATGCCAGTAACAGCTCCTCCAATTAACTGGACCAAACCTAGTCTAGCCTCATTACCCAGTACAGACCATAGCCACAGCAGTTATTGGCTCGTGATGTCACAGACACAACAAGAAATATTAGAGCTCAAGAAGGAGAATCAAAGGCTAATGCTGCTTCAAAATGAAAATCTAAGTAGAAACAAAGTGAGAGATTATAACCCAAGGTAGGTGATGAGATAACTGAAACACATTTTGTTTTTTATTTTCAAGAAAACTGTAAGCCCAGGCACTTTTCATGTATTAAATGTGTTAATAGCCTTTATTTAACTAGGCTAAATTACCAATGAAATTATTTTAAACATTTTATGCACTAAGAGTATTAGCTTTTGTTTTTTTCTTGCAACTGTTAGCTCCCAGCCATCAACAAGCACCTTCAATTGTTTAACTACCGGTACTTAGACAAAAACTTCATGAGCATTTTGGATCTTTTGGTGGATTATTCATTATGTCTATATTTTAAGGCCAGTGGAGAGGAGTGAGCAGTGGGCATCACAGTGGCGTCTGGAATCTGAGAATTACAAGGCTGAAACTGAGAGGCTGAAAGGGCAGGTGCAGACACTGAAAGAAGCAGCCGTCACACACAGAGCGGAGATAAGAGATAAAGACATAACACTAAACAGGTAAGATCATCACTGGTCAAGTACTTAACCTTGTAATGACAATAACATCTTAATCGGTGTTAACTTCTAAACAGACAAGCTCATGAGTTGGAAATGGTGTGTGAGGAACTGCAAAAGATTAAAGCAGAACTTGGCCTTGTGAGAGAGGAGCTGTCTCAAGCCATAATAGAGAAAGAACAAATACGTACACAGGTATTTATGTTTACATGCACACCCAAAATCTGATCATTATCTGCTTTCTGGAGTTCACAAGGAAAATTATGCAATAAAATTATGAGAACTATTGATCTGAAGACTATATTAATGATTAGAAATTTTAACTATTTGCTTTCATGTATCTGTTGTTTATTGTTTGAACATGATTAAATTTATAAACTTATTATCATCATTATTATTAATAGTAAAGAGAAAATGTTATGATTTTATTATTTTTAATTGAATTGTACATTGTCTTCCAAATAGACTAGTTTCATCCTTTATAAGTTGCCAGGTGATTTAATCATCAGATTTTTATTTTTTTGTGTGCATGTTAACACACTCCAAAACACAGATCTAATTATTTGAGTATCTGTTATTCTAGTTATCAGCATTGTTATTGGTCATGTAAATGTACCCACTGTAACTTTACACTAAACATCATCAAATGTTGACATGCTGTTTATTTATTTTATTTTTTTCGCAC
Source organism: Boleophthalmus pectinirostris (assembly GCF_026225935.1). NCBI lineage: Eukaryota > Metazoa > Chordata > Actinopteri > Gobiiformes > Gobiidae > Boleophthalmus > Boleophthalmus pectinirostris. The sequence goes on along the minus strand of NW_026571018.1, from coordinate 22,648,233 downwards.
TTTGATAATTTACATGAAAAGTCAAGTGAGGAAATCCAAATGCTGAACAGGGACTTGGAAATTAGCAGGGAGGAGGCTAAGGACTTGAGCTTGAAAGCAGACCAGTGCAGGCTACAGGCCGAGGAGGCGATCAAACAGCAAACCCAAAGACTGTCAAAACAATTGGAGGAGTTGCAGAAGAATCAGGAAACTAAGGTTTGTTACAGTCTTTGGTAAAAACTACTATATCAAGCAGTGTCTTGGAACTGCATTGTAAAAATGTCTTTCAGATACAGAAGCTGACTGCTTCACATAGTGCTGAGCTACAAAAGACAGTGAGAGAAAACCGTGAACTACACGACCGACTTCAGATCATGTCTTCAGAGGTGCTGCAGCTCAAAGGCAGGCTGACAGAAGTATCCGCTGAGAAAAACGGGCTCAAAGATCATTTAAGGTGCCATGTTTAATGTTTTAGGGAAATATATGAAGGCTTTTTTTAGACTTCTTTCTAATTAAAGAGTGAACTCTGGTAAGACTTTCCTTTGTGATGTTTTTGTTTCAGCCAAATGAGACAAGCATTTGAGACACAGTCTGCAACACTGCATAGCCTCAGAAATTACATTGGCCAGCTCACCCCTGAGAGTGGAGAGAGGGACCGACTTAATGAAGCACTTGAGGTGCAGACAACATAAACACTATTGATTCTAATCAGCCTACTGTAAAGTAATTGTATTTGTCAAAAGCCTTAAAAATGTTCTTTTAGGGAGATTTAAATAAGAACCTGTGGAGAATAATCACTTTTTATTAATTAGGTATGTGTGATTATGTTTCAGAGACTGAACAAAGAGAAGGCAGCTCTACAGACAACTGCCGAGCTTTTGACTATCAGACTCAACTCAGTTAATGAGATCCTCACCCTCCAAGAAGAAAAGCTAATAAAGAAGGTATTTGTACTGTACTGCTGTGTAAGCAGGTGAAATCTAAATATGTGTATTCATTATTATTTAATCACTTTACTTAGACTTTGTCAACTGCAGCACAAGCTAAAAATCTTTTTCTGCTGCAAACTATAATGTCTTTAACACTAGCTGCATTTATTTCTCTTAAAATGTGCAAAAAGTGCTGATTTCTTACAATTCCTGTAGTAATTGTAGAATAATCTTGTGCCAGAACACCACAGAATCATTTGTAAAGAATGGATCTGAAGCTTTGCATGTGCTGCAACTCTGGAGAGAAAAAGTCTTCAAATTGTGTGTTCAACTTCGAACTAAAGACATTGAACTAAGAGGGGAGAAGTATGAACTACTTTCACAGGTATGGAATCAGCATCTATTGCAAGTATTGTTAACAGAAGTGTTTTTATATACATTCATTTTATATGCTCAGGTTAATGCTATAGCACAGCAGCTCCAGCAGGAGCAGCACCAGACCAGTGTGCTCCGACACAGCCTGGAGGACAAGACTGCGGCTCTGGATCTGGAGCGAGTACAGAAAGAGGTTAGTCCGAGCAGCTGATGTGATTTACATGGCCGTCTGAAATTTTGATGATGCACAATAAATATTCTGTTCCAGTAGAAAGTGATAAACGCATATACATTTTTACCACAGCAGAGGGTGCTGACTGCATGAGATTTTCTGCTAGTTTTGGTAGCAGCAGCTGGCAGGAAAGCCTCAAAACGTAGCATCATGGAAGAATTTTACTGCACACTCAGTTATATGGACAGTCTTTTTCTCTTCAGACTCTAAAACAACACTTGGCCCAGACTCAAAAGGAAAATTCCCAGCTCAAACTACAGATGGATAAAGACCAGAAAGACCTAAAATATCTGTCAGAAGCTGTGCAAAGGTACAAAAAATAGGATTTATATATTATAAATGTAATATTTGAATATATATTATAATGTATTTCTTTATTGCTTTTTTTTTTTTTACAGGTTCAGTTTTGTTTTTAAAGAGAAGGTATTAGAGGTTGATGCTGCTCAAACCAAACTGAATATGTGTGCACAGAGACTAACATTTGCTAAAAGACGAGTGGAGACGATTCAAGGTGTGCTACTTGAGACTGATAAACAAAAATCTCTCACAGCTCACAGTCTCAAAGTGTCTGCTGATGTTTTGATTTTACAGGGCTCATCATGAGGAGAGCAGCTCTTCAGAAAGTGCAACAATCGACTAAACAAGTAGAACAAGCTGCTGACTGGTACAAATATTTCATTTTGCAATGTTTGGGCTGTTATTAAATATTTCATGCTAGGAAATTCTGAACTAAATAGCTAAGGAATTACCAAGAGAATCTATTAGTTGTACTGTACTGCTTTTGATATTTTCTTGGCTCTAAATTGTCTTTATTTTAAATTAATAGAAAATTAGAATAACAAAATATTTTTTTAGTAGAACAAAACATTTTACTAGACCAGACAAGACCAATATTTGTCTCATCTTTGGTCTGTTCTTTGTTCTCTGTCTCTCCTGTGTCTCCCTCAGCATCAGAAGCCTGCAGACAGAGCTGCAGATGGTGTCTGAGGAGAGAGACAGACTCACTCTAGAGCTCAAACGAACCCCGGAGCTGATTGAGAAGGCCCTCTCTGATCTCAAAGAACAATGTAACGTCCTATTGCACAGATGTATAGATTTGATCTGTTTACTGTTTGTTTGTCTGACTGTCCCTAAGCACCTCATCTGTCTGTAGATGAAGGCAAACTGATGCAGAAGCAGCAGGACTTGGACCAGAGTATTGTGAACATTCAGGAGGCTGTCTCTGAGCGCAACCAGGCCCAGAGGAGGGAAGAGCTGATCCAGGAGCAGCTGCATCAGACGGAGGTCAAACTGGAGCGTCTCAGCTGTGAGCTCCTCTCTCAGCAGGAGAGCAGCCAGAGAGGTGACACTCGTCTCTGCATTTTACACCAAATCCCTTTCATCACAGCCCTCCACAGGACATGAGCCACACTGTCCACTCTTCACACCAGCAGACAGGATTAAGTGGCATGCTCAAGAGCACGGCGGCAGTGCAGAGGCTTTCACTGCCTCTCAGACACTTTTTCACAGTTAGTTTAGGGATGTGCTCCAGTCACTCTCCAAAGTGAGGAAGATTTAATGCAACAGCAATCGATTGCACACCAGCTTTAGTATTTAAAATATATTTCTTGACTTTTTCTTATGATCTACAGACATAAACAATAATAACATTATTTGTAGGTTAGAACTTTCATACATAACTAAAATGTATACACATTGAATTATGCATGGTAAAGCATCTTTGAGTGTCCAGAAAAGCACAATATAAATCCAATAAATGCTACATATCTAGTCCAACCAAGCATCTATTTATCAACTCCAAATGCAGTCAGTTCCAGTGTCCCTGAAGATCTGTTTTCATCTTGTCTGTTCTTTTTTGTACAGCCCTAGAGGAGAGGGTGTCTGAGATTGAGGAATGCTGTGCTGCAAAGTTAAAAGAGATGGAGGATCAAGTCAACAGAGCCAGAGCTGAGCATACCAGAGCAGGTAACAGGAGGAGGAGGAGCTGCACAGCCTCTCCACACTGGGGAATAGTCGTGTCCGAGATGCAGACAGCTATCTAATATGATCTCAACTGTTTGCACGGTATATATCATTTACTCATGGCTTCTGCTCTGTGTGTATTGTCTCCTACAGTAATGACGCTGCGGCACTTTGAGAGACAGGCGACCAAGAAGAAGGAACATTTGCAGAGAGACCATGCACAGAGCGAGGTACATGAAATCAATTTAAGTTCAGGGTTGTAACAATACAATACAAAATCATGACTCAGTTGTGCTATAAAAAGAGTGATATTTCTGATTCAGTTCTGATAAACCAATAATGTGAACTATTGTGTTTTTTGTTGTGTTAAAAATGGCTACAGGCCTGACGGAATAATCACATTGTTCAATAAAAATAGAGATTGTTTTTTAGGTTCTGTATTTATTGCATGTACCTCAAAACAACAAACATTTCATTTGTTCTTGTAGTATGTTAACGTGCGTTTCTATTAGTTGAATACATTTGCATGTGGCTCATTAATGATATTAACATCTTTTAAAATCATTAGCATAATGTAATTTGTTAATTTCAGCTCTTGTGTTTTGTACAACCTTTTTTTAATTAAATTATTTATAGTAAGAGATGTAAAAATTGATAATATTGCATATTAAAAATGAAGAGAGAGAAAGAAATGTATATATAATCTCCCTCACAAGGGTATAAGTTAATATTTTTGCACTGCATAACATTTTTGGTACATTCATGTTCATGATACATTGTTAAAATATCTTTGAAATATTGAAATTTTTGATCATTTTTGTCATTGCCGTTCTGTACTGTGCATTGTGCTGCCCTGTTTTAAGATGATAAAACTTGAAGGCTTTATTGTGATTAAAACATGGTTGTTCTTGTCTTTCATTTAGCCTGGAGTTTCTGTTCTTATAAACCACACGGCTATACAACCTGGCCCTGCTCTGTGGGAACAAAGAAAAACCATTTCACAGACACCGACTCTGAGGCCAAAGGTTCAACTACCAGCAGATGGTGAGTGTCCTGCCCGAGCGTCACTACTGCCATCACTTGGTCTTATGAAACATAAGGGGTGTCCATTAGAGGCATTACATTTGACCGCTGTCCGTTTTCTCTGCTGACAGCTCAGCTCCTGTCTGTGCTGGAGGAGCTTCAGAGCCTGAGTGCTGCAGTGGTTAACAGCTCAGAGGATTCGGCAGCAGAGGAGGAGGGACCAGTTGCTCAGGACAATAATATGAAAGGTTCACATAGAGACGGACGTCATGGTGATGCTGAAGAAGAATGACTCAAACGAAGAGGCTGCTTTGTGTTTGTTAAAATGCAGCTAAAACATTTCCTATCCATTGTAAAAGGTCAATGTTTTATTAATATATATTTTTCTGAATATTGAATATTTTATACTGAATAAAATAAATGGACCCCCAGCCCCGCGACCCAGCCCTGGATAAGCGGAAGAAAATGGATGGATGGCTGAATAAAATAAATGGAACTTTATTCATTATATTTTTTTCCTTGTATTTTTAAATTAAATTCATAGATTGTCCCCCTTGACATCAGTTAAAATAAATACAAATATATTTATTTAAATAGGATGTAGTATGTGTAAGATAAGTCACAGATTGATTAACAATGACAAAGAGCAAGGTAGTAACATTACATTGAAAGCAGCAGCTAAACAAAGGATTGGATTTGTATTAGCTAAACTAAAACTGCTTTTGCTCTGCTTCTCTTATGAGATCTAGCAGATGATTCATAATGACAAATCAATATATTCATTTCCAAGGTCCCTTTACAGAGGCTGTTGTTACAAAATGCTATACAGTGGAGATGCACATTAATACACAGTATGATGACCACATAATTGGTCAATTTGTCATGTTGTCATGACTGCTAATAAATGTTGCATTAGTTTGAAGTTCTGTGAGTTAAAAAGGAAAAATTTAATTTTAAAAGTCCAATAGAGAAATTAAGGTATATTGCTAATAAAGTCCAGAATTAATGTATATATTTCCAAAGTTCCATAAACAGATATTGATTATTGTTGCATCTTCTTGAGATTTCTCATATCAAACAAAATTATAGGCTACCAAGACTAGAGACTGTAGCTGAATGGCAGTGAAATGTAGGTCTGCGATACCATGATGTCAAATTAGGTACAAGCAATAAATAAATAATCTAAACGTGAATTATTAAGTTTGCTTTCATCTTAAAACCACTAGAGGGCAATGTTGTCAAACGATGACACCTTTGTGCAGGTGCCTCTAGCTTTCATCTCCCTGTTACATGCAACATTTTGAGGACTTTTATATAAATATATATTTAGTTTGAAATCGTTAATCGCTATGGCAATGATCCTAATTTTTCATCATTCAAATCCAATTAACTTGGATTAATTGTTTTGCTGTTATTACTAGTGGAGTCTTTGCTTTTATGTAAACAAATGCACAAATTTCTCTCTCTTTTTTTTTTTTTTTTACCTTATTGCTTCATCACCTTGAGTTTTGTTTCTTTCATGCATTTTGAAGTAATCTGTTTATTTTCCAGATTGATGGTCACTGACCTCGTTAGCTTTTGTCGCCCCAGTATTTGGCTGTTTTCTGACAAAGTTGATCTGCATGTGTCCCTGTGGTTCTTGGGCTGAGACTGTCACAGTGCAGTGTGTCAAATGAGAACAGCTGCTGCTGTGAGGACAGCCTGTCGTCAAGACTGTGCATCAAAACAGGCCACAGTTTAGCCTATGGAGAGTGATCAAGGATGCACAAGAATGCACAAGCCTGTAACAGGGCTAATAATACAAATACGAACTAGGTAATTCTAACTGGGTAATAATACTAATAGTCTGTAGATGAGAAAGATTTCTGAACAAAAATATAGTTTAATTATTCTGAAATAGGCTAAATATACAAATAAAGAAAATGTACAAAAATGTTTGATTAAACATAAAACTATATGACCAGCCATGGGACTAACTCAGCAGGCAACAACTGTAGTAACCTTCAGTTACACTGAACTATAATGTTCAAATCAAATATTACCTGAATGGCTGAAATGATGAAATGTCTTGCTCTGGGTTGTTACAGGGATGTCATAATGTAAGATTTTATGTCCAGGATGATGTAGCTGTTGTCTTATGGCCTGAGGTCGGAGCAGACTTGGACTTGGATGTGAGTTTGATGTGATGTGGTCAGTCAGAAGTGTGGAGCACCAGTGCAGAGAGCCAGGGCAGGAGGCCACGCTACAGGGCCAGAGCTGTGGACACAGGAGCGGCCTGAGCCAAGCCATCCAAGTAAGTAACACTATTTATAGATGCAGCTGATGTGAGGCATTGTTGGAGGGGGAAAGCAAATGTCCAGTCTTACAGCAGCAGCACACTTCTGCAGCTGTGCTCTTAAAACCAGTGGACAAAAATAGATATACCTACAAACTGTGCACATCTACAAAAAGAGCACCATAAAACGCCTGAATATTAACACAACAATAACTTAATTAGAGGTAACTAGTTTGTCTTGATTGTCTGTTAGTTATCATTTTACAAGCAAAAGGACATAAGCTTCATAAGATATCAAAAATATTTATTGGTGAATTTACACAGAAACAGCTTCTTTCCAGAATATTGGTATAGTTCGGACAGATTAATAGAACATGTTACAATATTACCACATTGGGCTTTTGTCTCAATTACAAATACGCAAATTATAGTTTAATTGCTTCCACTATGTTATAGTTATAATATTTGATGTCATGGTTGTCACACTTGCACATTCACAGCATCAAAAGAACAAGACCAGCCAAGTCAAAATCAGGGCTGAATCTAGAACCAAAAACCAAAATCAGTGAATGCACCTTTACACTGCAGCTAACACATTTATGTCACAAACTGATTGACTCATTAGTTAAATTTTGGTACATTTCAATAAAATCTTTCCTACCTCTAATACAAATATGAGAGGAGAGAAATCCATTTTGTATTTTATTCTGTGGCATGTGGTTCGCAACAGAAAACAACAGCAGTTATCATGTCATCACAATAGCACGCTGCAGTCTCCACCTGTGCCAATCACACACTTGTTTGGAGGTGTAATTGCACTTTGCTTTTGGGACGGTCGCTGTAATCTGAATCTCCAGCAGCGGCACATTGCTGATGGTGTCACTGAGACTGTTAGTGCCAGAGCTATTTGAACACCTGCATGAGATTTACAGTTGGAGGTGGAAAAGCATATGGTTTTATACAGATGAGTAACATAAAGTAATGTATAAAGAAAAGAAGAATGAGTCATTTAGTGGGAGTGTGGTCTCCATTTAACTAAACTATAAGTAAAATTGTCAGCAGAGGTGAAAGTTAATTTGCATTCAAATAAAGATTCTCCTGTTGTTGCAGTTATTATCACATCTGCTACTTAGTTTGCTATAAATAAATCAGTATAATAAATAGTATGTGTATATATGTATGTATACATGTATGTATACATATGTACACACACACACACATATATATATATATATATATTTATTTATTTATTTATTTCTACTGCTAACTTCCCTCACAAATGTGTGAGGGAAGTGGTGCTACCTGCTTGTTTCCATGGAGATGGATAGGTTTAATGCCAAACTGTAAATCATAACTTCTCCATAGAGACAACCAGGTGGCACACCCTCCACCAGAAAAGTTACACAGTGCATCTTTACCCAGTGTTGCTGCTAGTTCTTCCATTACAGCTTATACAATCACAATGACAAATGCATGTAAAAAAAAGAATTAATTACCAGTAGTAGTGTTTATTTCTTTACATGAGTGTTTAGTTTAATATACACTTTTGTCTAAGGTATAAATAGTGCCTGACATTTAGATGTATACATCTGCCAACATAGTCTTTTAATTATTACATTTAAGCTGCTTTCACACTTGTTCTTGTTTGATCTGGTTTGAACTAGGGGTGTGCACAAATATCAAAATATTGATATATCGTGATAGTAAATTTGGTGATACAGTATCGTTATTGTGGCTTGCTGTATTGATATATTGCTAAGAGTGTTTTTTGGTATGTTTTAGCAATTTTTGAGGGGGACTGCTCTACAATTTTGGTGCTTATTTAGGAGAATGCTTTGATGGTTAAAATAGAAGTATTTCATATTAACTTTGCACAAGTAGTGGTTTAACAAAGAAACATAGTAAATGTATTTGGTTCTTAGTATAATTTGCAATATATATAGTATCACATGTATCGCCATATCAGGATAATATCATATAGTGAGTCATGTATCGAATCATGAGGGACCCTGATTCCCAACCCCAGTTTGAACCTTAACTCTGATGTAGACTTGGTCATGTTCTGTACTGGTTTAGTCCTGGCCTAGGTCATGTTTACATCTGGGAGTAGCCCCAGTTTTGCCCCAATTCGGATGAGGTGTGTGCAAATGTTAACACATTTTAATAGAAATGGTAGCAAGTGACATGTCTCTCCATCTCCCGCTACTGCCTCATCAGCCTAATAATAACACAGAGGAGAAAAGCAACCATCAATAATTAAAATGTCTGGCTAATTTGTTTTGTTCTCAAAGCGTTTTGCCTGTGGGATATTGTGCCGTTGAAGACATGGGAATGTTTAATCAAATTCCCATTAATATTCATGCGCGCCTCGACAGTTGCCTCTGCACCTTGGCTTCATTGTTGTTGTTGAAATAATCACAGAAATGTTCAGGATTTTGGGTCTCATTTGTCTCCTTCATCGATCAGGCAAAAGAGTGAGAAATTTCTAAATAAAGCAACAGCAGATTCATTTCATAGGATTGTCCCTCTAGAGGTGAGACTGTACATTGCAAATGTGTCGTCATTGTCACAAGAAGAGGTGGAAAAAAAACTAAATCTGTACTTTTCACAATTACGAGGTCTTGACTTTATTTCATTTTTTTATTTTTTTTATTACAAAGACTGTACATTTCTGCGCTGTGACCATTAATGCTACTACTCCTAGATCTACCACAATCCAATACAAAGAAATCTGTTGCTACACAAAGCACCCCCTAACAAGTCATACCTTGAATATTTTTGTTATGATTAAAATAGTTTGGGATGCCAAGACAAAAAGAAAATCAAACTTCAACAAATTACTAAAAAGAAAATGTGAAATCTCTGTGACACATAATTGAAGACTTCCAAACCACCACAAACTACTTTTGCCTTGTGCATTGTTATGAAGCCGTAATTATCTCTGTTGTTATTCCAGATCATGTCTTGGCCACATCCTGCTAAGATTACTGTGATTATCTGTGTCTTATTTCACTCACTAATCAGCTCCAATGATTCTAGTACCTAAGATGCATTTCTTCCATCCCTTAACAAACTGTCTCCACTCTAAATGTATAGTTAATTTTATTATGCATCACTTGTGTTGTGTAGCCAGACAGTAGACAGTAGAACTTCACAATAAATGTCTGATTTTAAATAGTGTTCATGAAGTAGTAGTAAAATGCAGTATAAAATACATTTAATGTGCTAATGTCATCTAAGCTGTAAATTTTATATGTGGAAAATGGTAATCTATTCATTTTAATGGACCCATAAACTGTGAAATCAACAGTGTCTATTGAGTGTGAAGTTGGCTGCGACCTGCACATTAAAGACAAGAGTCGAGAAAGGAGCTGAATATGTTAAGGTGCTCTGCAGAGATACTGATAAACAAAGAAGGGACAGTGGATAGACTGGTAGAGGTAGAGCTTGAGGCCTATAGGTAAAGAACAAAAGCGATTTGAATGAGAGGTGCAGAGGAAAGGGTTTGATAAAGCTCTAACAGAATATATGAAGTAATATCACATATTCAACTGTCAATAATACTAAGCAAAAGTCCAAATTCATGGTGTCATGGAATTACTTTTTCTTATGAAATCTTGAAATGTTGCCCAGGTCAAAACGTTTGGCTGCAGCAGACAGCAGACAGAATTATGGATTTTTTTTTGTCGATTTGCGATTTGTTGAGCATTAACATTTGATAGAAGACTGGAATATGAACTAATAAACTAATCCCATGAATTTCAGAACATGTTTGTAGAGGTCTAAACTAATGTTCAATACATGTTCAAGTTTGCTGATTGCAGAGAACAGTCTATTATCTAAATAACTGCAACCTATAATTCCACCAACTCAACTCAACTTTCGATTCAATTGCCATGTATTGTGCAGCCAGATAGAGCAGGCTTCCTGTGAATCAAAAACCCCATCTGAAAATGCTTAGTCAAGGTCTTTTTTTTATCAAATGAAAACTTGAGCACACTGCGGAGCCTGTAGTTTTTCCGCTTGTTCCTGACATAAATCTGCTGCTCAGTTCTGGGTGGCCTCGAGCTCCAGTGCTTATCACCCACAGGTCAAACACACAGATGTACTGGCTGTAATGGAGTGATTACTCAGAGATGTCAGATACAATCAGTGTCACGCCACACAACTACAGACCACTGCACTTTTGTCCACTCAGCGGACATGTGTGTGTGTGTGTGTGTGTGTGTGCATGCACCTATACATTGTACATGCTGTGCTCAATACACCACTGGAGATAAAACAGGCCTTCCGATTTTTCATTGTGGCATTCTACAAATCAAAGATTTGTTACAACATAATAGTAGATCTTTTCTACTTCCATATCAAAATTGTCAAGATTCTGATCAAAATGCTTTACAGTGATCAAGTTATTTCCCTTTATTGCACAGTTAGCATTATTAATAATCCTCACAATGATCAATCATGAGTTTTGAAACAGTGTTATCAGCTATTTTTATTTAATAAATAAAATATTAATGTCATGAACCTAAACTACACAGTTTTAATCAGTGCCATTTAATATAAACATATACTAACAAGATATGTGCTGCTAGTTAGTTTTCAGTTCAGTTTGAGGCCTGGTGAGGAGCTTTGGCACTGAGTGGGACATTGCTCCTTGTTGCCCAAAGCCCAAAGCCCAAAGCCCAAAGCTCACAAGCCCAAAGCGGTGGAAAAGTGACAGGTTTTCATGAGTGATGTGGCGTGTGCAAAACCTCAGAGCACTTCAGTCAAACTCTGCTGTAGCTCAGCCTCAAACATGAAAGAGATTTTATACTGACTCTTATTGTTGTTGATGTGTTTCATCAGCTGACTTTTTTTCTTTTGAAAGATATTGAAATGGCAACCTTTATACCATGAAGAAAAAACCTATCAAGAAAAAGGGTAAAGTCCAAGGCTGTTAAAGGAGCCACCACCAGTGTAACTTGCACCACAGATTGAAAAACATAGCATCAGCCTATTTCTGTTACAATATGAGCATCCTGTCTTGCATATTAAAATCATCATTAATTCCCTTTAATCTCATGCTTGATATTCCTCCAGGTTCTCATTGTACATACATGCATGAAGTTGATGATTAAAGACACTATTCTCCAGGTCAATTAGCGCATATCTTATACTATTTTATTTTCTCTCTTAATCCCTGACCGAGAATAAATAATGACTCTACACACTGTGCACTGTTTGCTTTAGAAAACATTGTTTACTAGTGTTTTTTATCACTAATTATCCTGCACCAACACTCATTTCATTATGTGCCCAAGGAAATGAGGCGACACATGCATCAAAGCTCTTCAGTCTCTCCCTGTGGGTCTAAGCCTAATGTCACTTTAATAGAGATGTGCTGGAATATGGAGTTTCAGCCCAGCAGTTGTTGTAGCACAATGGTAGAAATGCAACTGTAGGCCTCCACCAAGGCATTGTTTCCCAAAGATATACATGTGTAGACCAGACTCAAACAAGAAGCAAAAGTGGAATTACCAATCCCGCAAGTCTGTCCTTTTTCCTTTAAAACCCTTCTAGTTCAAATATAACCTGCCCTTACAATTAATTAAAAAAGCTAGTTTATACATCTTTAAATACCAGTTTGTCACATAAAAAATAATAAAAAATAATATATATTATATATAAATAATTATACAAGGACATTTTTTACTGGCTGTCCTAGAACAAACTTTGCATGCAAAATAATTTTTTGAGGTTTTCTTAGCTGAATCACACAATGTACTATCAACAATAGCCTTTTATAGAGGGTTTAGTTGGGTTTTTCAGAAGATGTAATTCTGATGTCTGTGGTAAATACAGTTTTTATCAGTATTTAATATTCCAATTAATATTTTTCTCATCAGAACGGAGAGTCGTAAAAACAAAAACAAAACAAATATTGGCTGTCTTAAAAACATTTCCATTGATTAATACTTTTGAAATAAAAATCATGTATTTTCCCTCGCAGTAATTCAAATTCAACATTTATTAAAATGTCACTTTAGAGGACTTTATTATAGGAGATGTGTGAAGAGTGATTGGTAGCTGTATTCTCTGTGCTAACGTTGGATATGCAAGAATTCAGGCCATGCCGCTCCCTCAGGCCCACAACTTGTGTGCATAATTCTTGGCTTGGAACCAGCAAAAGCTTTATATGAAGAACAGGGTTATGCTTGAAGAGTGTCAGAGAGCTGTGTCGATGTTCTCAGCGCAGTCCACATTCATCTGCATTTTTTATTTGGTTTTGTAAGTAGCACTTCTCAGTGTAGCTTCTTGGACTAATGCCAACTCACCAATTACCACTGCATTACCATTGTTCGTCTTTTGTTTCAAAGAACAAGTTGGAAAATAGAACACATTCACACTAACCTGCATAGTGTGCAGCTTTATTGACTGTATTAACATGGAGATGTGGAAGAGTACTCCTGCTCTCACAGTAACTCTTAGGGTGCATTCACTCTTTATGATTGATTGATAATTGATTGATTTAGTCCTGTTGTGTTTTAGTCCTGGTATAGCCCTAGTTTACTTCCATGTTTCATCACAGTTTTTATGTGGTGAATGTGCAAGTGTGAATGCACCCTTACTTACTGTATAATGGGTAAGGATGCACACCGATACTGATACTGTTATTGAGTATCAGTTCCATGATATCGGTTCAGCCGATACCTTGGTTGGGCCTATAATTGGATGTAATAAGTTGGGATGTAACGATATCCAGCTCTCTCTGTGTTTATTGCGATATTTTGTGGAGGCCAATAAAATTGTCAATATATATTTACTTGTTAAAATATCTTGACAAGACTTGTGACAAGACAAGGTATTGTGATAATCCAAAGAACTAAGATTTAAAAGTGCTTATTAACAGTTATTTATTCATGTAGCCTCCACTGAAACAGAGCAAAGAATCATGGTCTATGTAGTTCCCCTTGTTTTTTTTTTAGCTCATGCAGCACCATAACAACGAATATAAGCAGACTTGTAATTCAATATATTGTGATGGCCCATGATATTATTGTGAGGCTTTTGACGATAAGATATCACAATATTTCAGTTATTGTTACATCCCTAGCAAAAGGTCAATTTGCAGGCTGATTTTGGCCCACAACATCTCATAATTTCATAATTCTCATTTGTGGCCATACCGGCTTGTCCCATCAGATCTCAGAAGCTAAGCAGGGTCAGGCCTGGTTAGTATTTAGACCCCTGGAAAAATCAGTTGCCACAGTGGGGCGCCAGTGGCAAAAACTGTTGTTGTGTCCTTGGCAAAACACTTCACCCACATTGCCTTGTATGAAAGTGGTGTGTGCATGAGAGATGGTGGTGGTCGGAGTGGCCTATGGCGCAGATTGGCAGCCTTGCTTCTGTCAGTCTGCCCCAGGGCAGCTGTGGCTACAGTAGTAGCTTAGTGTTGAGTGAGTGAATGAATAATGAACTGTAAAGCACTTTGGGTATCTTGAAAGGCGCTATATAAATGCAATGATCAATTAATTAATTAATAATGTTTCAACTTTTATTCATACAAAGCTGTTCTGTGGTTATTTGAAGGATAACTGATAAGTAACAGTTACCTAACATATCGGTATCTCTTGCATAATAAGTTAACTGCATTTTAAGAAAATAAGTGCAATTTTGTGTCCCTACACTGGTAATGGTTAATATACAGTAAAAGTATCAATATTGTTAACAAGAACTGAAAAAGCTAGATTGGAGCATCCCTAACAATGGGTACAATGCCAATGAAACTATCAAGTAAATTATCAAAACTTTTCTTCCCCGGGCAACCATTTCTGTTATAACTATCTAAATATCTAAATGATCACGATTCATATTCCTGCAATCTGTAATATTAATTAGTTTCAACTTCCTGATTATGAAAGACAGAGGAAATTTCATTCTTTCAAAGGATATATTCTTTTGTTGTAGATTCTTAATTGCTATGGCAAAAGTGTGAATTTTTCATCACTCCATGTATGCAAAACATATGTGAAAATCTCTACTTCAATGTGATGAAGATCGTGTAAGTAAAATTCATGTAGTATTTTATCTAAAAGTATATCATACATAACAAATATACATCTGATCTTTTTGAGCAATCATTTGAGTAAAAGGTGCTTATATTGTGTATTCTGTTGCTGGTTGTGAAAGATTAGACTTGTATGCCAAACATTAAATCAGATCAGGATCAATAGGCAGACTGTGCTGTGCTGGATTCTGCTGCAGTCTCAAAACAGCCAATGATTTCTTCTTGATATTGTATTACACTGAAGGCATAGTCATCAGCTACAATAGTCAGTGCATTTCAAGTGGTTACCAAAAACAATTACACACTCAATTAAATATACATAAGAAATATTCAATTAAAGTCCCACAGCCCATATAAACTTTTAATAAAATAACTTCAGGCAAATTGAGTTCTACAAGTTCACATTATAATAAAGAAAATATATCACAATTATTACATTATATTTTCAATGTACAAAACATACAGCACAAAGCCACACTTTTTCCCAGGAGCAGCACTTAGTCAATTAAGAGCCTAATATATATCATTAGTGAGGCAACTTGGCAACTAGTGATTAAATAATGATAAATCACAGCATTAGCTCTCTTCTAAGTGCAGTGGGAGACCTGAAGGGGACAGCTTCAGATTACACTGAGAGGAGAGCTGTATCACTACTGCACAGGGATGTTTCACACGACTATATTTAGACTGATTAATACATAAGAGCATAATACTATCAACTAAAAGATGTTCTAATATAAAGTTAAATATGCATATAGCTAAATAACTAAAGGACGAATATCTTGTTAAGGTAAGTGTTGTTCTGGGTTGAGAGCCTTGGCCTATTTGTTCAAGACTACACTGCTAGTGTGAAGGAAGTTCATAAGGAATTCAAGTCACAATTTCACCAAACCAATTAACAGATATCATTGTTTAATAAGCCTGTGTTATTTTGTGTTCAAGGCTATTAAAAGACACAAAGACAAGGAAGGCAAGAAAAGGCAAGGGAGGTAATGAAGGTGAATGAGAGATGCCAGTGATGATAAATTAACGAGATATTCTGCTTTACACGATAGCCTGTATTGGGCTACTTTTTGGAGCTGTCGAGACAAAGTCAATTAGCGCATTATTCGCTGATTACGCGATTATATGTTATGGAGTCACGTTTTGCGCATCTCTGAGTTGAGTCCATACAGAAGTGGTGTGGGTGTCTTGGTTCAATTCTTTGCAGCACGCTCTGCACCGCCTCGCTTCAACTCTGCAGTGACGTGAGGAGAAAGACAGGGGTCTGCTCTTATTATAATTCACCATCGGACCAAGTTTGATAAACGCCCCCTGCTACCTCTGCCTCCCTCCCGCCTTCACTCTGTCTCTCCGTGGTCCATTTGAATGCAGCCCATCTACAGGACGGAGATGCGCGTCGGCTCCACACGGTCCCACCACCATCTTTAACTCACAGACCGGCTCTGTACCCGGCAGCGGCAGGAGCGCTGCAGTTGCGCTGGCACACACTCTGTTTGGTGCACTCTGCCAGAGAGAGAGAGAGAGCGACCCGACGATCGCATCTTGTGGATTTCTTTTGCGCCTATGTTCATGGTTCGCCTCGCTTCACCTCAAACGCGGGAATTAATTTTACTTCTCTGACCAAAATGTGGCTTCGAACAATAAAGGCAACCTTTGTTTTGTTGTGCGTTTTTGGAGAGGCGCGAGCTGGCTTCCCGAATCAAATCAACATAGGTAAGTTGAATGGGGCACTCACTTCACTGGGCTGCATCTCTTTGTTGAAGCTGCTATCTTTTCTATGTCAAGTTCACCCCGTTACAATGTCTTGTGGGCGGGGGGGGGTAAAAATAGAGTTGATCCAAATTGGCTTTTTACGCTCTCTGCAGTGCATTATTTAGTGAGAAAACGTGACGTGCCTTGACTTGTGTGAAGTTAAGTCTTCTCATCGTGTCCCGGAGAAGGCTAATAACGTGGCAGCCGCTCAAGAAGGCATCTATCTTGCGCATAAGGACCAAATAAGGCCTGGTGGAAGTGTCTGTTGAACTGAACTAATGAGAGCCTGTTGTTTGACATTGTCTTGTCTGCTGTAGGTGGACTGTTTATGCGCTCCACGGTCCAGGAGCACAGCGCCTTCAGGTTTGCTGTCCAGCTGTATAACACCAACCAAAATGTGACAGAGAAACCCTTCCACCTCAATTACAATGTGGACAACCTGGAGTCATCCAACAGCTTTTCTGTCACACATGCCTGTAAGTAATGCTCCATCTCAGCACTGCCAATCCCAGCTGACACTACTGGATTTACACCTTTGATATTTGCTTATTTATTTGAATCAACTGGATATAAACTGCCACTATAATAGAGTTTGACAAGCTCTCTAAATGACCAACCTCAAGAAGCAGCATTTGAACCAGGACAAAAAAAAGTAATACTAAATCAGTTTTTGAGTTGTAGCACCAATGTGCAATTGACTGCACAAGACATCAAATGAATTCAGTGACGTTCAAAACCAAAACTACTTTCACCACAAGTAACACAGAATATACCAATTGACCACACTATATTTTCAGTCTAACTTGTTGAGTGGCCTAAATCAGACCTACGCAAACTATTGTTCTCTAGCTCAAATCCTCTTCCAGAATTGACAGATTTCGAATGGTTGAAATCCTACTCACACATTTACTCTTGCACCTGCCAAGTTATGGGTCCTCCTAATGCACACAGCCGTCTCGCGTTCTGTCAGAGATTTACCAGCTGGATGATAGAGCGCGATGGCCTGTAATTGGGCAAAACACAGTGATTTTCTAAATGCAGTAATTCAGTAATTCCAGAGAAGCTGAAGATAAGCGGCACTTGTATGACAGTGTATGAAAGAGGAGAATGTAAAAATGGATATGCAATGCACCCCACTGTAAAAAATAATTAATTAATTTAATAATTTAGTTAATTAATTAATTATATAACTTTTCTGGGAAAGGCTCCATCACCTGCTTGTTTACATTGAGGTGCTATTGCTGTCCCCTGAATGTTCCACACTATGGCATTAAACAACTTGTCTATCTCCATGGAGACAAGCCGGTGGCACCACCTGGCCAAGTTACAGTACATTTATGTTATGCCAATGATTCACTAAAATTCAATAACACATTTATTTCATCAGAACTTTTGTGTAAAAGCTCACATAAGAACACTGAAAAATTTGCAATGTTCTTGGCAGATGTTTTATTATGCAGTTTCAGAGTTGATTTACCTTCAGCGTCAGCGAGATAATTATTATTATATTACTACAAGTATCCATCAGAAATAGAAACTTGATTTAGAGGATGAGTTGCAGATCCAACACAAGGAGTATTTTCTGCTAGGTCTATTACTAACTTCAAACCTGAATCATTTTGCTAAGCAAGCAGTTAATCCCATGAGCAGTTACTGTACCATAATATTATATCATACATGATATAATATTCCATGCACTCATCATCTGTTTGATTGGAAATGATCATAGACTTCACATTTGCTCTACCAGTCACTTCTATGTCATGCTGTCCACTGAATTCGATCTTCCTATTCAATTAGCCTTACTTATTACCACTTCAATGCCCTGCGTTAGCGCTATAAACTAGAAGAATATTGTTTTCCATTAGTTAAACATTCTGTTCATTACATTTGTTATGATTTTTTCTCAGAAACTGTTCAGAATATCTTAAACCAACAAAAGAATGCTCTCCACATCAGTCCAAATTAACACTTGCATTAAAAAGTCCAATAGTCTCCAGACCGTATTCTTTTACTGCTACATATCTGGCCGTAGACCTGTCAATTTAAGAGCTGCAAATCGATAACTGCGATCAATCACAAATAATTGCACTAGCCTCTGTTGAGTTGTCGTGGTCACTAGTGGTTAGTGCTGCAGCCTTGGGGAGAAGTTGTGGAAAAACAGGCCATCACATTCACACAGTCACACATCAGCACAGTGTCCAGTCCAGCCTTGTACTGCTGTAATTACACCAAGGGTCAGCACTTTGCTCAAGGGCACTCAAGCAGTTGCAAGTGATGAAAAGATGCGCATTATACACTTGGAGCTATGGGGATGAACACAAGCTTGGACCATGTTTTTGAATCTAGGACCCTGTCAGCACTGGAGATTACTCAAGCGGCACAAACATTTATTGAGAGTGCATCACTAAGCATAGAGTGTAATGGTAAAAGCAGTTCTTTTTCAGCCATCTTGAATGCACTGTACTAATGAGCAATAGAAGCAGAGAGGTAGTGGCTATATATGACGGTAAACAAAGCAAATATGAAGTTTGCCCACCGACTGCTTTAAGTACAGTACAGAGAAGCAATCTTTTGCCATATCTCAATCTACCTAGATTTTGGACTGAAATAAAACATGCATTCAATTTTGACTCTCTGCTTTGCAAAACAGTGTAGTTCCTTCCTTTTCTGTATAGTGAATCTGTTCCAACATTACAAAATTGGCTGTTCCTTTCTCCCACAAAAGTCAAGCTCTGTATTTTTAGAAACTGGGAAAATGTGGTAAAATAGTGGACTGATTCTAATCCCATCATAGCTGCTCTTACACTCACAATAAGCAGACCATTTTTACCTTGATGACAAATGTTGAAAACAGTAAAAAGGGCTTGGCGATATCATGGTAATAAACATTGAATTGTAAGCTTAATCCTGTTATGTTTTTGTTTTTTTTTTTGGTAAAATTACAATATTGATTTACAAATTTTCTCTTGAATGCACCTCTGAAACATGTTTCTCACTTCTCACTTTCAGTCTCAGAAATGCTCTGAGGGAGAGACAAATGAAACTAACAATCTTGCAATGACTTTCAGAATATCAGATGATTTTAGTTACCTCTTCAAGACAATATATAGATGCATTGTTTATGTGAATCGTGATAAAATCATATGTTCTGACTCCAATTTGTGATATTAATTGTTTTGCTTATTGCTTTCCCCACTGAAAAAGCTTTCTGTTTTGCATTTAAACTTAATTGTCATTCACTGCTGGTTTGAAAGTGACTTCACATATTCTCTATTCATCTCATCTCTAAGAGTTCACCTGGGAGTGCGGAGCAAGGTTGAAACACAAATGCAATTTACCGTATGATGTTGTATCATGCCCCTATTAAAAATGCAGACCTGAGCCAGAATTCACTTTGAGGAGGCCTTGATGAGTGCAGCAGACACCTTTATTGTCATTTAGAAGCTAACGTATAAAAACAAAGGTTAAATAAAAGTAGATTGACATGCTTAGTCTTTGGATACACTGTGGATGACAAACGCCAGTGAGCTGCTAATTAGGAGCAGCCTGCACAGTTACTAAAGCAGCGCTTGAAAACCTCCCAAAACTACACACATCTTATTTTAGGGCTGTACATTGCGTAATGTCACACATGATTAGCAGGTGCTGATTTAGTGTGACATGCTGTGATTCTGGCAGGGTTTAAATGTTATTCTTGTCACAACTTTCCCTCCATACTAACTACTTACATACTGACACTGGCTTACATTGTAAATAACACCCACAGTATTGGATTCTACTCTGATGGAGGAACTGGCATTTTGTACAAAAACTGACAATCTTGTAAAATGATGTTCCAAGTGCAAATAGTTGTAAATGTATTACTGCTATTTATAAGTATGGGACAAGATCTCGTGCCACAAGATCTCATGAGGCAAAATTGTCACAAGAGTGTAAAATAATCTTGTGAAATTTCTTTTCAATGCTTTTATGTTAGGATTGGATAAAAAATGAGTACTGGTGAGTTACAATTTTTGTGAAGCTGTAGTCCCAAAAAGCAGTGCTACAATAACAGCAGAAATATTAAATAAAGTATATCAAAAATGTTGAGGCCAAAATTGGGAATTGGATTGCACAATGTATTTATTATATTATAAATGTCAAAATCTTGTCTTATCTCATTCTTGTAGATCCAGTCTCGTGTCTCATCAAGTATGGGGAAATTGTATCTCACTCCATCCCTAATTATTTTTGTTTATGTGTAACACTACAGCTGTTATATAACATTTGCTTTGTTAACAACTTTTATTGGCTTATTGTATACTTACTTTGTTAATAATTTATCTACCTAATGATAGAAAATTATATAAATGCATTAGGTTAAGTTATTTTTGGTGACATAAAATAACTTTTTGTATATTTCTGTAGGTTGTACTGTTCTCTAGTTAGGTCAGTATATAATGATTGTAACAAATCCTTGATGGCAAATGACTGTGTTATTGGCAGCATGGATCAATAGGGTGGAAGGGTATAGTCCTGCAATGTGTGTGTGTGTGTGTGTGTACTGTGTGTGTGTGTGTGTGTGCGCGAGTGCTTAGTTTATTCAATATGGAAAAATCAATTCTCACCAAGCTTTCATTTTCTCCGTCTCATTCTCTCTATTTAAATGTATGACCAGACTAAAGCCGAAGAACTCTATAGTCATCAGACAGTGTAGCTTGTTTAGGTCAGCACGAGGCATAAACTACAAACTTTCTCTGAATTGCTTTCGACAAAATGGGAACTTGGGGTTTATTATCGTGACCAGTTTGTCCATGTGGGATGTATTGATGCGACACCTTGCCCTGGGACATGGCTGATGGTGTGCATAAATGTAGAAACAGGGAGGTAGAAGCCATTAAGAGAAGAGGTCAGGGGCAGAGGCAGACTGGGGCAAAACATGATCACCAGTCTGGGTGCAAATGGAGAGATCTAGTTTCTCACTTTGGGACCAGCTAAAATAAAGAAGTTTGCATCAAATTACTGCTGCAAATGAGGTTTGTTAGTTCGGCTAGGGGTGATATGATATCATATCACAATTTTCTTAGAGTCAGACCACGATGCTGATTTTACCAGACGATACTTGTTTTCTTAGTATCTTTATACAGTATTTATAAGGTAACTAAAGCTCTTTCTGAAATGTTACATTTCACTGTGATTAGTTATACTGGCTACTACTCACTCAGAGCATGACACAGACTGACTTATAAACAGTGTCAGGTTTTACCACAGAGCTGCATAAAAAAAAAAAAAAAAAGCTGAATCATAATTTTTTATTTATTTATTTATTTTTTTAACAAAATAGCATATCAACATGTGTCACGTGTTGACATAATGCTTTTATTTTTATCACTATGTTGCCCAGCCCTAGTATGGGCCAGATTAGATTGTATTGTAGTGTTCGGAAACACTACTTGGTCCAGAATCATAAAAAAAAAAGAAAAAAATTATATATATATATATATATATATATATATATATATATATATATATATATATATATATATATATATATATATATATATATATACCCCAATAAGTATCACGCTGAGCGAGGCAGCGACTGACCTGAAAGATAAGATCATGGCCCGAATGAACACAAGGCAACCCCGATGCCAGTTACAGAGGCTAAGTGAAGTACCATCTGAAAGTCTCCTAGACGATGTGAATGCAGCACTGACAGTGATCCCTACCACAACAATCACTGAAACCAATGAGCTGATATACACTTCAGCAGCAGTGATCCTAGATGTGTTGGGCTATAAGAGCAACCATGGGAGCCATGCGATACAATAATAAATCAAGGAGGTGCGGAGAGAAGTGAGCCAACTGTCAGAGGCCCAGAAAGGTGCAATGAAAAAGCAAGTGCCCAAGAGGTACAACCAGTTGCCCATACCTGAAGCACTCGAAACTGCCAAACAAAGGCTCCAAGCCTTGGCCAGCCGCCTAAAGAGGTACACACGAGATAACGAGGCCAGACGAATAAACCGGCTGTTCGCAACACAACCGGCGAAAGTGTACGCTCAGTGGCAGGGTAATAACACCAGAGCATACCCACCAAGGCTGGAGACTGAGAGGTACTGGAAAGGCATATGGGAAAGGGAGGCATCACATAACACTGATGCACAGTGGCTGGTGGATCTGAGAGAAGACCACAGCAACCTCCCTGAACAGAATCCAGTCACCATCACAGTGGCAGACATCCAGGGAAGAGTCTCAGGTATGAAAAACTGGACCGCACCGGGCCCTGACATGATCCATGCGTACTGGCTAAAGAAGCTCACTGCCCTCCACAAGCGCCTGGCAGCACAAATGAACCAGCTGCTAAGGGATGGGACTCACCCTGAATGGTTAACCCAAGGGCGTACGATCCTGATCCTAAAGGATCCTTCAAAGGGTGCAGTCCCATCCAACTATCGGCCAATAACCTGTCTCTCCACAACATGGAAGCTCATGTCAGGCATCATTGCGGCTAAGATAAGTGGGCACATGAATCAATACATGAGTGCAGCACAGAAGGGTATCGGCAAAAACACCAGGGGAGCCAAACACCAACTCCTGGTTGACCGAACAGTCGCCCGCGACTGCAGAACCCGTAAGACCAACCTGTGCACTGCCTGGATTGATTACAAGAAAGCCTACGACTCAATGCCACACACATGGATCACTGAGTGCTTGAAGCTGTACAATATCAACAGGACTCTAAGTGCGTTCATTGCGAACTCGATGCGGTTGTGGAAAACCACCCTTGAAGCCAAGGGGAAGCCACTTGCACATGTGTCCATCAAATGTGGCATATACCAAGGAGACTCACTGTCCCCACTACTGTTCTGCACAGGCCTGAACCCTCTCAGCCAAATAATCGACCGCACTGGCTATGGATACCGACTCAGAAACGGGGCCACCATCAGTCACCTCCTCTACATGGATGACATCAAGCTGTACGCTAAGAGTGAGCGAGACATCGACTCACTGATCCACACCACAAGGATCTACAGTACAGACATTGGGATGTCATTCGGGCTTGAGAAATGTAGCAGGATAGTGACAAAGAGAGGGAAGGTAGTCCACACAGAGGGGGTGTCACTCCCAGAGGGAACAATAGCAGACGTTGAGGACAGTTACAAGTACCTTGGTATCCCACAAGCAAATGGCAACCTCGAAGAGGCAACAAGGAAAGCGGCTACGGCCAAATACCTGCAAAGAGTGAGGCAAGTCCTTAGAAGCCAGCTCAATGGCAAGAACAAGGTGCAGGCAATCAACAGCTACGCCCTGCCAGTGATCAGATACCCTGCAGGGATTGTAAGCTGGCCAAAGGAGGAGATACAGACCACAGATGTTAAGACACGAAAGCTCCTGACCATGCATGGAGGGTTCCATCCCAAATCCAGCACCCTGAGACTGTACGCAGGCCGGAAGGAAGGGGGCCGAGGACCAGTGAGTGTGGGAACCACTGTCCAGGATGAAACATCCAAGCTCCTTGAGTACATCAAGGACAAGGCCCCGGCAGATGAGGTGCTCAGAGAATGTCTCAGACAGTGGGGTCCAGAGGAAGAGGTGCTGGAAGGACCATCATGGCAGGACAAACCCCTACATGGGGCGTACCACCGGAACATAACTGAAGTGGCTGATATCAAGAAATCCTACCAATGGCTTGAGAGGGCTGGTCTGAAGGACAGCACAGAGGCACTGATCCTGGCTGCTCAGGAGCAGGCCCTGGGCACTCGAGCAATAGAGGCCCAGATCTACCACACCAGACAAGACCCACGGTGTGTAGACTGTGCAAAGAGGCTCCTGAGACAGTCCAGCACATAACTGCAGGGTGTAAGATGCTGGCAGGGAAAGCATACATGGAGCGACATAACCAAGTTGCGGGCATAGTGTACAGAAACATCTGTGCAGAGTACGGGCTGGAGACCCCAGGATCAAGGTGGGAAACACCTCCAAAGGTTGTGGAGAATGACCGAGTCAAGATCCTGTGGGACTTCCAGATACAGACTGACAGAATGGTGATGGCGAACCAACCAGACATAGTGGTGGTGGATAAGAAACAGAGCAGAACCGTGGTGGTGGACATCGCAATACCAAGCGATGGTAATATCAGGAAAAAGGAACACGAGAAGCTAGAGAAATACCAGGGGCTCAAGGAAGAGCTGGAGAGAGCCTGGAAAGTAAAGGCATCAGTAGTGCCTGTGGTGATCGGAGCACTCGGGGCTGTAACCCCCAAACTGGAAGAGTGGCTTCAACAGATACCGGGAAAAACAACGGACATCTCAGTCCAGAAAAGTGCAGTACTGGGAACAGCAAAGATACTGCGCAGAACTCTCAAGCTCCAAGGCCTCTGGTAGAGGACCCGAGCTGAATGAGGGTGAGAGAGACCTACCACCGTGGAAGGTGAGAAACACATTTTTTTTTTATATATATATATATATATATATATAGTACTTTACTTTTACAAGATAGGGACACACACTAAATCTAGTGATATGGGTCAGTTTTGAAGCAGTTGATGAGATAGTCTTATTATATTGACTGGAGTATAAAGAAAAAAATCTACTCCCTAACTACATGGACCCTGCTTTGATTCTGATTCTGGTAAAGACCTTTGCAGTAGTCATTTTTCCAGTTTTTGGCCTGAAGACTTGTTTAAAGGTCCTGTATTACACAAAATGGATTCTTGTGAGCTTTATGCCATATTATATACATTATGCAAAGTTGTTACCTCATCAAAAACATATCTGGAGTTGTGCTTTGTTTGTTGTACGAATGTTTGAGTAATCCTTTATAGTTAGTCTGTCTACATCTCCAAAGCTCAAAACACTCTGTTCCACCTTGTGATGTCATGTAGTGGCAGTCTTCAATTAATAGCTACCTTTTACCATTAGTTCAGTAGAGATTGGCAATTCCAAGGCTTCCTATACTTTCTAGTGAAGGTGTATGGAATTTAAAAACACAGTGAAGCATGAAGCATGAAGAATGTTTTCCATTTGAGAGAAGAACTCAGCCTAAATATGCTGGATTTGTGTGTTAAACACAACTCTGAGTATGATTTGGATGAGGAAACAACATCATAACATACCAGAAAATAGTATAATATGGCCTTTAATGGTGAAATCAGAAATCAGTTTTAAGTTGCTATTTACCCAGCTTAGTACAAGCAGTTGCATCACAGTGCAGAAGTAAACTTGTGAAAGCCGGCTGCTGGATGCCACAAACTTTGATGACATTTGGTCCATTTTTCGCAAAGTCTCTTATTCTCGCTAACTATCCTCCTCTGCCATGAGTCACCCGTGTGTGCGTACAGACACAAGCTAATGTTAGAGTGCTGGAGTGTGTAGGCACTGGACGGCCTCACTAATGCACCAGCACCAAACATTTGATGAGGCCAGATATTCTCCCCCTCCACCTCCTCCATAGTTCTATTTCATAATATACTGTGGTTAGTCACTGGCTCTGTTTTATATACAATTAACAGTAAGTAGGCAAGCAGAGGTTAGCCCATATTTAAAAAGGTTAAAGATGGTTTAATGCTTGGTGAAAGGGTCATAGTCATAACAAATGTAATAATTTCTGGGCCATCTTAATCTTTGAAGTTGGGGTGGGTGAATGGCAAAAATAACATCACAATTCTCTGAGCGTCAAATGACAATTTCTATTTGATCACGGCTCATGTACACTTTGTATCTTTTTATTGCCTTTAAGAGGTTAATAATGTCATCTGCCTCTTCTGAGAGTTCACACGTAATTCTGATTGGTCTGATTGGTCTAGCTGTCACCCACTCAGGAGGAGTGGGTGGGAAAAAGTGAGCAGGCAGTTGCATTAAATTAAGAAATAATGAATCACAATTTGACGATACCACCAAACAACCAGACGGTCACAGAGATGGGATCACGATTTGCTTTTTATCATCATATTTTCCAGCCCTACATTAAAGGAATGTGACTGTTAGAAAAAAAATATTGCATAATCTTACAGGACAAATTTGAAAAGCAGTTAAAGAACATTATCTCACATACTAATATCAAAAGAAGAAGAAACAGCATGAAATTTTCTGAATGATAATGTAAAGTTGCTGATAAAAGTGACAGATAAAATTAAAATGACTTATTCTAACAATTATTCACCTGAAAGCCTTTATAGACTCCAACAATATAGCAGATAGGAGCATGTTATGTCCGTATTTTTAAATGATTGGTAACTGTTGCATTTTCTAGTCAATTGTAATTCCATTATTCACTGTGGAAGACGGGATGTTTCTTTCGCACATATGGCCTTTTAAATCTGCACAGCATTTATTCAGTCCGGTAATTACGTAAGGTGTTAAGCACTGCCTTGTCTTAAGGTTTTGTTGATTTCAATTTGCACACACTCTTAACAGTTTTCCTTCTGCCAAATTTAAAGGTCACTACTGTAGTGCCTTACCCAGTTCCGGCTAGTTACTGCTGCTAACAATTGTGTCAATATGTAACTAAACAGCAGTAACAGCCTTAGCTTTGTCATGTTGTTGTGGAGTCATTTAAAGCGACAAGTCATGAATGATGCATGAGATGAGCTTGTCAAACAGTTTGGGCCCGAGGGGAGGCTTTCTGCATGATCATTTCTATCTTCAGTCTTTCCTAATAAATGTGTTTTTGTGGCAGAAGTGACATCCGCAAAGATTGTAGGCTCAAAAATACATGAGGTCAGTGATAATCAGAAAAAATAAGCAGCATTTTGATTCAAAGTCTCTCACCTGACTATTGGTGTCAAATACTTCCTGTGTAGAATTTGGTTTTGGGTAAGCCCAGTCATGGAGGAAAGAAAATGTTATGATGTGATGTTAAAAATATCTACATGACTACAGCCAGCATCCTGTCAGTTTGAATAATTCGCTCTACGTGACTACTCATCCTTACTGAGTCTTTCAGGTAAAAATATCAATTTTAACATAATAGACCTCACCGTTTAGACTTTCAATGTTAAAATCCTGCTATTTCTCATCTCACAGTAATCTTAACATAGCTGTAAAAAGGGTGCAGAGGTGAATGGGCTTGGGGCTGCGCCAGTGGAGATGTGAATGTACTTATATGTCAGCCCAGTTACAGGCGATGCTGATCACTACTGACAAGCTACACTGATGCTGCAGCAATTTGTTGTACTGCAGCGTCCTTTAGAGAATAGGCATTTTGAAAGCTGTGAATTAGTCACTGTTACCTGAGATTACCATGGGATGACAAGATGTACAATGCAAGAGTTGAGTGATGAAATATTTAGGCACAGTGCTTTCTGCTTGTGCAATGTGTCATAATATTTTTATAATATGTTTGAATGTTTTGAGATTTTTCCTTAGTCAAGAACGGTATATGTTGGCAGAGCCATATTGTTATTTTGTTTGCCAGATAACTCTAAAAGTAATGAGGATGATCATTGTGACATTTTGAGGAAAGGTCAGCAGTAGCCCAAGGAGGAAAAAGTCATTTTCAAGTACACCCAAATATAGTTATGCATCAACATTTGCAAATTACTAACTTTATACTTGTTTTTACCTCTTTTCATGAGTTTCAGAATGATGAAAATTAGGACTGTTGCTATAGTGATAAATAATTTAAAACTAAACATATTTTTTTGAATGGGAAAAGTCTTAAACATTATGAACTAGCAAAGCCTTGCTTGTGCCTCAGTATGCATTCCATCTTTTACCAATAAGTCTTTAAGTGTGTGATGAGGAGCCTTCTTTTCATTTTATGTTTTATTTTATTTTTACTGTTCAACTGAACTCAACATTGTCAAAATTTGGTTTTAATCTTTTTATTACAATGTGTAAAAAAGGAGAGAGAAGCAGAAAACATTTTTTCTCAGACAATAGACCTAGTTTTGAATAGACCCCACCGTGCTCATGTGTCCCAGACACTCAAACAATTTCGGCTTTGTTATCATATAAATACACTTGTCTGAGTTGAATTCTCAGTTTGTCCTTGAATCACGCTGTTCCGATAAGGAGATTGGGGGTTTGAATGAAATGTTCAGTAGGACTGTAACTAATGATTATTTTAATAGTTGACTAAACAGTGATTATTTTTCAGTTTGTTGAATAGTCAGGCGATTATTTCCATTGTAAATTTAGATTTACAAATTAAGTGTGTTACTGATGAAAATCTGAATTTTGACCTTTTGATTTAATAATGATGCCACTGTTTGCCACTTTGTTTTAAAAGGTCTTTTGATATGAGTCTGTATAGTCCACATAATGATGATTATAATGATGATGATTATTATTAATGACTATAATTATTTTTTTATAGGCTACTAGTCACACTCAGTCAATTAATCACTGCAGCCCTAAAGTTCAGTATTAAAGTGTATGGTATTTTTTTATGTGGGCAACCTCTATATAACCTTTAGTATGACTGACATTTACCTCAAGTTGAATAAATACCTTAATATCGCAATCATTTTAACCTGAAATCAGAATGTGTTGGAAGTGAAAATTCAAAGGTCTGGTTTTATGCTTAGTTAAAGTAAAGTCTTGTTTGTATCTTGGTTTATCTGATGAGGTATTAGTCTTGCTTTATCTGTGAATACATTTCCACTGAGCTGATCCTATTAATTTTATAATTGCAGAGGATTTATCATTTATTGGTTATGTTTTATGATGCAGTAATAACTTATCTTACTTTCAGACCACACACTATTTGCACTGTGTAGGCCCCTCTATAATCAGGTCTGGTCTGTGCCCCGTGTTATAACTGTGGACAGTCTGTCAAGATGCACTACACAACAAAGTGTAAAAATGTGAAGCACCCACATATTAAAACAGACTGATTATGTAGTCTGTGTGCCCTTAAAATCGCATTACTCAATAATATGGTTCATTGAAATTACCCATTTTAATTACTGAATAGATCAAGAGAGTTAAAACTGTGTTCTAATAGCACTTGTGTACTGCTGTCATTATTGTATGAGAGATATTTCCTTGACCTTAGATGTATCACACTTGTTGTCAGAGCTGCCCTTTTATGTGGTCTTTCCTAATCTTTGCTGGCTCCTATTAGCTTCAGACTGGAGCAGAATGAAGAGGCTTTTTACCCTTTTTGTATTATGCTTCATGTAAAGTGCGCCTCTGTGATGGCTGTGCAGAAGTCAAAGGCTGTAACACAACAAATTTGAGTGCATTTGTGGACAGCGCTATAAACAAAATATAGAAAATTGTTTGGCAAAGTATAACCTTGTGGCTGTCTCCTACATTTTTTGTGAGTTGCACCCATTGAGTGCAAAACATGGGGGTTCCGATATTATTAGGAAACTATATGCTCCATTTTTAGCACATCTCCAAAACATATATTTTAAGAAATACAGTAATTTACACATACACTACAAGAATACTAATGATGAGAAGTCAGAAGTAGTTTAAAAGGCCCAGCAAATACATACTAAAGAATTTAAGATAGATCAATAGAGTTGAATGTTATACTTGATTTTAGAGTGTTTCCCAGTTTCCTGTGTTGGTTACATTTCTTGTTTACTTTCTGTTGTCAATAATTATGCTACTAGCAGATCACGCACTTCATATTATGCAAACATGGGTTCCACCCACCACCCTTCTTCATTATTAGGATTCTGTTCTTGTTTATCTTCAAACACACAACATCTTTACATGTTATGTTTATGCACATACATCAGTTGCATATTACTGCTTTTTTGAGCAATTGACTTGAGTTGATGTACAAAGAAAAAAATATATAATTTTTGTATCATCTCTTTCCTCACAGCAGCTATAAGTCTACTCTTACTATGCATCCTTCTCTGAAATATTCAATACCTCACCCACATGTGCTTCTCCAACTTCATTTTTAGTAATATAAGATAAGTAGATAACTAGAAAGATAAGATTAAGAGATTAACATTCATCTAGGGTCAACAGATCGTGTGTCAGGGCAGTTTGAGGTGAGTAATAGCCCTCATGACAAAAGTGTTCCTCCTCTGTGTCCTCCATAAGATAATATAAGATGTCTTTCTGATGCACAGCTAATCCACATTCCTCTCAATGAGATCATCACCACTTCCAGCCCTATCCAGTCACCTTTTCTCTCTCATTCTCCAAAAACAAAATATATAAATCTCTTGGTAAAATTTTAGGTGGGATAATTGCCAAACCCTGTGCACCAGCCCGATGTTTTTTTCTGTGGGGAGAATGTGCCTATAGTATCTGTCATTCAGTCAGCACTTTTCCAAGATTTCTTGGCGTACCCTCTCTCACTCTGAAATGGTGTCCCATATGGCCATCAGGACAACTTCATTACATTTATTTTTGAGACTTGCTTCCAGTAACTTTTTTAGTTCTTAAGACAAATTAAGTGCATTGCAGCACCTAATTAATTACTTTTTAAGTTGGACGCAATGATTTCTGTGTCCATTAGTACAGTCTGTCAATACTGATGGTCTTGGCAGGAGTAAGCGAAGAGTCTTTGCTACTGTAATTAAGACATGGGCTATTTGCTTCTCTTGGTGGTGCATTGCACTGTTGTATACTAATGTTAAAGGACTTTGTCACTTTGTCATTTTGAAAAGGTATGCCACCATCTTGTTTCCAAGAAGATGTTATTTGTCACCTCTTCATAGATATGACCTGTAACATGGCCTGGTGGAGATATAACTGTGAGGCCGTACCGTGCAATATTTCAGGCAAAGCAATATCCATAGAGACAGTTGGCAAACCCCCCACCAGAAAAAGTTCCAAAGTGCACCAACATTATTGTTGAAAAGAGATGTGTGCTTGTGTTGCAGGGATTGCATTAACAAGCAGTGGAGACAGTGGAGTACAGCACAGTTGCAATCGCCCTACATTAACATACGGTGCATGACTGTATTTTTATATGTTTACTGGCACAACGTCATTTCTAGTTCTGGTGTTGTGATTCAGCAGCTGTCTTGTGGAGAGCTGCAGATTTCTGCTGGTAAACATATTCAGTTTCAGCTGCTGAGACTGAGAACATCTGCCATAATGGAGTGTCACCAATGACAAGTGTAGACGTCCTCTAATAAGGACAGTACAGAGTCAACAGCAGATACAACTGACAGAGACATCTGATGGAAGAGTCTCAGCTGAACATTTTCTCTTAAATAACCACTCGGGGATGTTGAAATATAAAGTGTAAATTTAGCTTTGCCTTAAATTATGTAAACACTTTAACAGTCAGATATTAAGTGTCATAACTTAAAAAATAAACCAAGTCAAATAGGAGTAGTTGGTTTTAGGCATATTTGGCCTCCCACCAGATTAGAATGTAAATTAGGTCTAAAATTGGACCACAGTTGTCATAGCAGTTATAAACAAAGACAGTCCCAAAGGAGGACAGAAATGTGTTTAAAGCAAATATTTGAACTGCAGAGGAGACCAGTACCATAGTTTGAGAACCATTGAAATAGCCCAAGATTAGTAAGCTTGATTTATATTTGAAAGACAAATACAAAACAAAATAAAGTATGAGAGTATATATTTTGTTGGCATGACACAGTTGCCACACTTTTCCCATTCAGCAGTTTTAACACTAAATGTTATATAACACTAAATGGATTCTGTGTGCTCAAAAAGTTCTATTGTTTGTACCTACTTTTTTCTCTTACATGCCCATTGACCAAACCAATCAAAACAAAAACTGAAAACCATTGGATTATTTTTTTTTGAAAAATTTATCAGTTTACATAAGAAGGTGAATGCTCTGTTTCCTTTGCCTATGTCTGTCCTGATGTGTGACCTGCCCGGAGACAGGACAGTGTGGGACAGGTATATGCCAGGTGTACTCTCATGAGACCAGCCCAACATGCTCTTATACCTGTCCCAGAGGGGAACAGACGCCTCTTTTCTCCTCTAGCATCACTAGAGGCACTGCTTTGTGACAGCTGCAAAAAATAACTCCCATCTCCCATCGGCAGGATATTTGTTACCACCACAAAGTCAAATTATTCTGCCAAAAGATCCTCTCCTCTTTTGGGGCTATACACTTACAATTTATGCATCCCTTTTCACACAAGGGCACTGCTTTATACTTTCAGTAGAACTTTCAGAATATATTTTGTGAAACCTGGTGCTATGCAGCAGTGGCAGCAGTATCCAACTGTAAAACACTAAGCGCGGCAGGTTCATCCCGACATCAGCAACTTTTATGATCTAGGCGTGAAATATTCTCCACTCACAACAGGAGAAAGCTGAAAGAAAATGTCTGGGAGATGAGTCTACAACCACCTCCCTCCGCTTTAGGAATCATGGGTACAGGAAGGATGAGAAGGCAGTAATGAGCACCGTGAGTGGCAAACTTGGGAGGAGACAGACATACTGTACTGTGGTCACTACAGCAGTACTTTATCAATTTCATACATTTTATATTATCTATGCATCTTGAAAGACATACCTGACTGAACTAAAAATGAGCCAACAACCTATGTATAATGCAACTGTCTTGAAATTATACTATCTATCAAGCAAGGAATTGTATTATCAGACCTTATTTAGCCTATCCCTGTGTAACACATAGAAATAAACAAATGTTTGAGATCGGAAATAAAAGAATAGCCACAGTCTATATCTAAATTGCACGAGGAAATGGTTATAGTATCCTGCATTCTATGGTTACAGTTAGGACTACAAGTAAAGAGTGTAATATCTGAACATAGAACAAAGAAACGTAATGACACTGATGTTGTGGCGAATTCTTCTATTTATATAAAAACATATTTTAGCAATAAGAGTGTTACAACGGAATTTTTTTGCTTTTGATGATAAAATGCAAATAAGTCAAGAAATATATATTTTTTATATCACCTGCGGCATTAAAGCAAGTTATATTTAAAGCTGTAAATAGGAATAAAAGATCTATACATGAAAACGTTTAATGTTGATGGAACAGAAGAGATGTAGCAACTATGTCCCTGAACTCTGATCTGCTCCTCTTAGAAACCACATGACTGTAGCTATATTGGTCCACATCTCTGCTTTTTCCATTTATATTCTATCAGTGCATATTCATCATTTTAATTTGAGAGAGAATTTTTTTTTTGTTTCTCAATTCCCTGAATTCCTGAGATTTATAGACTATAGAATTATAGACAAAATCTTGGTAACAAACTTCATATGGACAACTTCCACATATGGATTTTCGGCTCAGGTTCTGGTTGCAATAGTTACATACACATTCCAAAGTCGCCATATTGTTTAAATTACTGGACACATATGTTGCATTAGCAGGAGAAAAATAAATTATGATAGCTTTCCTCTTTATTTCTTTATTTTAGATCTTCAATCTTTTGCTTAAGCAATGGTACAATAAATCCAAGTCTTCACCAGCAGCCAAGAAGTGTTTACATGTGTTTACGGTTTACATCAGTAAAAAGACACAAATTATGTTCAAACATAAGAAGATGAATGTGATTAAAACTTACATTTAGTGTATCCTCTGTGTTACCCTGATCATTTTTGTTTTTATGAGACACAGGTCATGGCCTTCATGCAGTTTGCTCGCTCTTATTAAACCATTTAGTGTGAACAAATAAAATAAAACAGTTAGCACCTTGTAAGAACCAGTATCCGCTACAGCAGGGACTTTATAGGCCCAAGCTCATTTCTGTGTCCCTGCAGATGGTAACCGATAGGGCTTGTTATAAATCTTTTATAGTGCAGCAGAGCCAGCCGCCTGCACATTTGCATGCTCATATTTAAGGCTATTTGTCCATTATGAGCTATGGCCAGTGCACTGATTTCCCCATTATTTCCAGTTGATTACACGGAGCGCTTGCATTTGGACCAAGGAGAAGTGAAGGACAGTGGGCAGCGCAGCATGGCTATGTGGAGCTCATAGCTACCATGGCACACATTCACATTGATACAGCCCCTTTCACATGATTAATGTTGCCTCATTGCAGCCTCATTTGAAGTTTGCAGTGCAGTTCAAAGCCCATTTTGCAAACTTTTCTACATGATATTTCCTTTGGTCTTAAAAATGGATGTAAGAATGCCACTGAACTCGCATCAGTGGCAAAATATACAGTAGCATCTCACCATACAGCATTACAGAACACAAGCAAGACCTGTAGTTTCTTTGCCTACTTAATTAACTACATGCAAGTGCTAGGAGTTGTGCAATATATTTTGAACTAAAATGCTAACATTTCACCTCTTAACCTCTCTCCAGTCTGCTCCCAGTTCTCACGAGGAGTCTATGCCATCTTCGGCTTCTACGACCGAAAATCCATGAATACCCTGACATCCTTCTGTGGGGCGCTCCACACCTCCTTCATCACACCCAGCTTCCCTATCGACACAGATGTGCAGTTTGTGATCCAGATGAGACCCAGTCTGAGGGGTGCCATCCTGAGCATGCTGGACCACTACAAATGGGAGAAGTTTGTGTATTTGTACGACACAGATAGAGGTAAGCAATAACTTATATCACCACCATCAGTTGTTCTCAAACTTAACACTACCAATATCACAGCAGGGAATAGTTCAGTTACTGTGTGTCATCACTACACTAAAGTGAGCTGTACTAAATGAGGTCAAGACAAGAGATTGAACCCTTTTTCAACCAAATTTCATCAAGGCTACACCTTACAACTAGAGCAATTTAACATATACAGTTTAAATTAGTGTTCACACAAATTGGACAAAGTTACACATTTCCTGAATAGTTTTAGAACAGAATGGACTTAATCCTCACACCTAGTATATGAGCACATGGTAACATTAAACAAACTACAATTACTCTGTCTTGATTCTAAAAAAGAAAGTTGTTAATCCTTTTTGTAGTATTGAACTTGAAATTGAGTATCACATATTTCCTTGGTATAAAAACTGACTTTAAAATGTTCATGACAACACTATTGTGAACCACAATGCGGATGACCACATTGCATAAGAATATGATAATTCAAAATCCTATTTTTCATTAGGCTGTATATGATCACACTTTAATATCAAAACCCCTAAACCCCCATAGTCATTGTAAGTAGCCAGATGCATTTAAATTTATGTTACTAAATCTAAATTACGGCACTATGGGATTGAATGCAGTTGAGAAATGCAGTCAATATCTCCTTCCTTCCACCCAGTGACTCACTTACAGGTGCTGCTAGTGCTGTACAAGTCTGACGACGCTACAGTTTCTAATCCTCACCAATTGCTGTTTAGAAATCAGCCCTAATTGAACAATACAAAGACCAAAAAACAACATGCTTCTCCGCTGCACACATTTCATGGACCCTAACTCCACCGACATCACTGATCTGGGGTGGTTTATACACTACAGCAATATATTTGCAGTTTGAACATCAAGCTTAGTTTCATTCATAGCAATAGGTTAAATATAAACAGTATGAGATAAATAGAAGCATGACATAGGTCTTGTACTTTATCAACTACTAATACATCATTGGCTTTGTGTTTTGATAAATATAGAGCACAAAAAATATTTTCTACTTTAAACAAAGTCAAGAGTTTGTTTATTCATTTGAATGAAGACCTACTTTATATATATACATAATAGTAGTCTGACTAACAACATTACATTACACATTATTAATTTTATACCTTTGAAATATCATGCAACAATGATTTCTTTGCACATACTCTGCATAATGTTGCCACTGCCATCATCTCCATTTGGGTGTCATCCCTCCAAGAACTACATGCACTTTAAAATAGCAACTTGTGCCAGTATTGCTGCAATGAACAAAACAAGACTGTGACATTAATTAGCTAGTCGCTGTTTTTAAAATGTTTTGACATGAACACTACAAACTCTGGACTCAATTAGACAACTTTATAATACATTTGTATATACTGTAACTGTATTTTTATGGCAGGCCTCCATCCTACTTTTAATCAGGTTTAGACTTTGCAGATGTAGGTCTAGATTGCCTCTGCAGGTGAAGCGTCCTGCTGTGCATCTAAGGTATTTTTAAACTACAACAGAGCATTTCTAGGACAAGAGCACTCCCCTCCTCTTGTCCCAACTCATGTTAAATCTCCATTCCAGGTTGGTGTCATTTACTGAGGCACTCTACTTTAAAGCACAGACTCACACACACTCAATTTTGTCACATCTTCAGGCAGTTTAATTCACATCACTACTTACTGTAGTCATCTGTCACCAAGCAGCAAATATAAGTAAAGCATGCAGCAAGGAGTAACCCCCTAAGGCAATAATAGTTATTTATATACAGCACTTTTGTAGCGTGTTTAACCACTTTAGGGACTTTGTTATTGTAAAATTGTTTGGTACCTATGTGTCATTGATCTAGGTGTCAGAGCCAGATTTCACAAGCAGATAATTGGTTTGGTGGAAAAAAGTGGGAAATAGTTTGTGTTCTCTCCGGGGCATGGTGAAAAGTCTTCTAGAGCTCCCTGGTGTGGCCCTGTCACTGGCATGACTCTGGCCTGGCAGCTCACCATCTGTAGCCCTCTGCCATGTTCTTAGTTATGAGAAGGTAAACATTAGTGTAGGGCCGAGGCAACACTGTGCTCGTTTTGAATGGCCCTGCTTTGGTTTTGTGGCATTGCTCTCAAAGTTGTATTATTTGTTATGAGTTATGGAGTATAGAGTAAGTACAAAGTAGAGTGCAATTAGCAATAAGGTAATGATGTCCAATCCTTCAATATCACTAGGGTAAACTGTCAAGAGCAGTGGGCGACGTCAGTGCAGTACCCGGAGGCCCATCTCCAGATCCTGAGTTAGGCTTGGTCAGGACTACCTTGACTGGAGGATTTTGCAAAGGGTTTGGCCGATGTGTGTGTAGCAAAGTTATACTTTTGGCCCCTAACAAGAATGCTTGCCTCATGCGCACAAGGCTTTAATCAGAGCTGCAGAAGTCCGCCCAGTGTCAGTTCCATATCAGAGGCGCATTAACATGGAGCTGTCGATCCCTGGTGCACTTCTCACTGTAGTGGACTCGTTTTTCCTTTCATCACACACCATAAGAAGGATTTCTCTTCACTAATAGCCCCCAGGCACAGCTCACATCAAAACTTCAGATCAGAGTGATGGGGTTTGACTGTAATAGAAAGTAAAACGCCCAGAGACACCACTTATTGTAGCGGAGCATGAACTCTCATTTAATTCCAATGCGCGCCTCAGATTAGCAATGCTCCCCATCCAGAGCTGGCCTGACTTTCATGTCAGAAAAGCTCTGCCCAATAAATGCAATGCTCCCATTTAAACGTTTCTCATAATAGAGTTTTCATTAGAACCTGGTACAATGTTGATGCCTGTTGCACAAAGCCAGAACAGTGGGTTTGTCTCTGTTTTCTGCAGTGTCTCATTAAAAAGACAATTGTTTGATAAACAAATCTGAACTGAAAGCAGTTACCAAAGAAGGCACTTGGCTCTAAAAACACAGACCACTGCACAACAAGAAAAAAGCCTTCTCTACAAAGGCCATTAAAAAGGGCCCAGGCTGACTGCAGTGCAACCTCACCTATTTATCCAGGACAAGCTGCAGATGAAGTATCCTCATTAAACACTCTAATGGCCGCTGGCACAAAGGACTTCTTGAACTGAGAACATCTGGGCTTCAGCATCTGTCCACCCAGCTCAGGCACCCACTTATTTATGGGTAGGGCTACATACTAAAACAGTACCCAAAGTTAATTATCTGGGATATTTATCAAGTAATTCAGCTCAAATTGGGTATAACTTGCAGACTTTTATACTTGTACCACCTGTATAAAAAATGTTTATAACCAGAGCAGTAGGAATAGAATAAGAAATTGAGAGACAGAAAAGCAAGGTGAATATTGATTCAAATTCATGCCTCCTTGGTGAGATGTTAGTTGATACAAATCTTTCCAAAAAAATATTTTAGGCCTACATATTATGTTAAGGTAATATTAAATCTGAAATTATCAGTCAACCCCTAAGGAGGAATTTATACAGTACAGTAACTTTCTGCACCTACATGGTTCCATTTTCATGTAAACAAGCAGCAGGAGGACGTCCTCTTCGAGGTCAAGAAAGAGTCAGTTTTGTGGGGTGGCAACCCATCTCATAGTCATGTTGGATGCTTTTCTGTGTTTTATAGTAAAATAAATTCAACCAAAGTGAGAGAAAAAAAATAAAAAATAAAATTACATGTATATATATATATATATATATATATATATTATTTATTTTTTTTCTCAATGTTAAATACTTGATAAGATATTGGATCTGTAATATGCACAAACATGATATACATAACCACTGCTACTTTTTATAACTATCACAGTAATGAGTACCAATGCAGCCTATGCCGATGTCTGGATCTTACAAAGACACTTCAGTGATATCTTTAGTTTTCCTCCTCCTCTGTCTTTCTAATATCATTTACTGTACAGCACAAAGTGTAATATGAGCCTCAATGACTCTACAGTATCCTTCGGTTTCATAGACTTTGCATTATGCAGACTAGGCCCTAACATCATTTCACAGTCATCAAAAAGAAAGACACACCTAAGAGTGTCAAGTGCAGCTCCTCCTGCGTCCTGCTGCAGCTCTGACAAATGAGCCCAGCCTGAACATGCAGGCATTTGCATGGGTATGTAATCACTGTGCCCCGCTGCCCAGTGTCTGCTTGGTTTCGTCTCCACCAGGAAACCTCTGATTAATTGCACGCTGCTAAAGAGCTGCACTCAGCAGTCAGGCACGTGGCCTCATTAACGGAGTGGGATAAGAGACTGGAGGGAGATGGAGCGAGTCTGGCACAAAGCAGCTGTTCTCCTCCTTCTTGAAGATGGACA
This sequence comes from Boleophthalmus pectinirostris, assembly GCF_026225935.1. Classification (NCBI taxonomy): domain Eukaryota; kingdom Metazoa; phylum Chordata; class Actinopteri; order Gobiiformes; family Gobiidae; genus Boleophthalmus; species Boleophthalmus pectinirostris. The sequence continues at coordinate 22,608,887 of NW_026571018.1, read as the reverse complement.
CCTATCAATAAGGCCTTGACCTGGTCTGGCAGGTAAACTGTCCTCTTCTTTTGTCCTCACACAGACTGGGCCTGGAGTCTGCCATACGACCTCAGTTTTAAAAGGTCCTATGGTTCAGGGACTTATGTATGGTCCATGCAAGACAGCCTCCTCCAGACTCCTCACTATATCAGCCATGTTGTTTACGAGAGAAGAAGCTGAACTGAAGTGGTACCAGACAGGCCAGATTACTAGTTACCCCCTATGTTAGTGTCTTTGTTGCTCAAAAAAGATTAATCTCAGGTGTTCTTTGTCATTGTGCATGGACCAGATAAGATGTTTATTGAGTAGTCACAGTGTACAGGCAAAACATGGCACTATTGATCTTCCCATCCACACATGCAGAAGCAGGGTAGCTCAAAAACAACATCAAACTACCACATGCAGCACATCATGTAACTACTACATGTAAGGTCTCTCACTGTCCAACCACAAACAAGTAAGCTGAATAAGCTGAATGTGCCACTATCAGTGATTCATGGAAATAGCTGTTTCTATGAGAGAGAAAGAGAGAAATAACAAGATTAACTTGCCTCCCATTTTCTTAGAATCCAATGATGGAGCTTCTCATTCTTTTTAGGACCATGGACAGTTCCTCCAGTCTCTATTGACAACACTAGTAACTACGTGAGCCAAGCACATTTTAAATTTTAATTTTAAATACAAATGATATAATTAAATAAAAATCTGAGATAAATTTTTTTGTGAATTGTACAAAGTGGAGGAAAATTACCTCCTGCTATGAAGTCCAACTGGACAATAAAGACAAGCAGAGGAAAGTAGACTTACAGTTTTAGTATGAAATTTAAGCAGTTCCAAGACTTTTCAGTATTGACATAAACAAAGCAATAATCCATAAGTGGATACCTATTACTCGACAATCCATGTGAAAATGATGTATGATGTTCTCAAGTAACAAAAAACAAGAAATCAATAAAACCACATTAACTCTCAGGCTTGGTTTAAACTAAAATGTTTTGAAACCTTTTAATCCATAAAACATGGATGGATGGACAATGTGTGCCTTTGTATATAATTATACTGTATATTTATGATATTGTGCTTATTTTAATATGCTTAATAATAATAGTTTATGTGACTTACCATACACACAATTATTACATTCTACAATTAGACATTCTACCAATGGCAGCTAAACAAATAATAGTTTGATATACATATACTTATTTACAAATTATTATCACCTTTGGTCAGTGTTGGGAGTAACGCGTTATAAAAGTAACGAATTACAGTAATGCATTACTTTTTGCTGTAACGCAGTAATGTAAGGCATTACAGGGGAAAAAATAGTAATATTTTACTCGGTACAAATGTGAGTAACGCGCGTTACAGTGTTTTTTTTAACCTGGATTGAAGTGGTGGGTTTTTCTTCATACAAATTCGCTAAAATCACCTCGATATCAGCAGCGGTGAAACGCCGGAGATGCTCCTCGTAGACCTTCAGGTAACCGCGGGCGAAAGGACTGACAAAGAACTCCACGCTGTTTAGACCTGGGTCAGTTTTGGTTTAGACCTGGTTTAGACCTGGGTCAGTTTTGGTTTAGACCTGGTTTAGACCTGGGTCAGTTTTGGTTTAGACCTGGTTTAGACCTGGGTCAGTTTTGGTTTAGACCTGGTTTAGACCTGGGTCAGTTCTGGTTTAGACCTGGTTTAGACCTGGGTCAGTTCTGGTTTAGACCTGGTTTACACTCGTCCCTCCCTCTATCGCAGTTCACATTTCGCTGTGTCGCAGATTTTTTTTTTTTTTTTTTGTGTGCAATTTTGCATGCCCTTTTTTTTTACATTATATGAATGCGTATTGCGTCCCTCCCGCTGCGTCCTGACTGGCCAAGGGACTCCTGTCTCCTGTACAGTACAGAATGTGTTCAGCTGCCAAATTTAAATACATGTTCAGTCTCTAGCAGTGTGATTCTGAAGTGCTGTACGGTTGTAAGTTTTCTCCCCGACGAAAACCCACAACGTCGACGAAACGTTCTGCACCGACAAAGGCTCCTGCGCTCGCACCCAAAAGGCAGAGGAAGATGCAAACCATCACACAAAAAGTTGGACTTCTGGACACGCTGAAGGAAGGTAAAAGTTACGTGCTGTAACAGAGTCTTGCACCGGCTCGGGTCCCTGCAAATAGTTGCTGAAATCAGGGCCGCGAGCCCGAGCAGCAGGGTCCATAAAGAGCGATCGGGCAACAGCCGCTCTTACCTCCGTGAGGTGCGGAGCAGAGCCGCTCCTTTCTCCTGCGGTCACCTTCGAGCCCGTCCCTACAGTGAGTCCTGTTTTAGTCCTAGTTCAGTTCTAGTTTAGTCCTAGTTCACTTCTGGTTTAGTCCTGGTTCAGCTGTGGTTTAGTCCTGGTTTAGACCTGGTTTAGTCCTGGTTCAGTCCATATACAGCGCAAAAGTTATTTTGGTGAGAGTAACTTAAAGTAATGCAATAGTAATGTAATGCCTTACATTTTAAATGCAGTAATATTGTAATGTAACGAATTACTTTGAAATGACAGTAATAGGTAATAAATAACGCATTACAGTTTCAAAGTAACTTGCCCAACAGTGCCTTTGGTAGGCTAAGAAGATGGTCAGAAATATATGGTCAAACGAACAGCATGACAAATAAATACAGAGATAGACAGCAGAAGTCAGCAAAGTCCTGAATCACAAAACAGCCTGATGCTCTAAGGGGCCAGTCCTGTCACATCCACTGTCACAAAACACCAGCGTTTACTTGAACCAATCTCACTCGCCCACCCACTTCTATTTCTGCTTCATCTTCTTGTCATATCTAATCTGGCCTAACCTTTGCACCAGCAGAACAAGGAGGCAGGTAAAGAGATGCAGTTTTATATGACAGTGCCTCACATTTGAAACGTAAACAGCTATTTCAGGAAAATACAAGGCCATTACAAACTCGTCTTCCTGCATAATGAGAGAAACTGATGCGATGCTGGCTTCTGTTTATAGTCACAACATGTCACACAAACAATATGTTCTTGCACAATGTGAAATATGATTTACATAAATATATTCCAAATTTTATATTTTACAGTTCTATGGAAATACGATGACCAGTAATCAACAACATTAATTTGTGGTTGTAATATTTGCCTCCATGTACTGCAATAAGTCAGAGTACTCTTTATGCCAGACCGAAACCTGCATGAGTAGAAATGGCTGTGTCCACAATGGTAGTTGATGAAAAAAAAACAAACAAACATAAAAAGCAGTTTATTTGATGTAGCAACTGAGAAATTAGAAGGTAAATTGAAATGACATATTTACTGTGTACTGAGATATACAGTATTTGGAAGTTAATTCTGCATGTAACTGCTTCTGTCATATAACCCGGGTGTATTTTTCTGGCTAACCAGCGAAAGGCTTCTTAGAGGGTCAAAGCTGTTGTCTGAAAAGTGCATTGTCCAGTCTGTGGTCTTAGGCCCAGTTTTGGCTGCACCATCACAACACTGGGGTGTCTGAAGTTGTACTGTTAAAGAGGTCAGGATCTCCACAGAGACCTGCAGCACAGACTTACTCAGACTGAGCTGCATCACGTGACTCACTGAAGCCAGGTGCCAGTGCAGCCTCACTCACTCACTCTGGAACTCACTGACCCGCTTTCACATGTGCATTTTTTAAAGCTACAATATACAAAATATTCAAGAGTTAAATAAAGGCCTGTTTGTAACTTACTGCTCATTAATACTGTTGGAGCAGTACTGGATAAATTAAAAAGGAAGCAAGCCTGTGGGGGTTAGAAGGAAGAATAATAATAAGAGATTAGACATTTGATGAAAACCTACTGCTTCCTGCAATAATACTATCCCATGAGTAAGGTTCTTCAGGAAATATATCTCACATAACTGACTAACTTATTGTATCTTAAGTTAAAGACAAAAGGTGGGTGTCACTGTCAGAGAGAATAAATTTAACTCCACCTCCGTGTGTATTTTTGCATTTAAATTGCTGTGCTATATGAAACTGTGAGTGGCTAAGGCGAATCCATACAGTGCTGATCTCCCTGGCACTGATGTGTGGGCTATAAGCTCATATATATTCAAAAGAAGCCCACATCCAGGCCAACTCTTTGTGCTGTTTTATACTGAAGGCTTTAGGCATTTTTCTTGGATCAGTGTGGACAAAAGTACAAGCAGATTTTTCATCATTTTTGTCCAATTTGACCATCACTCAGGCTGGTTTTCCCACTGAGTTGTGTTCCTGAGACACAACAACAAAGAATAGAGATGATGAAAACCGTTCAATACTGGCACCATATAGACTGCAGCGAGAGGCAGTATCTCCAGTATTGTAGTCTAACTTTATAAATGAGACATATGTAAAACAAACAAAAACAGATCACGTGCAAAATACTCATCAAATTATATAGTGTTACGTATAAATTCAGCACAAAAGTAAAACACTCACTCATGCTTTACAAACAATGGATTAAATTAATTGTTAAATATCCAACACAGAAGGCCACAAGAATGACTTAAATGAAAAACTCAGATGAGTAATAAAGAATAAATAATAAGAAACATAGTCTAAGCATCTACATTTTTACACATGTCAAGTATCACACTAAGGACAAACTGACAGCTAAAGCTGTAGAACAAAGTGTGTACAACGACTTTGGAGAGGTCTTAAATCTGGAGTACCGCATCAACATGACTATGTAGTTATCCTTGAGAAGATATTGGGTCAGCGCTGCAAAGCCTTTTACACAGGAGATGAAATAGTATAAATTCTATATATAGCTGTGCTGATTCTTTTGAATATGTATTACTTTTCAGGACGCTGCTGAATAATTGACTGGTTAAAATGCCCTTGATGCTTGTCCTGCCTTCTGGCTGCAGTAAAACCCACCATCTGTTTACAAAGTCAAGAAACTCTGCCACAAGAGTGTGGCTCTTTATGCCCTGACTACTACATAATATTAACTCCAAACAGTCCCAGTATTTCACACCAGCTGAACAGATGACCATGCAAATGACAACATCCTGAATATCCAGCTTGGCACCAGGAGACGATCCAAAATAAAACTCTCAAGGAAATCATGTGTAAATCCCCAAATCCTTTTGTGTAAATAGCTGCTAACACATTTCAAATGTCTTGAATATCCCAGCTTACACTAAAGCGGGAGGAGAAGTGTCAGTTGGATCCTCCTATAGGGGCAGCTCTGGTTCTGGTACACATAAACATGTACACAGTGACAGGGACAGTGCCATCAGTCAGGACAGTAAAGAGGAAACTCTAAATTCCTTCACCTCTAAGCGTCTCCAAAAGGGCTAATGTGAAGCTCCCGGTAAGAGCCACTTGTCTTTAAAGGCCAAACCTGATCAGACTGCTGTCTGCTCCTCACTTCACTGTGAAGGTCAGCAGCAGGGGAACAGTTGGACCAGAGGGAGAGAGAGAGATGGGAGCGGAATACTTAAATACTTCGCTTCTCTGTCAGTGCTACAGCTCATAGGTACATTACTATGAGAGGGCTCAGGCTCTTAACATATTATCAGAAGATGAAGAGCAAAAACCTGAGATGTCTGAGGTTTTTTTGTTATTTCTTTAGAAAAACCAAGATCCTTAATAGCACATAAATATGTAACATTTATAATAAGTTGTTTTTCTTGTTTTTGGAGGGCAGTGCACAAAAATACAAAATCAGTAATATCATTAAGAACAATTAGTTATCAGATACACTAGGCACAATAATCTCAGTGTAAGGTACAACATATTGGCCCAGGACTGGCTGCATTTCTGGCAGTGGCACTATTGCTTAAAGTCTGCCTCCTGTTTTCTGGTTTCTTAATGGTCTCTAGTTGTTTTTCAATAACTACAACAACTAATATGAAATGTGTAAAATTAGTATTAATGTAGTTCATGCAATAAGGCATCAAATTGAGTCAAAACACCTTTCTAAGAGCTGCATTTACAGCATTAAATGTTCTGAGCAGTTGATCTTTAGCCACAGCTGTATTGTATACTCTAATAACCTGGAATTAGATTTTGCGGCTATTAAAGATTAATAGTTGTTTGTTTACTGCTTAGCACTGTGTAAAATGGATTTTACATGAGCAGCTCAACTGCGCTGTGTTTACTGTGAACAAATAGGACTTAAAAATGGGATGCTAGTTGAGCCGTAACGCTAAATGCAGACTGGTGTTTTGTTCGTCCCTATTGTACTCATCGCACACAACCCGTGAAAATACAGCTGGTGTAGAGACTGATGCACATTTCCATAAACATATCTCACACAGCCTTGTTCAGCAGCGAGAATAATATGCATTATTTTATAGGATCAGCAGTTTTATCACAGCAGCAGAAGAAAACCCAGCACAGCATTTGTTCAGCTCAGCTTAGTAAGAAACAGTGGGAGAAGCCTTCAGCCATTAGATGTGATCCACTACAGACACGCATATAATGAGCCTGTAGTCTCTGTGCTGGAGATAAGAGTGTTATGTGGTAACTGCTTCTTACTTTTCTCTAACTGTCACAAGTTTCTGCTTGATATGGTATTATTTTATCAGTGGTAATCTATCTTCTGACATTTTAACCATATCTACTGTACAAAAGCATTTCTGTTGGCCAGTTAGGGTTAGGGTGGGAAAAAAGCAGTGGGAAAAAGCAGCTTTGCACACTTGAACTGGTTATCACTAACAAAGTATTTTGGAATAACTTATGTTGAGAACTGTTTTGAGGGCGACATATAAACAGTTATTTTCTGTCTTCAAATAGAGACATTGATCACTACAGACTCGGTGGAAGTGACCTAATTTCCAACACTTAAAAATCTATTAACCTAATGTAATGATCCAAAACCTATGACCCAAAACCAATATCATCAGACCACGATCATTACTATATTGACTGGATGTCTCATAATTGAAATATGAACAATATTTTGGACTTGATAACTATGTAAATGCACAAGTATTTTTATGTTAACATTTGAGATGAAGAAACATAGCTATCATTCATTATAGATATTAGAGATATTATGCACTTATGTGTTCTATTGAGTAAAGTTGTATAGTTTATTTTTTGACAATATGGTTTATTTCAGGTTTACTGGGATTGTTCAGCTTTAGGGTTAGTGTGTCAGTGGCAGTGGTGTTTAGATTAACTCACAGTTATACATGCAGGAAAAATATAATTTTTTGGGCTCAGTTTAAATTAAAGTTGACATGCACAGAAACGGTTGGTTTATTTCCTCGAGTTAAGCAGATGTTTTGATGAACTGACTTATGAGACCATTACAGAGCTCAGCAGGAGGTGGACATTCCCGCAAGCAATATCACAGATCAGCCAGTCCACTGTCAGCGTGCTATGAGCCAGCTTAGACTTCCAAATACTACAATTCAAGCACTTCTGCCAAAACATTTTATTACTAGTGATTAAAATAGGATTATTGGTTGGCTTATGTGCTCTTGCACAAGAGGGCACAGTACATTCGAGGACAGAGGAAGAAATAGTGGAGGCTATTTAAATATTGCAGAGATTGTATGAGTCACAAGTGGAGCAAACTGGCCTTGCTTTCCTCTTTATAAAAAAGAATGGGGTTATTTGCTTGGCAATTGCTATAAATAGCTTTAGTTGAATACATGGACAAAATTGTTTGCATAATTGTTTTTTGCATCTTAACAAGTTCTGAAAATGTTGCAAATCGGATTCTTTATCTAATCTGGAAGACAATTTGAAACAAGATGGAGATGCGGGTGGTGTATATGACAATATAAAAATCTGCTATTCAGGCTATTACACTGTGTGATGTGTCAGTGTTTAGTGATTCAGAGTGAGTTCTTTGTTTAGTCACTTTGTTTAATACAACTCTATGCTCACACACACACACACATGCCCTCTACTTTTCTCCACCCACCCCTTGTATTGATCAGCTTCTATCAAGGTTTGCGTGACTGACCAACAAACTAACCAATCACAGAGAGGCATGACGCAGATAGTATTCGTTACCTCTTAAAAGACAAAAACAGATATTATATTGAAATCGTATCCTAGGTTTTAAGAATGAGAGAAAAAGAGAGAATATATGAACAAATTAGATTTTAAAAAATTTTATATTTGAAGTAGTACCGTGTTTAGTGACTAAAGTGTATTGCATTGGCGGTCTGCTTTCCTTTGAGCTCAGCACCTTCCTTTGAGACTCATTCTAAGCCATTCATCCCATGCCACAGAGAGCAGTGCAGTGAACACACCATTGTGCTCACTGGACCACTTTTATGGCATTCCCATTCACCTCCATTTGCCAGTCTCTGAGCTGCACGTTGCCTCTGACTGCGGTACCCAACCTGTGAGAAGGCTTTTTGTGCTATGTAAAATGTGCTGCTTTAAGATTGGAACTATTCTGAAATGCCTCACATTTGACACAGAATTTAAGTCGAATAAAACACTAAATCAACTTTTTTGTGACTAAACTGTGTACATGGAGTTTTAATGGCATTGTATACTCTTACTAGTTATGTTTTTTGCAATTTTAATGCAAGTAGTTTAATTTGCAGATTTAGATAGTTAAATTCTCAAAATCCCAAGAATTTTTTGTGGTGTAAAATGGTTTAAGGACTTTAAACAAAACATACACGCATTTTAAATGTTTATATTTTGTGTCTGGAAACAGATTTACTCAACTAAGTGTTGAGTCAAGTGATTACTGATTAATAAAAACATGTTGAATATATTCTGCGGTGCCCACACATCACACCTTCAGACAGTGGGTGATTTGAGGTCTCTGTGTGTCTCGTATTTGTTTGTTACCTGAAACACTTTTTTGTTTTGCTGCTGCTAGAGGCTTCTTAATATTACATTTAAAGTAGAGACATTAATCTATTTGACAACTTTGGCATATAAAACATACATTGCAGCATTGGGGTAATTTGAATGCAGATGAAAAGTTTAAATGCATTGACATCAAGAGCCAAGTGTTTGCATAAAACTATTCTGTAGTAGCTTCCAGTGAATGATGGCCAAATCTGGGGTGCTGTAGTACAACTGTTTACCTCATTATATGTCTAAATATTGCATGAATGTTTATTTTACAATGCATAATAACCTTCATGTACTGTTTTCCATCGCTGTTTAGTCATTAGTTCTACACTGTCTCTATACTGCCTGAAAACACTGTTGACTTTCTGTAAACATTGTGTGACTATTAATTCAGGGCACATCAAACACTGCAACACACAAACAGCCACTCTCTGTCTACATAACAGTGGACTTCATGCCTCAGTAATGTGATTGATTTACCTCCTGTTCTCAGATGCTGATTGTTCTTTGAAGCAGTTGTCTCATGTCCCCTCTCTACTCCTCCTCGTAGGTTTTGCCATCCTGCAGTCCATCATGGAGTCTGCTGTGGCCAATAACTGGCAGGTGACCGCACGCTCGGTGGGGAACATCGTGGACCCCACTGAGTACAGACGCATCATTGAGGAGATGGACCGAAGGCAAGAGAAGCGCTTCCTCATTGACTGTGAAGTGGACAGAATCAACTCCATCTTAGAGCAGGTATTTCACAAAGACAAGAGGTCAGACTGGGCAAGGACTGCAGAACAACACTGAATACTATGTACCATACTGCTCTCAAATTCAACCAGTTTAAAGGGGTACTATGTAACTTTTTGGTTGGGGATCCATCACCTGCTCCTTTCTATGGATTTGTCAGGAATCTGCCAGGAATACACCACAGGATGACATAAAACAGCTCTACCTTACATTTATTCAATTACAGGTGCTTTTATAGCTCAAAAATACCACATAAAACAGACATTCTGACTGTGAGTGGAGTTGCCTCTCCATAGATCTAACTTGTAACTTGGTCTGGTTTGGTCTCCATGAAGATAAAAAAGATTCAAAACCATACTGTGAAATATTCCAGACAATGCAATAACATTTCCATGGAGAAAAGCATTTGATGGACCGTCCACCAGAAAAGTTACACAATACACCTTTAATTTAAAAAGCAAGTAGGTTACACTATAATAATTATACTTGAATTTGAAGAAAGCATGAAAAAGTCATAATTAGCAAATACAATAATATTTTACTATGAATAATTTAGGCTTATTGACTACTTAATTTCAGGGGTTAAGAGATTTTATTAAGTAGCTACTTTTACAGCTAATACTATACAATACAGTCATTTACCTTTTCCTGCAACAAAAGACTGTCCCTCTGTATCTCTTGGAGCTCTCAAACAACATAGGGAAAGTACATTGAATTAGGTCTTGTTTGTTTTGTTTAGTGCGTGTCATCTGAGGTCACCTGGGCTTCATTCACTCAGAGAAATTAAACAGCCTCCTCTTTCCTGTTTCCTTGGTGATGTGTTTGCCGCTGAAGCTGCAAGATTGAATATTTAAGAAGTGACTGTTTCTTTTATTGCACGTCAGAGATTCAGATTTTCAGGCATCTCAATAAAATTCAAGATAGACACTACTTTATATCCTCAATGGAAAAATGATTTGTCACTTGGCATAGAGTGAATAGGTGAATCCATCAGACTGAACAGAACAAGACACTGCACTGTATGTAATTTCGCTGAGCTGTAACAGTCGGAAACACTTGATCCTTAGAAATTCTATAGTTTGCAAAATAATACTGTATAATACTGCATGTCCTTTGATATCAAATTAACTTCACTGCAGTAAAACTAATATTTATTTTTGTCAGTTAAAACAGTCACTCTCTGCTGTGTGACTGGGACTCACTGAATAAACAGGGGCTTTAAGATTGATCTCAAATTTTATGGAATTACTGGAATTACAATTGCTCAATGATGGAAAGTCCAAAATATATTCAGAATTAAATAACATCTTTTGAGTTTCATTTTCTCCAAAAAACTCCAAAGTCTGTTCATGAAATCATTATCCTCCGGTAGTGTGTGAGTGTATGTTAATTCAGCCACAATTGACCCATCCGTTGCGAGCATATTTTAACCTTGTGTTCCTGTGCCTGAGACTTGTGTGTAAAAGCATCTGCCCTCTGCGTAATGAGCACCATTATGAGTGTCCTTATGAGTTTCATCCTGACCTTCACGCCTGCTCTGTCTTCATCTGCTCTGATGTACAGGGGAATATTTTTTGGTGGCAGCAGTAGTCGCCTTGACCATTTCTAATAATTACTGGCTCAGCTTTTTCACACCCTTCACTTAGATGCCACCAGTTTTCTAAATGTTCTTAGATTTTCATCCTTATTAAATTTAAGTTATCCAATCACATAATGGCGGTCAGTTGGTGCTGGGACGATAATCTCTTTAGTTTAATGTGAGTGGTGGCCTTCCAGCATTTGTCACATGGACCAGAGTCTGCTCAGAAGCTCCAGAGGGAAGAGACATGGTGGAGTCCCAAAGGAGGCAGATTCCTGTATGAGCGGTGACACCAACACTTGCTTTAATGTAATATCAGCTCCCGGTGTAAGTAGGACACACTGTCCCATAACAGCACAACAATGAGCCTGCTAAAAATAGCCTACCCTCCTAGCCTCAGGGAAGATCTTTCACAAAGGCAGCAAATAAAAGTGAGATCAGGCAGGCATCAAAAAGCACCCATCCTGTTTCATCTGATTCTTCACTCACCAAGGGTCACCTTTGTCCCAGTTCCAAGCATGGATAAATGCAAAGAATGGAGTCGAGCATGGCATCCACTCCAGTGTCAAAATCCATAGATGAATTACTGTGCAGGAGGACAACTTGCTATAAGAAAGAAAAGAAGGTTCATTCACTCTTAATCAAACATTTAACAAATCTATTAAAATTGCATTTCCTTTTTAACGCTGCCTTCTCCCACGCACGTCATCATTAATTAGCAGAACAGCTTTTGTCACCAGCTCAGTTTGATTTGTTAATAATGTGTCTTTTTGGGCCCTCTGCTTCCCTTCAGGCTCAGGAGGCATCAGGCGGCTCATCCCTCACTGTAAAGCAAAGACGCACACAAACACCCATAAGGCTTCTTGTGGATAATAGAAATAAAGTGGATTAGTTATTGCTGCCGGAGGACCAGTCTTAGGCCTGTGCCCAGTGACAGACAGACGGAGTGACTGGGCTGGTGGGAATACAGCCTCACATTAAATATGACTGTCTGGAGCCACAGAGAAAGCATAGGGGAAAAGGTACTTGGGGAGCAGTGTAATGGTCCAAATAAAAAACTCTTGACTACAACATTTAGCCTTTTAAGTTACTATACGGTATATGCTACTACTACTAATTTATTAATTTATGTGTTGCTTATAGTGTAAAATTCCAATCCAGTGATAAATTTCACTTTGTATATTGCAATACATAAGTGAATGCAATCTGGATGCAATGCTAAAATGTAATAGGCAACTTACAGTGAGCTAGAAGGCAGATGCCTTGCTATAAAAATATGTATATATATTGATTAGTAATATCTATATTAGTAGCAGTATGTCCAATTGAGAATTTTGTTCTACTGTTGATATGTATGATTCAATGTAATTGAGGATGACAGCAGAAAAAATTAGTAACATAGCAATAATGATAAGACATGAAAATTTCTGTTTTATGGGTGCTTGGCCTGCTTGTTAAATCCCAGTTGAGCCACCTGCAAATGCTTTTAAACATGCACTAATTGGAATAAGTTTTCTTCTCCAGCTGCCATTAAAACTTAGAGAGGATATTTTTGTGGGCTAAATTAAGGCCGATTATACAGAGTAACATGTTCCCGATTTTAAGTGGTAGCATTATTAGAAGGTTGTGTGTGAATGATGAATTGCTCCAACATGTCTGTAGAAGACCTAATAGGCCGTCTAATGAGATGTGGTGTGTAGAGTTTCCACCAGCCTACTGCAGACCACTGTCCTCTAGAGAGTGCAGTGATTCCTCTATATACTCCATGTAATATGTGTCTACTGCACTACTGTGTCTCAGAATTGGTACACAGCTCGTGTTAATAAAGCACCTCCTTGTGATATCATTAATCATTTGATGGAAAGCCTTGACATTTCTTATGGATTTTAAGTGCATTGGCATCCCCTTTAAACGATAAAGCTTAAGAAAACACTAAATAATAAATGTGACCAGGTTAAACTCATGCTGGAGAGATTCCAGAGTCGGTATACAGGAGACTATTTATATTATCAATAACAGGGGGTATTGCAGAGTGTTTTATGTACTTGTGGTAAATCTTTCATACATATGTTGTATGTGTCCCCGGTGTACTCCTATGCAGCATACGGGAGCCATACAAACCTGTTATTGCTTGTTTTAGACTTAGACAAACTTCATCAATCCACACGGGAAATTACTTGAACAAGGGAAGATTTACCAACTGTCTTGATTGTATAGATTTTATTACCAACTTCTGCATTGCATTTGAACTATTTCTCCAATTTCATTTCACTAATTATGTTTTTATATGCATGAGGTTACCTTGATAATAAAATGTTCTCATATAAAGTTCATTCCTAAGAAGTTATTCTTAGTTTAGTTGGTGACTTGTTACTATTTTTGTTGGTAATTTTTGAATAGGAAAAATTTACTAATTTTGTGGACTACTCTGAAATGGATCCCCAGGTTAATTTCCTTTTACTGCATTAAAACTTTACTGTGGAGAGATTTCTCAGAGTTTTTAGTCTATCCATAAAGAAGCAGTCATGCAGGAAAATAATCCTGAGGCTTGTATGTCCTTGGTGCTAGGCCTCTATTATAATCAACACATTTTTTTATAAACCATATTGTAGTTGCATATAGTGGTTTGTCTGACATTTTCCTGCTCAGTTTCATTCTTACTGTATGACTGCTATAAATAAAATACAGTACTGAAAAAAAATATCAAAAGATGTGTAAAAGCTGCAGCGTGTAGCAAAAATACAGCACAAGTAAATCACCAGTGGCATGTGAGCAGAGAAAAGGGTCGACAGCAAAGGAGGGATTTCTAAATCAAAGAGTTTAAAGACTTCTTTGTAGCTTGTACCTCCAAAGCAGAATCAAGTTGAAAGCAAAACCCTGTCTGAAAAACAACTTCAAGCAACATATGGAGCGAGCTGGAAAGATGACAACTCCGACAAGGATGCACTAAGGACAATGTAGTTTTGTTTTGCCTGAATATGGATAATGTAATAGGGTCTCATCATTTTACACAAGGGATAGTTTCCCCATAAACAATAAAATATAAATAGGTTTTGTGCAAAAGACGTCCCCGTTAACTCACCAGATCATGCAGATTAATTAGGTGAAATAATATGCCAAATAACAGTATAAATAGCTTTTTAGTTTCAATTTCTTCACATTCTTGATATATATACGTTTAATTATAAAATGTTTAACATTTAAATTTCCTTTAAATATTGCTTTTATTTCTACAGTTAAAGCTTACATGCACCTGATGTAATGTGAGGATATTAAAAACAGGATGAATAGAGTTATGGCTCTATTTTGAGAAACAAAAACATGAAAGGCTTCGATGGTTTACTACTTCAGCTTTTTATTCAAAATTATACTCTAAAACCTGATGGCCTGCTCTTTTTATGTGTACCCTATTGGCATACAAGTCCCTCATCAAATACTTCATAGTTTGTCCCATAATTAGTCGGGATGGTGAATGGGGACAGTTATTCGAATGCTCGCTCCACATTTGGGCAAGTTGGCAGAAGACAAATCACTGAAACAAAAAGGAGGCTCCATCAGTAGGAGGCCAGTCAGATCCTCATGAAGGCACTTGGGCGTGTTGCCAGCTCTGCACAGGACTTGGGTTGCAGTCTGCTTAATTAGAGTGAAATCCCCAGAGAGGATCCAAGCCCATACTACAGCTTTACACTCAAAAATAGCAGTGCATTTCTCCCTTTTCCAGACAGGTGGAAAGACACAGACCAGAGCCCCGGCAAATGAAGGAAACAATGCCTCTGCTAAGAATGCTGGAGTTTGTTTTATGCCTCCTTGCAGCAGAGATGGCCTCATATTTCTTGTTGCAGCCTTGTGGTGGAGGTGAATACTAAAAGACTGTGGTGTTGTGTTTATTTGTCTTCTGTTCATGATTTGTTCAATTATATTTCTGAAGTTGCAAATACAATATCATACCACTTTAGTCTGGTGCATTAAGAACGATGGGACCATTGGACCTGCAAGAAATGTAGAATGCATAAGCTCTGCCTCTGCATAGTTGCATTTCACTGTACGAAGTACTCTGGCTTTTCATTTTATATATATATATATATATATATATATATATATATATATATATATATATATATATATATATATATATATATATATATATATATATAGTGCTGTCATGCGATTAAAAAATTTGAGAGATTAATTAATTATGATCTGTAATTAATTAATCTAATTAATCTCATTTTAATCTCACCTAAAAATTGCTGAGAAAAGCCTTCAATTTGAGGTATTTTCATTTAAATTCATTATTACATTATTGTGGCAGATCTAAAGACTCATATAGAACAAAAAAAAGTGACTTTATAAAGTCATTTATTGTTTAACAAATCTCTCCAAATTATCTGTTGAGCCCAAGTCTCCATGAATAAGAAACTGTTTGCTGTAAAGTAGCAAAGACTAGGAAATCTGAACATAATAACTTTTGTCTACTTAAAGACAATAAAAAGTCCAGTCTTTCCTTAACCATATTAAAAATATTATTGATAGAGAAATGCTTTATATATGAGATCACTGGTTTTAGTCCTTGTTTTAGTCCTGGTTTAGACCTGCTTTAGTCCTAGTTTAGTCCTGGAATGGATTAATCCTGTTTTAGTCCTGGTGTAAGTTCTGGTTTAGTCCTGGTTTAGACCTGGTTTTAGTTCTGGTTTTAGTTCTGGTTTAGTCCTGGTTTATTCCTGGTTTAGACCTGGTTTTAGTTCTGGTTTAGTCCTGGTTTAGACCTGGTTTTAGTTCTGGTTTTAGTTCTGGTTTTAGTTCTGGTTTTAGTTCTGGTTTAGTCCTGGTTTATTCCTGGTTTAGACCTGGTTTTAGTTCTGGTTTAGTCCTGGTTTAGACCTGGTTTAGACCTGGTTTTAGTTCTGGTTTTAGTTCTGGTTTAGTCCTGGTTTAGTCCTGGACTGGATTAGTCCTGGTTTTAGTCTTGGTGTTAGTTCTGGTTTAGAGGCGCACAGGAGGAAGCGCGGTTTACGCAGCGTACGCGAGAAAACACGATCCACACGCGGCTCACTGGAGCACGTCGGTGTCCGCGCAGTAACTACAGAAGGAAACGTGGTCCTCGCGTTCTCGGGTTAATGACAATGATGAAGGTGTGTGTTTGTGTGTGTTTGTGTGCGTGTCCCCTCATGTGGCAGGTCACTATAGGACAGTAGTGCAGACATCATGAGTCTATGCAGGTTGTTTTCACCAGTGACATTTAAGTTGTAGGCGATTTTATATTTGTTATTTTCTTTTATATTTCACGTCGGGAGAAGAATTTCCAAGACACGAATGTGTTTTTCCCTGTGCACTGCTGCCTCTGTTCTACTGGCTCTTCGACTTCGTCCATTGTGCGACTGACGCCGCCAGCGTTAACATAATGTTTACATCGCTCTTACTTCACGCGTTTTATGTGGGTTTCCGGCAATGAGTGGAATTTCCGAAATAAAAAAAATTATAAATGTGTTTTGTGTGTGTGTGTGTTGTTGTTGTCCCAACAACACATAAAAACAGGTTTTATAATAAAGCAACTCGCATACAGAAACACTAAAGTTAGAGAATAAAAATGAGACTAACGCGATTAAAAAACATAACGCGCTAAATATGACTGTAATTAATTAATCGCAATTAACGCGATAATTTGACACCCCTAATATATATATATATATATATATATACACATATGTGTATACACACACTTACTTTAATCTAGAACATACAATTGATAAAAGCTTCATAGCCTGATTTTTTTCTGAAGTGGTTACGATTTAACCATTTGTTTTTCAGTTTCTAAAAGCAATGCAAATAATTATAATGGTTAACACCACTAAGCAACATTATCCTCTTAATAAACACAAGCCCTGCACTTATATTATGCAAACATTTAAGACAGTCACATCTGATTTAGATGATTTAGTCACTCAGAAACCCAAGTTTAATGAGCAGATTCAATTGCCAGTTAATGTTCACTTTTTATGGTCAACTCCTTGCTGCTCAGTGCTCGGCTTGGTAGCAAAACATGGGTACAGGTATGTGTATCACACTGATTTGCTGGTATCAGTATCAGTGTATCCCTAGCCCTTAGCATTTGCCTATGCTCTATAATAGATATAGAAGATTAGATAAGACTTAATAAAACAGTATAAATACCATTGATCTGGCGAAAAACTGCTTTCTTTTTTCTTATAAATTTTATCCCACCAGGCACTTCTCATTAAGAATCTGGTTCACAGATAACTTGGTGACATTCTGTTCTAACCCATTTCCAAATCAGTTTAGTTCCTGGGATCACAAACTCAGTGAAGCGAAGATTGTACCTGTATATTCCCAAACAAAGAAAAACTGAATGCTATATTTGGCACACATAATGACTGTCACTTTTTCAAGGTGGATCATAAATGTCAAATAGTTTCCAAAATGGCTCAAATTAAACTTTTTTAGACCATGGCTGGATGGCCTGCATTTTACAACCATCAATCCAGGAGTTGTGAAGTAGTTTCATTTTGGACCGAAAGGTGGACTGTCCTTCAGTGGCTAACATTTAACGCTGAAATGGCCTTTACATTGCACATGTTTATATTTATCAGTAAGGACAGATAGGGTGCACTGTGGCTTTCACCTCAGTGTTCAAACTGAACTGAAAGAGACTCTGGTCCAATGCATAAAAAACATAAGAAATGCGACCTCAAGGGAAAAGTTCCTCCTGCTTTCTTGGCTATTACTGACCTTTAGAAAACAAAATCCAAAGGTATCATCTTTAGTGATCTTACAACTGTTATAGGTGAACTTGTGCAGATGTTCTTACTGTATGGTGGTAGTTAGAGCCCGACCGATATATCGGTTGGCCGATATTATCGGCTGATATTGGCAACTTTAGGCATATCGGCTATCGGCCGATATTTCACGTGGGCATGTTATACCTCGTTATAAAGCTTAGACTCTGTACATTATGTTTGTTTAATCCAATTTACAGACAGATAAATGTCCTAATATGTGGCTCCACATCAGTATTTATCTACTGAGTCATTTGTCTGTGTGTGTCTGTACTGTCCCTGAACACACCACGCGTCACTCACGTGTGTTTGTTTACACCTGCAGACACAGATCCAAACACTGAGATTATATTCTTTTTACGGACAATCGGTTTGAGTCTGGATTAAAAGGACATTTATTAGTGCAGATTTGTGATGTGAGGAGGAGCCTGTATGAGCGGTGAGTGTTGGAAATATGTCGACTCTGAAGCTAGTTTTTGTTATTTGTTATGGGTTAGCTGCTGTAGCTCCCGCACATAAACAGACTGTTTTCTATTGGTCTGTTCTAAAGTGACTATATTGGCCGTATATTTGCTACTGGACCTGCACTGATATGTAAATGAGCTGTGAACAGACGTGTGAATTATGACATTTGCGCATATAATTAATTACTGCGGCGCGCACGTATTTACGGCTAAAGGCTAATAGCGCTACTTTCTTTACTAGTTATGGGTCCGTCGCGAACGAAATGACTCTTAGAACCGGCTCTTTGAAGGGAACGACGGGAGCCTGATCCTTATTGGGAGCCGTGTTTTCTCTTTCTCTCACTTTTTTTCTCTTCACGCCGCGTGGTTTGACAGCGGCAGCGGCTCAAAACGAAACTTTGAGAAATTTGCGTGTACGTAGGATAAAAAAAAATAAAAATTAAAAAAACCGAGCATATTTGACTGTAGTTTAGCATAAAATAAATAAGTCCCGGTTTAGTCCTTTTTCAGTCCTGGTTTAGACCTGGTTCAGTCCTGATTCAGTCCTGCTTTAAACGTGCTTTAGTCCTGCTTGCAACAAAATCTGAAGAGCCGCTTGGGAGCCAAAAGAACCAGCAGCTTTTAGTGAGCCGAGCCAAAAGAGCCGGTTCTCTAAAAAGAACTGGAATACCCATCACTAGTGCCAACCTACTGTCTGTAAATATGATGTAAAGAGGCAGAATAACAATAAATGTTGCCTAAATAAACCCAATTTAAAATCCACCAGAGCCAAACCTAAGTTTTTTAAACAATTCAACATTTACAGTGAATTTTTACATCACTAAATATATCGGCGATTATATCGGCTATCGGCAGCGCCAACTAACATTATATCGGTTTCATATCGGCCACAGCAAAATCCATATCGGTCGGGCTCTAGTGGTAGTGTTCTGACAGTCCTGATAATTTCTGCATTAGCTACAGTCCTAAGTTTTGTTTGAATGGGTCATTATGATCCAGCATTCATTCATTTTTCTTTCTTTTGGCCAGTAAATCTAGTAAATGCACAAATAATTTCACAGTGATTTTTTTTCTTTTTCTTTTTCTTACAAAAAAATAAAAAATAAAGTAAACTACAACTACTACTACAAGAAACATAAGTATCATGCTACTATACATTTCAAGAAGGGAAAAGTGTATGACAGTTGTCTCGTGGGGCCTTCTTGTGCTCTAAACGCCAGGGGAGCACCAAAGTGGAGCATCCGAAATCTAAAAATATTTGATATACTATTTTCAGTACAGTTCTCAAAAGATACAGTTTTTTTAGCAGCTTGTCTAGTCAGTGAAAGAAATATCTGCAAATGGATGCACCTAGCCTGTTCATCCATGGGAGTGGATTTTTGTTTACTGTGGTTCTCCTTGAAGTTACTCATTTTCCCACTGTTTTTGTTGTTGTTTTTCCTTGCTGAGAAGGGGATGTTCTCGGACAGGGATCCATTTGCTTGTTTTCTAATGAATGTTGATTAATCTGCTTGTCTGTTATTGACCAATGTCTGTTTCACTGTTTTCTCTTTCTGTTCATTAAATCAGTAATACTGTTAAGAACTAAGAGGTGGCTTCTGCTGTGATTTTGGGCTTTACAAAAATGTATTTAATAATAATTTAATAATTATATATGAAAATTTGCAATGAAACAACAGACACAATAGTCCAGAGCTTAACAACAACTGCTTGATGGGTTCCATTTTTGTTTAATTTATTCTTGCTACAATGTTTGTGTGAAATGAAATCCTCAATAATTGCACTTTTTGCTGTTGACCAAAGAGTAGCTATAGCCTGCCCCATCTACACTTCAGAGATGGTTGGTGAGTGTTTTGTCTGCTGCCAACAAAAAGCAGCTGTCAGGGGAATTTTCAAGGTGAACATTTTCATTTACGCTACAAAAATTCTCCCTGGAGCCAAGTGGCACTACTAAAATTTAGACACAAAACAGATCATTGCTGAATGAAAAACAACTGTTTACAAGTCTGCAACTGTTTAACTGTCTGAAGTATGTTTGCTGTTTTTTGTTACTATGTACCTCACTGTTTTTTTCTGTTTTGTTAAATTTTTGTTTATTATGAAAACATATATATGGTATTATATGGCCTGTCACTATAGTTATTTGTCTGCTAAAGTATGTTTGTCAGTTAGTATGGCAGCTAAACAAGACTAGCTGGAGCAGAGAAGGCGTCAGATAAGGTCCACAGAAAAGTGTGAGCTTTCTGCCTCCCTGTGTTCGTGACAAACGGTGCTCACGGCCTTTTTCTCTTTAGGCGTCAGAGCTTCATTAGGCTGCAGTCTGTTGCTACTTACTCAGGTCACAGCAGCTCCCTCACAGCCAGCAACAGAAACCCATTTTAGGACAATTGTGAAAATATTAGGCAGCAAAAGCTCTCTGGAGGCTGGTTTTCACTTGTACAGATGAGTAAAATCATCACATGTCACGGCCCGTGATTGGATTAGCCACGTCTCCTCTGAGTGTTTACTTAGGGCCAACCTTGGCACATCAAGGACACATAGTCCCCTGAGACATTACAGACTGAGAAGGGCACAGGTGTGGATCAGGCACACATGTCAAATTACTTTCTGATGACAGTAGCTGAAAACCACAGCAAAGTACAAAACAAGCATTGCGACCACTGTGAGAACTGAAGCAGAATTTCAATATTAGGACAGTTTGATTCAGCCGTTGTCTTATTCTCACAGCCAGATGTTGATGTTCAGTGTTTTACAGTAACTTGCGCTTGTGTCTTCTAGAGTAGTGCATAATATTCATTGTGACCTAAAACTTATCTAAAAGTATACATTAAGTTAACAGCCACACTTCAGTGATCTCAATAAAAAAGTAATATAAATATAATAAAACTGCTATAATCAAAACTGCTATTTCGCTAAACCTGAGAACTGCATTCTTTCACCATTCCAAGGTTTGAAAAAATCATGTTTCTCTACTACTAGTAAGGGCAACAGTCACACTGGCCATTTGATATTCAGATGATTCCAGCCCTGGTTATGCAAACTGTGGAGGAGTGAGGAAAATACAGGAAAAAAATAAGTAACCACCTCCAAGTTTTCAGTCTGATCATGTGCAATAGAGAATCCAAACAGAAGCAAGCTAATGAATAGTTTATAAAACATCTCTTTCTGTGGTCGCCTGCCGAGACAGGAGCTGATTCTGGGTTAAATTAAGTTTGAATCAGTGTCTGACACGAGTGAGAACAGTGAGAACTGCACTGTGAAAGCACGGTTCAGGCAGGAACCTTGACCTTATTTTACATGCTGAAGTTAATACAAAGGAACAAGCACTGTCATCATGGTTCATGGCTCTGTGTCTCCTACACACAAAAGTACAACACACACTTCTCCATGACCCTAAAAAGTCCAACTCTCTGTTTCCATGCTACCATCCGAAGGACTCTGAAGTAACTCATAGTGCCCTCCTTTCTCCTGTAGGTGGTGATCTCAGGAAAGAACAGCAGAGGATACCACTACATTCTCGCCAACCTGGTAAGTGCAGAACAACACAGCAACTTCCATCCATCCATCTTCTTCCGCTTATCCGGGGCTGGGTTGCGGGGGCAGCAGTCTGAGCAGGGACTCCCAGACTTCCTTCAACTCAGACACGTCCTCCAGCTCCTCCAGGGGTACCCCAAATCGTTCCCAGGCCAGCCGAGAGACATAGTCCCTCCAGCTTGTCCTGGGTCTGTTCCCCAGGCGTCCTTCCAGTGGAAGATCTCCGAGGGAGGTGCCCAGGAGGCATCAGGAACAGATAGCCGAGCCACCTCAATTGGCTCCTCTTGATGTGGAGGAGCAGCGGCTCTACTCCGAGCTCCCGTGTGACTGAGCTCCTCACCCTATCTCTAAGGGAGTGCCCAGCCAACCTGCAGAGGAAACACATTTCGACCACTTGTATCCGCGATCTCCTCCTTTCGGTCATTACCCAGAGCTCATGGCCATAGGTGAGGGTAGGAACGAAGACTGACCGGTAAATCGAGCACTTCGCCTTTCAGAGTTGAAACTCCCTCTGACAGAGGGCTCTGCCAGATGTTCCCTACAGACACTTACTACACGCTTGGGCCTGCCAGGTCTTTCCGGCTTCCTCCTCTGCCAGCAGACCCAACTCACAACCAGGTGGTGATCAGTTGAGAGCTCTGCCGCTCTCTTCACCCGAGTGTCCAAGACATGCAGCCGGAGATCAGATGACATGACTACAAAGTCGATCATCAATCTCTGGCCTAGGGTGTCCTGGTGCCACGTGGACTGATGGACACCCTTGTGCTCGAACATGGTGTTCATTATGGACATACTGTGACTAGCACAGAAGTCCAGGAACAAAACACTGCTCAGGTTCAGATCAGTGAGGCCATTCCTCCCAATCGCCCCTCTCCGAGCATCACTGTCATTGCCCACAGGGGCGTTGAAGTCCCCCAGTGGAGTCCCTGGTCGGTGCACTAGTACCCCTCCCAGGGACTCCAAGAAGTCCGGGTACTCTGCACTGCTGTTCGGCCCGTAGGCCTGTCCCCAACTCGAAGGCACAGGGATGTAACCCTCTTGTTCACTGGGGTGAACTCCAACACACAGTGGCTGACCTGTGGGGCAGTAAGCAGGCCCACACCAGACCGCCGCCGCTCCCCGCTGCCAATGGCCAAGAAATAGAGATTCCAGCCCCGCTCAAGGAGTTGGGTTCCAGAGCCCAATTTGTGTGTGGAGGTGAAGCCAATTATTTTTAGTCGGTAGTGCTCGACTTCCCGCACAAGCTCGGGCTCCTTCTACCCCAGCTAGGTGACATTCCATGTCCCCAGAACTAGTCTCCATGTCCAGAGATCCGGGCATCGTCGAGGCCCTGTCCAAATCTCTCAGCACCAGCCCCTTATGGCTCCTCCTGCGGGTGGTGGGCCCACGGAAGTGCAGCCTTCGTCACTCATTCGGGCTGTGCCTGGCTGGGCCCCGTGGGGGAAGGCCCGCCCACCAGGCGCTCACCATCAAGCTCCCACCTAGGCCTGGCTCCAGGCTGGGGCCCCGGTGACGCCATTCCGGGCGATGTAACTGGCCTCTGTGTGGACATCATCATAAAGGGCTTCTGACCCGTTCTTCGTCTGACCCGTCCCCCAGGACCTGTTTGCCTTGGGTGACCCTACCAGAGGCATGAAGCCCCCGACAACATAGCTCCCAGGATCATTCAGGCACTCAAACCACTCCACCACAGTAAGGTGACGGTTCAAGGAGGGGAACACAGCAACTTAACAACCAAAACACCCAAAAACTTAACAAAAAATGTGATGCAATGCAGTGCAAATGTAATTTCTGCACCCCTAAAAAGTACACCTACATTCAAAATATTCCAACACTAACTACCAACAATTTGGTAACATTGGACATTTTAAAAGCTTAAAGTCATATCCACTTAGTTTGATTTTCTTATTGTATGTTTAAAATAACAGTCATTGAAAATATATCACCTTCTTGTAATGGACAAATGTCTCCTGTTCTCTCGCTTACTCTCAGGGCTTTTCCAACATGAGCCTGGATAGGGTCTTTGCCGGTGGAGCCAACATCACCGGCTTCCAGATCATCAACCCAGACAGTCCCGTTGTGCAGCAGTTCCTCCAGCGCTGGGAGCGTTTGGATGAAAGAGAATTTCCTGAAGCCAAAAACACTCCACTGAAGGTCAGTGAGGAGGAGCTGTCAATGTTGTACATTTTATTTAGCGTACTCAAGGTTATTTTTTATCTTAAAAGTTTAAGGAGAAAAATGTCAAAGACAATCTCCTCAAGAAGGTGGTTGTTAAATAATGTCACCTTTTTAAAGCACAGATGTGCATACAATTTAATATCCCAAATCAGAAAAGGTAGATGATTCATTTTGCATGTGACTGTAATACTGCAATGTGCATGACTTCTCTTCTTCTTACATGGGCTCAGTACACATCAGCGCTGACCCATGATGCCATCATGGTGATCGCGGAGGCTTTCCGATACCTGCGGCGGCAGCGGGTGGATGTGTCCCGGCGGGGTAGTGCGGGGGACTGCCTGGCCAATCCTGCAGTGCCCTGGAGTCAAGGCATCGACATTGAGAGAGCGCTTAAAATGGTATGCCGCCTTAAACAACAGAGAAGTAAAAGAATTCCTCTTTCACTTGTTGTTGCCATGGAAACAAATGTCTCCTTTGGTTATTTCTTTAGGTCCAAGTTCAAGGGATGACAGGAAACATCCAATTTGACACATTTGGACGGAGAGCTAACTACACCATTGATGTGTATGAGATGAAGATAGGGGGGCCCAGGAGGGTATGTTAATGCATGTTGCCGCAATGATGAAATTATTAACTTTAGATAATGATCGTGTTATCTTCAGACACACTAGTCATAATTTTATTTGTATTTATACGTGAATTTGTGAATCCTTAATAATGTGAACTTGCATTCCTTCTGAGTTGAAAATGTCCACAGCCAATCACTGTGTGTTCGCAGAGACAAGCTGTGCCAAGCTATGACTCTGCCAGCATGTTCATGCTGGTAACACAATCAAGCAATGTCAAAATGGATATCTTTCCATAGACAAAAGCAATGTTTTGTATTGTTTCAAATGTAGCTTCATTGCAAAATTAGTCAACAACAGCAGCTATGTGTTTTACACTATATTTAGGCAATGCGCCATGTGTGGATTATAGCCTTAATGGCAGTTTTCATGGAGCCTTTGGCTTTCTGAAAGATAGTGCACTATTATTACTATATCTATTATTGAATATACTATTATTCTATACTATAGTCAGTAGGCACTTTGCAACACTTCCTAAAGAAACTAGGTGGACCTCATAACCCGATGAACGTTTTGGTGAGTAATATATATTTAACTTGTACCATTAGTGATTTTGTAGTAAGTTTGTGTAAGCTGTGGACTTTCTCTCCACCAACTCTCCAATAGTAAGCTCAGTGTTAAAGGGGAAAAACATCTTTGCAGTGGCTTTGAAGCATCAAAAAATATAAAATTCCCTAACCAATAGAATTACATAGTACTTCCAGACTGGAATTAGTACATATCCTGTTAATGTGAGGATTTACCCACACGTTTTGTCAACAAGAATAACTCTGACTTCATAAGAGGCTAGGTGGGATGGCTACAAATGAATAATTTAATGAATACTACCAGAATTAAACAGCGTTATCTATTCTAAATTCATAAAGTATGAATATATTTTCAAAATTCAGTGTTTATTTTGACAGTGGAAAATAACATAGTGCATCTGCAACAAAGGGACACAACCAGACTGTAAAGTGTGCCTAGCTGGTATTAAACTCATTTTTCAAGTACTCCACTAGTGCAGCTTTCTTGTTATGTAAGTGAGCCGGGAATAGATTACACCTACTCTGCTCTAGTGCATGAAAAGTGAGAGGGCCCAGTACAACACTACAAGCTCTCAATATTGTCTTTTGTGCAGATAGAGCCGACCAACTCGTATGTACTTGGAAGGCTGTATCTGTAAAAACGTTAAACTATGATGCTTTCTAACTGTCAATCTCTTGTTTTTTTCTAGATTGGTTACTGGAACGAGTTTGAAAAATTTGTTTATATAATGGATCAGCAGGTCACCAACGAGTCCTCTTCTGTGGAAAACCGAACAATTGTGGTCACTACTATTATGGTACACTTTTAAAGCAGGTTATAATAGTTTGATATTAAAATTTCTGCCACTCAAGGTCAAGGTGTCCATTGTTGCAATCTGTCCTGGGACGGTAGAATTATTTTGGTTTGCGTTGCTTTCCATCCACTCACTACATGTTGAAACAGTCGAGTCACTAAGAGTGTTTCAACTGTATCCGTGTGGGTGTCAAAGCATTTTGAGTTTTATCTAATCAGGTGGCTGTTGTAGTAGTGACGTCACAATACCGGCTCTTGATAATTATACTGTTAGGGACATAGATCATCGTGTTTTCATTAAGTCTGTACGTAAGTAAAAATGTTTTCTATTCATTAAGTAAATTGTCAGTGCCGCTGTAAATGGTCAAATTCATCATGAAAAGGAGCTTTGTGCCCAAGAGAGGACATAAACAGCCAAGGGCGACAGCCTTTGGTTGTTTATCCCTCTTTTTTAACAAGATCAGGCTCTAAAATATTTAAGTATCAACAGGCTTAGAGTACACAGAACAATGTAATATAGACAGAAAAAGAAATCCATAGGCCATTTTTAAATGTACAATAAGGTGCGCCTTATCTTACATTTAAAATAATGACCTCTCGTTAATTCTGACTTTGCTTATTATGTTCGCATCTTATGCAAATTCAGAATCATGTGATCATATGTGTCCATTTCAGTGTGAGCCGAGTCATTGTCCTCATAAGCAGGCCCAGAAAGGATCAGCAAATGTAAGGGAAATGTTACAGTATAGTTGTCATCACATCCTTTTCTCACTGTCAGTCTTTGATTTGAGTAATAGTGACTGTTGTAGATGCATATTTCAGATTCAACATTTCATTTTTTCAGAAAATGTTTAAGAAAGTCTCATTACTGATGAAAGGTCAACCTTATATTAAAAAGGTATGATACTTTCATTTATTAACATTGCCATAAATTGAGAAAAATAAGGAAGGGATGTACGTTTTTAATGGTAGATCAATCAATCAATCAAACTTTATTTGTATAGCACTTTTCATACACTTCATTTGCATATGCTTTGTAGCAAAAAGCACTTCACATGCAACAGAAAAATTACAATACAATAATTAAAAACAGCAGCAACCCCCCCACCCCAGTGTTTCGTCCATATATACAACAAATAAAATAGAAACATAAAGCATAAACATAAAGCTCCTAAAGGTTAGAGTAATAATAAAAATGGAGAGCTACGATCAGATGGAGACTAAGTAAAATAGTAATGATAAGGTACATAATAAACATTTTTTCATTAGGTTCCTCTCTAGACACTAAAAACAAAAATAATAGATTAGTGTATTCAGTTACTTTACAAATAGTACATCAGCAAGAGGCAACAACCCAGTCACACAGTATATATTATTGTATACTTTTAGAACAGGGCCATTGTAGTGTAGCATAGAGAAGCATGTGTTTGCACTAATTGTAGTACTTTTGCAGTCAGTAGGGATATTAAAGCAGCTTGTTTTCCTGTCAGAAAAAATGCATCACAACCATTGCAATACTTTTTGATATAATGTGACTTAAATACAAATCTTTCAATCAGCAGTCACTGATGTTTACTTTATGAACTGGAAAAGTCCTTAGTGCAGCCTGTCCCGCGCGTGTGCTGCTCTAACGCAAAGCACAAGCAACCCCTCCGCCCCCCTTGCCTTAAAGTTCAACTGATTTGCTTGGTGTCTGTTTTGCCTATTTCTATACAGCCTAGTTTTCCCCTTTCCCAACAGTCCAGTGCTAACTCTACCTGCAGCCTGCCTTTTCACCCCTATTTGAATTTCTTTAATGCTTTATAGGTCTTACTATGCTTTACTGTCCCATGCTGTGTGCTCCTTGCTCTTTTGCCTTTGCTATATATATGCATGCTGTGTGCAACAAGGCCTCATGTTTGTAAGGCACGAGCTCTTCTTGCCATGGTAATGTACTTTGTATTTCATAAGCAGTTCACCACTTGTGTCTAATTAACAGGAAGCTCCATATGTGATGTACAAGAAAAACTATATGCAGATGGAGGGGAATGACAGATATGAAGGCTACTGTGTGGATTTAGCTTCTGAAATTGCAAAGCATGTTGGGATCAGATATAAACTGTCCATCGTGCCAGACGGGAAGTACGGAGCCCGAGACTCAGATACCAAGACGTGGAATGGGATGGTGGGTGAACTGGTGTATGGGGTGAGTATCTACCTGTTAGGGCAAATTTTAATATAATATTTGTTTTTCTTGCCTAATATGCAAATTAAATATATATATATATATATATATATATATATATATATATATTATATATATTATATATATATTTTTTTTTTTTTTTTTAAACTATTGAGCAAAAATAATTAATCTCATAATGTCTTGATTAAGAAGGTGTAGCTGTGATTGTGGCCTCAACGTTAATGTGATGTCTTGTGTTTAATATTTTAGATTAGCACACTGCCTAATGACACATGCACTTTCACTCCACAGCACAGCAAACATTTATCATGTTAGTGATGAGGCTGCCTGTCTGGAGGTGACTTTAACATTGTCCACATAATGCATCTACTTCATGCTCACTAATTACTTTATGAAGTAGATTTGGGCAAAAAAAATACAAACCTGTGTGATTGATTTTCACATGACTGCTATATGCATTTTGGACAAGTGACTAGCTTATCAATGTGTTAGGTTTGTATATTGTTGAGACTAACGCAGATTGTGCCTGTCTTCGTTTCTGCAGAGAGCTGATATAGCAGTGGCTCCTTTAACCATAACACTGGTACGAGAAGAAGTGATAGATTTCTCAAAGCCTTTTATGAGTCTTGGCATCTCGATTATGATAAAGAAGCCTCAAAAGTCCAAGCCGGGTGTCTTTTCCTTCCTTGACCCTCTGGCCTATGAGATTTGGATGTGCATAGTGTTTGCCTATATCGGCGTGAGTGTGGTGCTTTTCCTGGTCAGCCGCTTCAGTCCGTATGAGTGGCACTTGGATGAGAATGATGAGGCCAAAGACCCTCAGAGCCCCCCAGACCCTCCAAATGACTTTGGGATTTTTAATAGCCTGTGGTTCTCCCTGGGCGCCTTCATGCAGCAAGGATGCGATATCTCACCAAGGTTGGTTATTTTTGTGTCCATTCTCCACCATTTGTCAGCTGTCCTCATCATCTCACTGCATTTTATAGTCCTTTATGGACCACTTCATCCTGCCATGGTGCATATTAGTTATTTTTGAGTTTTCTGGCTTCTGCTGCGGTCCCTCTCACATGTCCCACTTTTGCAACCTCCTTGCTCCTCTGCAGTCTGCATCCATTTGTTGTTAAGCTGCATGCTTGCTGAGATGCCTTGCATCCACAAAATAACTTATATCCACCATGCTGAGGGGCTGTAAAATGCAAAGGGGCCATCACATCTCATTCACAAATCAGATAATTCTTGGAGGGCTACCGTGTTTTTGCTGCATGTTTCATTTTACGCTCATCATTTTGGTGCATATAAAGTATTTTTGTGCGCTTTTATTTTATTCCATTATCCATTGTAATCATAATTTTTTATTTGAACTCTTTTCTTGATCATACACTGATCATACATGGACATATGCAAGCATTTTTTTTTTTTTAAACCTGTAGCTAAGTGCCAGTGAACTTCCTGGGCATTGCATGTTTTAGGCTGTGACTCCTGATAAATAGATGCTCTGTATTTACAGCCTGAATGCTCAGTGGGATAGTGAGCGGCCCATTATGTCTCTTCTGCTGTGAGATTGCGTATTTTGATCTTGTTTTGCTTAACTTACCTCATATGATAGATGTGAAGAGAAGGATTGTACATTTACCAGAACAACTTAAAATATTTAAATTTTATATTATTATTTTTTATTTTGTTATTCATTTGGCAGGGAGTACACTAATCACCATTTAGTGAATGCAACAGATTTAACCACAAGGCAAATTTTCATCTGTATACTTAAAATTGAACGTTGAATGTGAACATGTTTGTGGTCTGTGTTACGAAACCGCATGTCTCATCAGTTTCCGACTTCTCTGATCATTTCATGTCACGCACTACTTTCATTTCAAACTGGTCTAAATCTCAAGTGGAAAGCAGTACTTTTTAAGTCAGATGAACTAGATCATAATTAATACCTGCAACCTGGATTCTGCCATTCTGAAGCACATTTTTGGTAGCTGATATACAGTATAGGCATTGACACTGTAGTATTTATATGTAAGTATGTTGGACTACATACCCACAAAGTACCTGCCACAGTAGGATTAGACTGTAATGGCTGATGACAAGCGTACATGAAGGAATATTATAAAGCAAAAGACAAAAATCTCTTCCAGCTAAAACAGGAGGAAAATGTGTGTGTTTTTGTTGTGTGTTAGTTATACCTTTGCGTGCTGTGCTTGGTCCTCCAGGTCCCTCTCAGGCCGGATTGTTGGAGGAGTGTGGTGGTTCTTCACCCTCATCATCATCTCCTCCTACACCGCCAACTTGGCTGCGTTCCTCACAGTGGAGAGGATGGTTTCCCCCATCGAGAGTGCTGAGGACCTGGCCAAGCAGACAGAGATCGCTTATGGGACCTTGGACTCAGGCTCAACCAAGGAATTCTTTAGGGTAAGCCACTGTTTGGCATACAATACATATATCAGGGGAGACAATAATATTAAACTTGTGCCAGAGAAAATGTAAAAGGTATTTCTGCTATACTTTTTATGTGGTTTGATAAATTAAAAGGGAAAATATGAAAGCCTCTTTGGATCAACTATAAACATTCAGTCACACAAGCTGTAACACAACAAGCCAAAATGTGGAAGAACAGGCACACTAATGGGAATTAATTTTCTTCACACTTCACATTTTCAAACATTAACACACTCACTTTTTTCAACTATACGCAGAATACAATCAAGACTGTGTAGAAAGCCCTAATTAAATGTCCTTATCTTGCCATTTGGTGAAGAAAAAGTTCAATATCTTTTGGCATTTCACATTTTTAGAATCAAAGACTGGTTGGAGTTTGTTTCCAATTCAATCATTCACAGTCCAATTTGCAGCCTCTCCAAAGTGCAGTCTGATGTTTTTTTAAGAGAAATGTCCCGTTCTACAGAAATTGAAATGTCACTCACTCTAGTTCTATTTTTAGTTATGGACTGTTGTTGTGATTGGTCAGTTTGAAACACAATAGTCTTACTTGGCCAAAAATGAACATCTGGTAAAAGTGGCAAAATAAAGAGGACTTTTATTTGGTAGTGTAGCCCTGTGTGTGGCAAGTATAAGAGCAATGGTGGATGTGTCTGTGTGTTTGTGTGTGTGACCCTGGCCATTTTTAAAGGCGTTCAAGCAGAAGAACTGGCGCTGCAGTGCTAAGCTGTGCTGGGGTCTAAAAGCTCAGAGTAGAGGTAGTCATTTGTAACGGACTGTCCTCTCCTGCTCTGCACACAGCAAGAAGCATTAAGCCCAAATAGAGTGGCTTAAATCTAAAGATGGGCAAGTAATTGAATTTTAATTGAGACCGAGATTGAGTCATCTCTAATCATTAATGATCAGTTTGTGTCTTTTTAATTGAGAGGTCCACAGCTAATCTACAGCCAAAAGCAAGTGAAGCCCTGTTCAGACTTTGGAGGGGAAAAAATAAAATTTCTTACTGTTAAATGGCACTGATTAAAAGTCTGCATAGCTTATGCCAGTAAGACAATATAAAATTTAAACAAAAATCAAAATTGATCAATATAAGGGAAAAAAAAGTTTTGTTCTTTTTTTGTCTTATAGCTCATACCTACTTCAATCTACTACTGAAGAAAAAAATATTTTATGTGCAGTGCAGTTTGTATGTGCAGTTCTCTTTGTACATAAAAATACATGCTTACTGAATTGTGCTCAATAGGATCTAGTTTTTTCATGTGAGCATGTGTTAATTGATGCTAGCCTTAATGGCCTATGATTTGTCAAAGGTGCTCCCAAACAGATGTGACAGTGACTTTAACCGGAATGACATACTGTCTATAATTCTCCTAGGAAGGGGAAATGCTATTGTAAGCACTTGTTGTAGCTGATTAATGGGAACTCACTGCTGCTATTAATCAGCAAGTCTCTCTTGATATTGGCTCTGAATAAGCTTCAATTCAAATTATCACAAAAATAGAACATGCTTTTAAAGAGGCTGCAAATTAAAAAGGTATTATAAATCAATTAAAGAAAACAGAAAATAGCTATGGTCCAAAATAATTCTAGACAAGCATATTCCAGTAAGTACATGTCTGTCATCTTCACAATATGGTTGGGCCTGTCATGAGGTATTATTGTCATGTCCACAGAGTTTGTGTGAACACTCCAGTGAACAGAAATTGTGCATATGTCAAGTATGATTCACTCACATGGCTCCAGTCCATTACAGTATAGATAGATTATTTATGGGACTGTATATAAAGCCAGGCCTGTTTGTAATTTCCCTTCGAAGCTCTCTTTAGTTTACCTCCTCTCAAAGTGTAGCTCAGAGGCACTGATCTTTGGACACACAGATGATTAGAAACTAAATATTCATAAATTTGTTTTAGTCTGGCCTCTCCAATCGCCACTATTTACTCACACACCAGATCAATTCATGCAATGTGGTCTTGCCCAAAGGCACAACAGCTGTATGCATTGATTGGACCTGGATCAAGCCACCAACCCTCTAGTTATGACTCTACAACTATTAGCCACCAAGTTTAGCTGTGCTTGTAGTGTTTTAAGGCCATAAAGGTATTCAATACATACATTAAATGCCAACATGATTAGGTAAGAAAACTATACGTTACAGGAAACAGACACTATATGACAATGACCAATTTAAACTTTTCATGTAGTTCTGTCCCACTGCTTACAGCAGCGATGCTAGTGCAAACATCAGAGATCACTTGTTCAGTTGATAATCCAGGTCTCCCACATGACCAGCGGTTTGTATCTGCTGTGCGACCAGATTGTTAGACTCCAGGCAACTGGCATGAAGCCCATTGCTCTACCTCTGCAGTGGTCCCTGCAGTTAAAGGGTAAAACTGTCATAAGAAGCAGGTCTGCTACCTGCAGGTTAAACTGCACCACAGACTTCACACTTTGTGTTAACTGCTTTCAAAATTCCAAAAAGTATCAAAATTCAAGAGTGCCTGGGTGAGGTGTATGTTTATGGTGGATTGTATAATGTTACTGTTGTGAATATGTTACTGAAATGTCTTTGTTTTCTTTCTTCTCTCAATACAGCGCTCCAAAATAGCAGTTTATGAGAAAATGTGGTCTTACATGAAATCAGCTGAACCCTCAGTGTTTGCCAAGACCACTCCAGATGGGGTATCCCGGGTGCGAAAGTCAAAGGGCAAATTTGCCTTTCTACTTGAGTCTACAATGAACGAGTACATAGAGCAACGAAAACCATGTGATACCATGAAAGTGGGCGGAAACCTGGACTCTAAGGGCTACGGTGTGGCAACACCTAAAGGCTCTGCATTAAGGTGGGTGGGATATTATAACAATATCCTCCATGTTGTTATAGTATTCCACCTACCCTGATGTTTCCTTTTCCATTTCTACCTCACTTCTTCTCTCTCCAAGTGCACACTGGTCATATCTGTCTTGTGTCGACTATGTCTGTGACTTCTCTCCTCTCTCTTTAGCACAGCTATTGGTATATTAGTAATATTGAGTTAATCCATTTGAATGTCAATGTGCATTTCACCATTCCCTTCATTTATATTTTTCCTCTTTCCTTCCCTCCCCACTGGTTTGTGGTGCCCTTTGCATTGCCTTAAATTTAATTCTGAAATACCTCCCTAATTAATCTGCTACTAAAACGCTGCTGTCAGTTGTGATGAATGTTAAGCTGCATGCTGGATGTGTATCTCTGACTCAACAATGACACAATGTCCCCATCTCGCACACTACAGTTGGAAAGATGTATCCTTCACACCACCTCTAAGATTTCTTTGCTTCTTACCCTTTCACATCAGTGAAATCTACAACCAATTTGTCCCTTCCGTTCTCCCCTTATATGAACCACTGACAATTACCTCTATTTCTCTACTAATATTCTAATATATTAGATTTCTCACGGACCTGTTCATTTTCTTACAAGCTATGTTTTATCGTTTCAAGAAATGCTGTTAACCTGGCAGTGTTAAACTGAATGAGCAAGGCCTCTTGGACAAATTGAAAAACAAATGGTGGTACGACAAGGGAGAGTGCGGCAGCGGGGGAGGTGACTCTAAGGTCAGCCTCAATGTCACCAAAGTCCGGTATCCTACAATGGAGTAATCGGCAAGGCTGGAGTCACTCACTGTAGACTGGATAAAACTTAACTTTGAGAACTTTACTTATTAGATTAATGTTGCATATGTGATCGAGTGGGAACCCTTTACTTGGCTACTTGGTAGTTATCTAGATAAGATCAACAGTTAAATAGTGTTTTGAGACTAGTTATTGGCTTGTAGTCATGAAATCAGAAATCTTTCCCTTTTGTTTTTATGGCTACATGCCAACATGAAAGTTTTAGGGCATTTTCATAGCTGTACTAGGATAAAAGCTAATATCATTTTCTTTAAGATACCTCTAGTTTTGAACTAAGAATGCACTCTCCAATCCACCTCCTGGGTGCGTTAGGGCCAGCACGGGGGACAGCGTTGTCTTGAGGGGACTAAGCATCTGCAGGCAAACGTGAGAATTCTAATGAAATCTGATTCAGAAACATCTCAGCCCGATATCCTCACATGGAAACCCAATGTAAGACTGACTACACATCACTGGCTCCTCTCCACCTCAGAGCAGTGAGTTCTCTATGGCCACCAAAACAGTGTAAACAGGGGCCTCTTTTGTAAAAGAGTATTTGATTTGACTTGCTAATTTTATATTAAATAAATAATAATATTATATAATATATAAATTGTCACGCCAGGCTAGTGATTGTTTGACAGTATAATCAAAATTAACTAAATTAATGATGAAAGACAAGAGGAGCCCCCCTTCCATGTGTGTTTGGGCTTTGTCAAATCAAATCTCTTTTTAGTGTTCAAAATGCAGCCCCTGACTTATTACTTAGATGAACAGTGCCTCTGCTGCTGTAGGGCTTGCATCATGACTGCTGCGCGCCCTGGAGGAAGAGACAGGCAGAGTTTGCAGTTATAGACAGTCATCCAAACCGAGTGAGCGGAAGTGGATACTAGCTAAAGGATAACGCAGCTCTACTGTCTCCTCTCACAGATGGAGCGCCACACCTTACACCTACTAAATTCATGTCCAACCTGACTGCCATTTTTCTCTGTCTTCATTTCACTTTCAGATAAACAAGTGTGAGTAATTGAGCAAAATCACTGATATCAACACTGTAAATAGTGTCTATATGCAACTTTGGATTTTGGTTCCAAAATTGGACAAGCCAAAAAATGTCATTCTCTGAAATAACTTTTAAAATAAGGCTTCATTAAATGTAAATACATCTGTATATTTAGTATAAGGCCATTATAAGTGTCTGCATCCGCATGTGTTGGTTGCGTGTGATTCCCTGTCTTGTCCTGCATTTGTCTCCCTTCAAAATGTCCCTCCTGTTTTGCAGACAGACTGAAAGATAAAGTTATGATGCAGCACATAAAGAGGAAGGTTTTTGCTTGGGCACATTACAAAAAAACATTTGTACGATGGTTTGGATTCATACAATTCAAGTAATAAATCATACATGTGCTGGATTAAAATCATGGCTGTAAACTTAAATGATTACACAACACAAACATTTTGTCATAGAAACCTAGGCAAGCCCTCTCCTAACACTGTAACTTAACTTACAAGAGTAAGATTTATTTCAGTGATTGTATTAATTTCAATACAGTACAAGTGTTAGTGAAAATGTGTCAAGCAATTAAAGTTTCATTCACTTTACTACTATACCATTGATGGACGCGAGGTTGTCAGTTTGCGCCATCAGCCCCTCTGACCACAAACCACTTTCATACTAGACAATGTGGATGAAGTACCTTGCCTAAGGACACAACAGCAGTTTTTGCTACTAGTGCCCCCCACTGTGGGGCGCTAGTAAAGCAGAAATACTAACTGGGCCCCGCCTTGCTTAGATTCTGAGATCTGATGAGATCAGGCTTTAACAAGGATGTCTGGCCACAAGTACTGTACGTCAAGTACACCAAGTACTGTATTAATAGTATGTGGCTCCATCTGCTGGCTTATCTTAGTTATTACACTATATTTGTATTATAATAATGTATCAGACAAATGAAAGATGTGTGTAGAATCCCTCAGTCGTCCAGGTAGAATCCATGGCAAAGAAGAAATTCAATTTGTCAACTGGAATGAATTTCAACAAATTCAACCTAAATAAACGTTTCTCCTATTTCTCCTTTGCCAAAAATGAAAGAGAAGATGTTAAAAATTTAAATGGTCATTTTACACTTCAATTACCTTCCAGATGTTTTGACAATTATACTTGTTGTGTATGTTAACACACACCAAACTCAGATCTAATTATTGGGCTATCTGAAATGTTCTACTTATGTAAATGTACCCACAATATTTATTACAATATTCTATTTTAGGGGAAATGCTTTCTCAATTTCTTCCCAAGTGTGTGTATTTCATAAAGACAGCAACATGTTACTGTAGTGACCCTGTGTGGCTGGTCCTAGATGTTGCATTCTGAAGTTTAATAACCCAAGCATAACTGGATACCAGCGATGGCATGTTTGGTAAGATATTTTTGCCTATACATATTAAGTGCATCTTCTCTAAAAAGACACTTCCAGGACCAGAAGCCATCATAACTTTACCTTTCATTAAGCTCTGACTGGAGAAAAGGAATGACAGTTCACTCTTGTGCATGTGTCATTTTTGTTCATTTTACAAAACCACCATGTCTGAGTTAATGAAATCAGGCATTCTAGTCAGTTATTGAATTACAAACACTGATTTTGTTTCTGAAAGGATATAACACTTTGAAATCTAGCAGTCAATTTGCCATGATCAAATGTCCAAATGCCCTTAACACCATGACTTAGTCCTTACAATATGATTAAAAGCAGCTTTGTTTGACTTATGTGCACAGATCTTCCATATTTAGGCTTACCTGATTGATTGCTATGAAGTCTTTGTCTTTATTGGTTTTTGTGAGACATCATCTCCTGTAGTTTCTTAATGAAATTGAACTGCTTCATTTTGCCTGTAAGTCAAGAAAGGGTTCCTGTTAGATCCAGCTTGATAAAGATTTAAGGCTGCCCATAGCACAAAATGCACCAACCACATCGACTTAATATGTTACTTTTCTCATTCTGTGCAGCTGCTTAACTTCCTATTTTAAATCTTTTCTCTTCTTGTGATCAGTGTGTGCCGATTACTCAAAGCGATATAGCTGGGGTCTGGCATGCTAGGGTAGTCATTGTGGGTTATCACAGGCCATACATTTATTGTAATGTTGCTTGCTAAAATGTGTCTTGGCCACGACCCTACAATATCGCTTTGCTTAGTATAAAGTAGTTAAAAAGTTGAATAACATAAAATAACATATTAAATGTTATTTATGTTATTTTCCACGTGAAGAACTCCTGTAAACCTTGCTGTATTGAAACTCAGTGAACAAGGCATCTTAGACAAGCTGAAAAACAAATGGTGGTACGATAAGGGTGAATGTGGAACCAAGGACTCTGGAAGTAAGGTCAGTCGCTGCAGGTCTTCTGTACAAAAATGCATTTTGACGTATTCTTCATCTGCAAACATCTATGGCATACATCCTCCCAAACATTACATCTGAACACTGCTTGTATATTTAAAATATAACACTGGTTTAATCCATAAACACATAGAATAAGTTTCTCAAACCAATTTGTTACTTCACTCAGCATGATACATACAAGTATATTTTCATACCATTTTCAGAAGAGAATTGAAACCATTAGACTGCTGTTATGACATCCAAACCTCTATTGAAATTTAGCTTATTGGTGTTCTTAATTCATTTACATATATTAGAAAAAATATGTGAACATTTTAAGTGTAGCTTTGTAAGCACAGAATAGCGGTTTATGCGTTCAAACTACAGGAAGACACTAGCATAGTGCAAAAGCGGATTAATGGATTAGAATGCACATAAATGAATTTCAATGTTTGGCCCTAAATAGCAGCAAAAATGGTTCAATTCACCTTCTTCAACTTGCTATTTGATTGTAAAAATGTAATGTATAAAGGTTGAGGAGTTGACAGCAAAACCAGAGTTTATTCATAGATTGCAGACCTGTACGACCATGACCACCTTCCTAATTAGCATTACTGCAAGTTAGCCAATTAGCAACGAGCATTCCTACATTCACCATTTAAAAAGACTAGCCCATGTATGTTTTTTGTTTGTTTTAAATAAGATTTCTTTATTTTTATTTACATCATAATTTATGATAACACAAATATAATGCTAACACAGCTTTTATTTTTGACAACTATATCTTAAAGGGGATGATGTTAGCATATTAGCTTAAGCTTACTTACTAGTATTCTTTGCACGTTCTATCATTAGAAGATGTCTTAATGGTGGTCTTTACCTTCCCTAGGACAAGACAAGCGCGCTGAGCCTGAGCAACGTGGCAGGGGTCTTCTATATTTTGGTTGGAGGGCTGGGCCTGGCGATGACTGTGGCCTTGATAGAGTTCTGTTACAAGTCACGCCAAGAAACAAAAAGACTCAAATTAGCAAAGAATGCCCAGAACTTTAAACCAGCCCCTCCAGCAAACAGTCAGAACTTTGCCACGTACCGTGAAGGCTACAACGTTTATGGCACAGAGAGCGTTAAAATCTAAAGGGTGACTTCATCTTTTTAGTTTTAAAGTCCATAAACTGTACATAATATGTACCTAATCTACCTTGTCTTTCAGTCTTTCAGTTATAGAAGTGAAATTAGTATATTTCACGGATGTGTCCGGATGAACACTACT
This sequence comes from Boleophthalmus pectinirostris, assembly GCF_026225935.1. Lineage (NCBI taxonomy): Eukaryota > Metazoa > Chordata > Actinopteri > Gobiiformes > Gobiidae > Boleophthalmus > Boleophthalmus pectinirostris. The sequence goes on along the minus strand of NW_026571018.1, from coordinate 22,569,906 downwards.
ACTCTGCGTGACCCTGGCACACTTTATAGACACACCGGTCTTTGGAGTCAACATGAGGTGCTGCTCATTTGTATCTGAGGCCTGATGTCCCGTGACTGTACATACGAAGGCCCGTCCGCACACTACCGGAGCAGGCTTGGTTTGTGCAGAAGGACTTTTGAGCATCTGGAAACATACGGGGGATTTGCCTCTTGTAGTGCCTTATGAAGCATTTGGCGTCATGGCAATGCAATTTCAAGAGATGTGTCAAAAGGGGAATATATTGCTTCCTGACGTATTTAGATAATTTGTTAAAAGCAGCAAACTTGTTTTCTATTTCAAAGAGAAAAAAAAAGCCATGATTTGCAATTAAAGCATCCTGAAAATTCTAATATTTTTGTGGTTACATCTTTACTTAGATTTAATTGTTATAATTAGTGATAAAATTATTATTTTCATTGTCATATTAAAGTAAGCACCATCCTTAAATCAAATGTTAATATGCCACACATACCATCTTGGCACTACTTTCAAAGTGTTTTATATGTGTTGGGCATCATTGTGTTTTCAAAAAGATGCTACTTTGTAAGACTGCTGTTCAACTGCCATAGTTTTCACAATTTTATTGAAATGAGGTAAGCTTTTACATGGCTAATGCATTTTTAAAATGCAACATTAACGACCCTTTTAGCATCACGAAGTTTTTCTTGGGTTGAGTACAAACCCACAATAGTGCGTGCAGTAACAGCAGTAGAGCAGTGAATCAATATTTTCATAGCTACTTTGGTTGTGATGAGCTTTGCATTGTGCCATATTTTTGATTGAGGATCTGTGTAAACAAGCAAGAGCTATGGATTGATTTTTACTTTTTTAATTTCTATGAAAACTCTGCATTAACATATTATGTTTTAAATCTTAGCCCCTTATTCCCAAAATACACTGCATGTGATAATGGGCGAAGTTGTTTCAAAATGCAACTCTGAGTGGACCTTGATTAAACCTCAAAGCATTTGACCCAGATTTGATGGATTTGTGCATTTCATTTGTAAAATTACCTCTGCCATGGGAGTTGCATGTGTATGAACATACTGAGCCTCTGTGAAGAGGTTGTGTATAGACAATTTTAATACATTTCCTTAATAAAACCAGGTTTATATTACTTTTTGTGAGTAGTGCTATCTTAACTGCACAATACAATGAATAGCTGGACAATGCTTGAGATTGCTGATTAAAAAGGAGTATATGTCACAACACAAAAGAACACTTTTAGAGGATGTTACCAGATTCATTAAAGATTTGACAGAAAGTAAGAACAACAAAAGAAGCCAAGTCTACTATTTGATTGTTTAAATGTAAGAATGCCTGCAAGTGTATGTGTTGCAAAAGAAATAACACCATGATTGACACACTAGGAAAACTATTATATTTATTGGGTTTTCTTTTTGTAAAAAAGGTACAATGAATACAGCAGATAAAATTTCCAAAAGTCATTTCAAAACAGCTGTATTTGAAGTACAGAGCCGCAGGTCTTTTGTCTTGTTTTTTCTTTACAATTCTACATTTGAATCAAAGCTGAACTGGCATTTTTATAAATTATATAAAACCTGATTAACATAAATTCACAAAAGGGACAATGTTGGGGAGAAAAATGTGTGGAAAACAATAACATGATACTGATTTCATGTTATTTTTTATTGTACACAATATACACACTGGTCCTTGTATCATATTACTCAGCGATAACCTATAATTTTGCTTGCATTAAAAGATGAAGATAAATAAATAAAAATATCTAAGCATCTTTAAAGGATGAGGTAAGTGGGTATAGAATGCATAACACTAATAAATTGGGTTTAAGCAGAGCTAGACAATGCACAGAAAATACAATTTTTTTGAGCAAAACATACCAAATCCATGAACAGATGCTAATTGGATTTCATACAGTAACCATTTCACTAAATGGGCATTTTTATCAAATGCACATGGCATAACATACGGTATAATAAAAAGACAAAAATGTTTTAAATGGGTTACTGTAAAATCTTGAAATGGAAAAAGGGCTGTTGTAACTACAGCTAACGGTTTTAAGGGCGGGGTTCTTTAAAAAAGGCAGAATAGTATGACTGAAAAACACAGAGCAGGTGGAGTTGCAGTCTTCTTGAGGGGACAAAAGCACTGCTTCTCCAGTTCTGCTGCAAAGACCACAGGGAAAAGGAGGTACTCAACAGCTGATTCATTCATAAGTGGCAACAAGAGGACAGCAACTTACCTCAACGACTCACTGCGCATTATCTATGCTTGTCGGAGGATTTATGAGTGAGTGTGTTAAGGCCTATAAATACTAGTAGAACTGAATTTAAAATTGGGCTTAACCTGTTAAAATGCAGGCCGACCCTGCCCTCCAAACACACCCATTATACAATCATGTAGCTCTAAAGGCTTTTAAGTGCTGCTGGTCTACTTTAACTTTATGATAAAAAGGAACACCATTTGTAATACTACATAACACTTGTATAGCACTTTAACACACTGAATGGTGATGACAAGATTCAGCAAAACACTTAATTGAAAGCAGTTTTTCAATTGAAGTGACCCATCATTAGACTCATTACAAGCTGAACCATGCCCAAGCCGTAACAACCATTATGCTCATAAAGGATATTGCTTTTTTTCTTCTTTTCCACCTGTGCTCTCCCTTTTTTCTTTCTTTTCAGATTTGTCTTTGTCATGTCTGGACTCCTGGAAAATAAGGACAATTCATTTGGGTGTGTACAATTACATCTACTAAATAAACTGAACAAAATGTTTAGTACAAAACATTGCATAACTAAGTGTTCATAATTAACCTTTTTGCCCCCAGTTGAAGTTCTTTCCGTTTTCACAGACTCGCCTTTCTCT
>NW_026571018.1:22529198-22566529 GCF_026225935.1 Boleophthalmus pectinirostris | reverse complement strand
TCAGACATAGAATAAAGAATCATGCAGAAGTAAACTGACCTAATTAGAATTAAATGCACTCTGTGATAAGCGTTTACTATGCTGACATTTGTATTTTAACATTTCCATAATCATTAGTCACACGTTGTATACAGTATTTTGATAATAGCTTTAAAACATTTTGAAATTCCATAAGCAGTAATTTATAACTGCCCATGTGAAAGATCAGTTTAACCCTCCTTTCACAGCTGAATCCAGCAGAGCGAGGAGATTCGGTCTTCTTCTCTTGCCATGCCATTAATTCCTATGGAGAGGGCCGGGGCCTCATTCAACTTACTGTTCAAGGTACATCTATAGACATCCATAGCTGTACAGTAGACATGAAAAATGTATGTCTTTATTATTTCATTTGTCTTATGGTTGCTTCTTAACAGAACCTCCAGATCCCCCTGAACTTGAGGTCCGTGAGGTCAAAGACAGGAGCATGAATCTGCGCTGGATCCAGAGGTTTGATGGGAACAGCATCATTACCAGCTATGACATTGAATACAAGAACAAATCAGGTAGGCCAGACCATTGCACAGTCTCAGATATTACCCAGTAACATATCTAAAAATAAAAATCATCTCTGTTTGACAGATTCCTGGGATCATATGTACACAACAAGAAACATCTCACCTACCAATAACCAGGCCAACATTGTAGAGCTGCACCCAGCCTGTGTCTACAGTATCCGCATGTACTCTTACAACAAGATCGGCCGCAGCCTTCCCAGCAAGGAGCTCACTATTAGCACAGAGGAAGCACGTGAGTGCACTTTTCTCATAAGGGCAGAAAATAAGTCTTCAGTTAAGATTATTGAAATGAAATCGAATTATAACATAAACAGCTTGGCTATCATGTCCAATGTTTTTGAAATTAAAAATAAATCAGCATTGTAATTGTATTTAGTAAAAGCAATCTAAAATTTATATGTTTTATTTAATTAAAAAAATAATAATTGTGCGTGCTTTCTGGCTTTACAATTCCCTGGATTCACTTAATTTTATTTAAAATATATTTTACATGATAATAGTTATGTTTTATTTTATAATAATATACTTATTATATATTTTATCAGCACCTGATGGGCCCCCAATGGAAGTTATCCTCCAACCCATGACGTCTCAGAGCATACGTGTTACATGGAAGGTATATATTTCAGTTTTATATTTATATTAAGAGCTGGAAATACACTGATTTGAAGGATAGATTCTACATACACTTTAAGTATTCCTAAGTATTTTCTTTCATGCTTAACCAGTTTTGAAATTCAGTTATGACACTGAGTGTATTCTGTTATTCCAGGCTCCGAAAAAGGAGTTGCAGAATGGTGTGATCCGTGGCTATCAGATTGGTTACAGAGAGAATGGTCCCGGCAGCAATGGCCAATACAGTATTGTGGAGATGAAAGCCACAGGAGACAGTGAAGTGTACACACTGGACAATCTAAAGAAGTTTGCCCAGTATGGAGTGGTGGTCCAGGCCTTTAACCGAGCAGGCACCGGACCGTCCAGTACTGAGATCAATGCAACAACTCTGGAAGATGGTAAGAAAGTAATTAATATAGTAACAAGCTATTTTTGATGAAAATAAGCAGTGGTTATCCTATCTTCTACATAATACACATATACACACAAATGAACAGAGAGACGACATGGTAGAAATGGATTTGCTGCACATCCCCCATTATTCTTTCTTCTTTAATTAGCACTCTCATTAGGCTGGTAGAGCTAGAGGAGCTATGTTACTCTATAAATGTCTGCCCACTCCGCCTTTGCTTCCTTTAACTGTTATCCTATTACATAGCCTTATCTCGGCCTTTATCTGGCTCTCCTATCTTTTTACACAACACATTTTCTTACTTGTGTTTGATCAAAGCGGGCAGTAATTAATGACTGACATGGTAATCATGATAACTGAAAATACTCATGTAATTGTGCATGTAAGATTCATATCTTAGAATACCAGAGATGAGTATTGTGCTGTTGGAGGTTTTATTCTGCCTAATGCAGCTCACCCCACCCACTGCATCTAGATTTAACCCCTTGAGGTGTCGCTCTTATACTGCCACAGCTCCATCCTGGCTCTATCTCATACAAGATCTAATAATACTACTCACATTTTTTCAATGTCTATACATTATTATGATCAGTACATTAAAATGGCTTTGTAGACTAGAATAAACTGAATTTTGTCCAGACGATGTGTGCTGAGAAAATAATTGCTTATGGAGAAATAGATAACAAGTAATGCTTCATATCACATAAGAATATAATGTATGCATGATAAACAAAATCAGTCTTTACTGATACAGTTTAATAGCTGTAATGTCTACATCAGTCTGGTTAGTGCATTTCACTTTGGTTGTTTTGTTTACTTGAATCCATCGTGCTTTTCTTTCCCTAGTGCCCAGTGAGCCCCCTCAAAACGTGCGGGCCATCTCTGTGACGTCGGATGAGGCGGTGATCACCTGGGCGGAGCCTCCACGGCTGACGCTGCACGGTGTGCTGAAAGGCTACCGCGTTGTGTTCTGGTCCCTCTTCCCTGACGGAGGTGGGTGCTGTGGGGGCCAAGCCCAGTGGCCAATGCAGAGTAATTATCACCTATCATTCTAAATTTCACCAGTCTGCCCATCCAAACACATGCCTGTCCATGTTGTGTGCTGTTATTGTGTGTTTATAGTTTTCATTGACAACATCAGAATCTTCCCCTGTTTGTGTGTAGATTAGTTATGAATTCATAACAGAAGCAAATTGTCCTTGGCACGTGTGTTAATTTGACTGTCTAAATCAGGGGTCTCAGACTCGCGGCCCGGGGGCCAACTGCGGCCCGCGGAAGGATTTTTTGCGGCCCTCCACTTGATTCCAAAGAATAATGTCAGTGCGGCCCGCGGTAGATGTACGCACAATCCCACCCCCCTACCGCGGGCCGCACTGACAGATGAAGCTGCAATCGGTGCCCATACAGATTCACAACAGATTATTAACGCAGTTTACATCCCAAAACTCAATTTACAGCAGTTGTGAAGCAACGAGTTTAAGTGGATCTGTTAATGCAAGTACACGTGCACATACGGCGTCACCGAAGAACCAAAACAAACCACACATGGTGGTACGCGTGTGCGCACTTCACTTTACGCTCCCACAGCCACAGTATCAGAGTGCAGAGGAGGCGCTGACAGAATTCCCCTGTTCATAAGTATGGGACCTTTATTGGAGGGGCTAATAAGAAATAAAAAGACACTGACAGTCTGTTTACCTGCTCAACACTCGGTGCGTAACTTGCTGGCAACCCGATGACCAAGCTCCACCTGTGCATCGCCGAAATCCACGCGCACTCAGCGGCAAACACAGCTGTCCCATCAATATGCAAGCACCACAAAACTGCACTGATCTATTCCAGAGGCTTGGCGACATGTTAGCAAAAAGTACGAGGCAAAAACAAGCGTCTTCCATCCATGTTTGACATACGAGAAGCAGATACACTCCAGTGTGGTCCGCATTCACACCGGCAAACGAACCAAAAACTGGTCCGATTAACGAGCCTCTATATCCCGGTAGAACAGCGATATCTCCAGTAACCAATACTGATGTTCCTTGTTAATACCGCGGGCCGTCCTCATCTTATCACCATGAACTCATAAAACAGCAACATGTAGAACTTTGTACAAACTCACCGCATCAGTCCTGAGTTCGGGAAACAGCAGCAGCCAACAGCGTTCACAGTAGCGCGCAGCTCCTCAGGACGGCGCTGGAGTCTGGTCCTTGGTCTTCTGTCGTCCTACAAGCGCGTTGGTCAGATGGTCCGGAGGCTCTGTCCTCCATGTGCTGGTTCCAGACGGTGGCGAGCAAGACTAGTGCGCAATGACTGGGTCTGAGCGGGTACGTTCCGCCGTCTGCGCGTTGTTTCCGTGTTCCGTGTTCCGTGCGGGGAAAGCGAGAATGCGCTGTGGACTACACCTACAGGTCTGTGCTGCTCCTGTCCTCCGCGCTCAAGAACCGCGGCTGGTTACGAGGTGGAGCAAAGCATCTGGACAGAAGCGTGAATCCAGTTTAGTTGGTGTCCGCATTTGGTTCTTCCCGGGAAAAGCGCTTTTCACTCCCCGCTCCACGTCATCTGAGCCCGGACAGAACCGGGGCTGCTCTTGCTGGTTCGGGACTCGGGTTTGGATCTAGTCCGACTGTATTTCTCAGACTAGGCTAAAAGGACATTTTTAAAGGTGAATCAACTGAATGGGCGATTGCCTATTGCCATAAAATTATTTGGTTAATTAAAGCCTAAAATAACAAATGCTGGTTCCTACATGATCACGGGGAACACCGGGATCTCTCTGTGCGTGCAGGTCCTGAACAGAAGTACACACCCCCAATTTTGACTCACTCTGGAACCACACGTTCGCACGTACTTGCTCTGATCTTCGTGTGTTACATTCTCTGTATTGGCCATTGTTGGTAAAATAATTCGAAAATGAATCGCGGCTGCGTCTGGACAACAATCTGTTACTTCGCTGGAGTCTACAGCGCGTCATTACAGACAGGAGACGCGTTTCTCCCATGATGCATCTAGAATAGTTCGTTTGGACCTGCTGTCTATGGTTTGGACCCGGGTTCGCGTTCACACCAGAGGAACCGCACCAAAGTTGGTCATTTGGGTGCGGATTCAAGCGAACCGAGACCACCTCTTTTTTGAGGTCTTCGGGGTGTTTTCACACTGACAGTATTTGGTGCGCACCAAACGGTCCATTCAAACCAAAAGTGGTTAGTTCGGTTCGTTTGCGTTGGTGTGAAAGCATCAATCGGACTCGGACCCGAACCAAATCAAGCGGACCGAGATCGCAAAAAAGAGGTGGTCTCCAAATGACCAACTTTGGTGCGGTTCCTCTGGTGTGAACGCGAACCCGGGTCCAAACCGTAGACAGTATGGACAAACGGACTATTCGAAATGCATCATGGGAGGGACACGCGTCTCCTCTGCCTGAAATGACGCGCTGTACGACTCCAGCGCAGTAACAGATTGTTGTCCAGACGCAGCCGCGATTCATTTTCGAATTATTTTACCAACAATGGCCAATACAGAGAACGTAATACACGAAGATCAGAGCAAGTATCAGTGTGCGAACGTGTGGCTCCAGAGTGAGTCAAAATTGGGGGTGCGTACCCCTGTTCTGGACCTACACGCACAGAGACGACCCGGTGTCCCCCGTGATCACGCAGCAACCAACATTTGTTATTTTAGGCTTTAATTAACCAAATAATTTCATGGCAATAGGCAATCGCCCATTCAATTGATACAACTTAAAAAAGTCCCTGTTTTTAGCCTAGTGTGAGAAATACAGTTGGACTAGATCCAAACCAGAGTCCTGAACCAGCGGGGGCAGCTCCGGTTCAGGCCGGGCTCAGAGGAGCTGGAGCGGGGAGCCTCGACCTGAGGAAGCGCTTTCCCCGGGAAGAAACAAATGCACCAAGGACGGACGCTCAGAACAACATATAACAAACCAAACTGGACTCACGCTTCTGTCCGGATGCTGCACCACCTCGGAACCAGCCGCGGTTCTTGAGCGCGGAGAACCGGAGCAGCGCACCGGACCTGTAGTCCACAGCACATTCTTGCTTTCCTGCACGGAAACAGCGCGCAGACGACGGAACGTACCCGCTCGGACTCAGTCCATCAAGCACTGGTCTTGCTCGCCACCGTTTGGAACCAGCACATGGAGGATGAAGCCTCCGGACCATCTGACCAACGAGCTTGTAACAGAAGACCAAGGACCAGACCCCAGCCCCGTCCTGAGGAGCTGCGCGCTACTGTGAGCGCTGTTGGCTGCTGCTGTTACTAGAACTCTGGGCTGATGCGGTGAGTTTGTACAAAGTTCTACATGTTGCTGTTTTATGAGTTCATGGTGATAATTTGAGATGAGGACGGCCCGTGGTATTAACAGGGAACATCGGTGTTGATAACTGGAGCATCGCTGTTTTACCGGGGAAACAGAGACATGTCAATCGAACCAGTTTTGGTTCGTTTGCCGGTGTGAAGGCGGACCACACTGGAGTGTATTTGCTACATAATAACAATTTTATTGCCTGGTGCGGACCAAATAATCGAACTGTGTGAAAACGACCTCGGTCCACTTGAGTTGGTCCGGGTCCGAGTCCGATTGACGCTTTCACACCAACGCAAAGGAACCGAACTAACCACTTCTGGTTCGAATGGATCGTTTGGTGCGCACCAAATACTGTTGGTGTGAAAGCACCTATACAGGTCAAGGCTCACTGATGAGCATCTTCAGTCTATCCTGAGGATCTGCTTCCTCCTGCAAGCCAAATATCTCAGCTGTACAAGATGAATCGTAGCCAGGTTTCAACCAGCAAGGAGTAGGCAAAAGAAGAAGAGTAGACGTAGTAGTTTAAACTTACGTTCTGAATACATTTTCATGTTCTGAACTGTTATTAAAGATTAAGAAAGTGTGTTGCATGTTGTTCTTTCTCTCTCTTTTTTTCCCCGTGCAACAGCTATTTATCGAATACTCAATGCGGCCCAGCCTCACTCAGACTTTATCTAATGTGGCCCCTAGGTAATTTGAGTTTGAGACCCCTGGTCTAAATGTATCGTTTTCTTCTGTAAATGCACAATATATATATATGTGTGTGTGTGTGTGTGTGTGTATATATATATATATATATAAATCCAAAAACTGCCTGCAAACAAATTGACACAAGTAATATGCAGTCAGCATAAATACTTTATTAATTCCTTTATTGACCAATTGAGTTTGAGCTAAGCATTAAACTAATGTTCAGCTAATCCTAGATAAATGTTATTCTTAATGTTGACCTAAATAATGTACTTTATTGTCAGAGTGGGGAGAGATGCAGAATATCACTACGACTCGGGAGCAGGTGGAGCTCAGAGGACTGGAGAAGTTCACCAACTACAGCGTCCAGGTTCTGGCCTACACACAGGCCGGAGATGGGGTTCGCAGCAATGTGCTCTACATCCAAACCCGAGAAGACCGTAAGGATATTCATATTCTATATTCAAGCTATAGACACAATTTAGGGTTTAGGAGAATCTCTTTTTGCTTCGCATCAGAGGAGTAAAGAAGAGGGAGAGGTGAGGGGGATACATCAAAATACAGCGCTTGCTTGTATCTCAAACCCATGACAAAAGCTCATTTATGCTTGGAAGCTCCATTAGCACTACTAATGAGAATTAAGAGGCTTTGGGTGCACAGCGCAGAGCTGAGGGAGGGCCGAAGTCAGCCAGCCATCAGTCAGACTGCATCCCCTCTACCAGACCCCTTGCCATAGGCATAGGGATTAACTCCTCTTGGATTAGAGAGAATTAATTTTGTGCTTACACCATTGGAGGCGGGATTACAGCAAGATCCATGTCTCTTTGTGAAGTGGAAAGAGGAGGGGCCTCAGAGTTAAAGATGGAAGGATAGATAGAACAGCAATAGAGGAAATAATAAACTTTAAGTATTTTACAAATCATTAACAGTGCTCTATGTACCTTAATTTTGGCTTTATAAAGTTAACTGTAGTGTTAACATCTATTGTATTGATTTCATATAAAACTTGATAACTGTTTAAAGGTTTGCCTGTAGAGTACTATAGTACCTCACAATGCTGGTCTGTAATCTTGGGTCTGGGCAGCTTTTGGGCACCAGATGGGATTTAGCTCCCCTCTTCTTCTGCCACTTTTGAGATGGACATCCCGTTATGATAATTATGTCTGCCTCTGTACCCCTCCCCTCTGGCCTCATCATCACTTCCCAAAGGAAATGTACCATCTCCCATTCCCTTGTCCACACCTCCCTGGTTTGAGCCCTCTATTCTTAACTTTGACTCCAGTTATCCCTACTTGTGTAGTAAGCTGCAGAGGGGATGAACAGACTGACTGACTGGATGAAGGGCCTCACTATAAAGATTTAGGGGATCCAGTCTTGTTCTGCCTCCCTCAGTAGAGCCCAAAGGAGGCCCATTGTCAAGAGGGACTCATATTTATGGAGGGCATTGAGTAGACCTGACAGTGTTAACCTCACACTGTAAAGCTGCTGCCACAAAAGCATCATTGTTCACAATTTCAATAAATCTTACGTCTTGATATGTTTATTGTAAAATGTCTCACCCGTTTAAACATCCTTTGTTCCTTTGGCGCGATTACCCCTATTAAGAGCATTAAATGGTGTCCAGTGTTGGCTCAAGTGGCCAGCACCATGGATCAGACCCCATCTAATCTGTTTGTGAGACTTAAGTGTGTTGGGTGTTACAGAGTCGGAACTGCTGACCACTGTCTAAATGAACATATGTCACTGGCCTCTGAAAGGGAGTTCCTCCAAGTCCTAGAGCTGCTTAGAGAAGGATAAGAAAAGCAATCTGCAAACAAGTCTGCTTATTTTAATAGGGCCCAATGCCCAGCGTGTGTATAATGCTTCAAGATCTTAGTGATGCTACATTCACTGTTAAACACCTTCATTATAGTAAAGGCATATCTGGACTGCTTGTTTTTATTCATATGCTTGCGTAATCCTGCATATTTAGACATTCTGCCGCTTCTCCTCATGTCATTATGTGATAATCGAGGTAGTGTTAATTTCTGTTTAGTCTATACATGCGTAGCACATAGCTTTCTTTACCAGGCTCATTCTGATCATTTCAGCACTCAAACTGCACTGCACCCTCTTGGTAATTGGTAAAAGGATTTTGGAGATTCTCTACCATTTAAAAATATATCATGTAAAATGCCAATGCCAAGCTGTACAAAAGTAGTTCACAAAAGTAGCTACATTGCCTGAATAATGCATAATTTACCACCTTTAATGGAAGAAACAATGCTTCTTGTTTTTTTCTCTAGTCCCTGGTCCACCAGCTGGCATCAAGGCGGTCCCTGCCTCACCTAACAGTGTGGTTGTTTCCTGGTTACCGCCTCTCAAACCCAATGGTGTTATCCGCAAATACACTATCTACTGCTCTAGCCCTGGCTCAGGGCAGCCGGTGAGTCTGTCTTATGTAGTAGCATCTCAGCACTGAAGAGGAATTTGATGAAATAATTAATTTGTAACCAGTATTACTCATTAAACCTGCGCTATCCTTGCTCGTATCTCTTTCACTGTGTTTGCACCACCATTTTATTTCCTGCCCTTCCAGATGAACAGATGAGGTTGTCTTGGCAACGTGATGAGACGTAGATATGCAAATGAAGCAGCGAACAAGCTCACACACGCACACTGCCGCATCCAAAGCACACAGACACTTTTGGAGGCATCACAATTGAACATTTTCTATTTATACGTCTACTGTACGCACCATGTTTCAGGTTGAGGTTAGATCGTGTGTGCACAAACTCAAGCACCTCCTGAAATCTGATATGAGCCTAGATCTCACTTATTTTTCACAAATCCTTCTCCCTGTGTGTGCATGAGTGCCATGTAAATGAGCCCGGCCACAGAGAGGAGGGGGAACAGACACGCCATTAGCAGCAGGGAGAGGCCGGGGGAGAGAAGAGAGAGAGGGGAGAGACAGACCAGGGGATGGAGTGCTTTTGTTCATCTTTTTATTACCCTCAAATATCACTCACGGATCACCACAACATCTCACCACACCACGGCCACGATATAGGAATGCCTGAGCGTACCCCTCCTCTCAGTCTTTCGTCTCCTCATCCCTCCATCCGCTCCTCTCCACTGAGCTAGACAGAGAGGGATAGAGGGAGTTGAGATGAACAATGTGATACGAACACATTAAGGAAACAGAGGTACTGACTTGAGAGAAAAAAGTGCTATATTGTGCCTCAGGTAGTGAAAGAATCTACATCTCATTTATGCCAGATCCGTAACCCTAAATTGTGTTTTAGTTTGTTTTACAAGCTTTCATGTTCACAAATTTAGTTTAGGACATATCTTTTTTATTCTATTAATGTTATAATAGTCTGATTTATGAAGCAAAAAATGCATACACCTGCATTATACAGATGCATATATATTTTTAAATAGATTTGCATATTATTAGTATATAGTATAATTTTACAAATCAGTGGTTGATTTGCTGTTTAAAAAACAAACAAATATGTCATAATAAATAATAATAATAATAAATATATTTTAAACATAGTTCATCTGCAAAGTATTTGGTCTCTAATATATTTGGGTTGGTGTAAAAGGTGTTAAGATACAAATAGAGATACAAATAAACAAAAATATGTGTATGCTATAATCTACCTTACTGATGATTGTTTATGTGTTACACTACTGCCTTGCTGGGCTATTAATACTTGTAAATATCTGAATGTTAGATATATTGATTTATTATATTTTAGTGACTGGTGATGTCTCCTACATAGAAGTATGGGCTATGTTGTGCATGAGAACTTTTCCAAGAATAGGAATATCTATTTTTCCATTTCTTAATCATTGTTCTTGTTACACTATGATTATGCTTTTTTAAATGACATATTAAAAAAAAGTTATCAAATGAAATCATGACCCTCAGCAGTTGTCCAGATATGGAGATGGTTCCTTCTTGTTAACACACCGGTGCGTGCCCTCTGTCCCAGGCACCCAGTGAGTACGAGGCCAATCCTGAGATGCTCTTCTACCGTATCACGCACCTCTCCCGTGGTAAACAATACCACATCTGGGCTGCCGCCGTGACAACTGCCGGCCGCGGAAACATCAGCTCAAAGGTCACCGTGGAGCCTGCTGGGAAAGGTAGGTCCCCCGGGCAAGTGTGTAAAGCATGAGAAGGTTAAAGCGATTCCTATAAAGGTTATGATGTTACAAATATGGCCATAAAAATGACAACAACATGATGCTTGCCTCTTTCACTTTTCAGGGCAGCTTTATTATTGACTGACAGTCCCAGTATTGATTGACTAGAAAGAAATGCTGTTGTTAATTATGTGGTGATGAACAGGGTCTATCTAGTAAACTGACCCTCAGGGAGTACAATAGCCGGCAAGAATCAATAAAGAGGAAAATCTATGGAGAAAAGACGGATTCAGTCCACAAGGCCAGGGGAGGGGCACGGTTAAACCTAATTCAGTACCTTTTACTTAGACAGTAATGCCTCTTGTCAGAAGGAATTGGCCAGTTTGATAACAATAAAACACTGTTTACTATCAATAACATGAAATCAAATTTTAAACACTAAACTTTCTGTTTTTGGTATTTAGTTCCAGCCAAAATCCTGTCCTTTGGTGGCACAGTGACCACTCCCTGGATGAAGGAAGTGCGTCTACCATGTAGTTCAGTGGGAGAACCATCCCCAACAATAAAATGGACCAAAGACAGGTGAGTTTCTAATGATGAAAAATCAGGGCTGTTGCCATAGTTTTTAACAATTAAAAATGTTGCATTTAACAGAAATCGAAAACCCATGGATAACACAAGAATAGGGCTTATGTGGGAAATATTAACATGTGCATCTTTCCATACAGTGATAACTCTGCCATCCCAGTGACAGCTGATAGCCAGAGACAGATTCTATCAAACGGGACGTTGCTTTTACGTTCAGTCAAAGCAGAGGACTCTGGGTACTACACCTGCACAGCTACTAACACACTGGGCTTTGACACAATAATTGTTAATCTAGTGGTTCAAGGTATGAGATCAATTTGAAATACATATGTTTACCTTTTATCTTAATGAGAAGGCTAATTTGCTTTTTTGGTTTGATTTTTAGTTCCTCCTGACCAGCCTCGCTTGACTGTGTCAACTACCTCTACTTCCTCCATCACTCTTACATGGATACCTGGGGACAACGGAGGAAGTTCAATCAGAGGTAAGAGCTAAAGACATTTTATACTGTGTTTGAACTGATTGCTAGATTCTCTCAAGAGTAGATCATTTTCAATATTATTCATCACTTAAAACTAAAATGTATTTGATAATAATAATAATAATGATAATGATAATAATAATAATAATAATAATAATAATAATAATAATAACAATCTAAGTTGTCTCTAGGTAGACTTGAATGAACTCCTTGTCAATTGTGGCTTTATGTCGCCACCTGGTGGCCAGTCAAGCATCTGCCATTGTAGTCCACTGCATTCATAATTTTTCCTGAAATCTTTCTGACAGTGAGAGTTTGTATATTGCAGGGTTTGTGCTGCAGTACTCAGTGGACAACACAGAGGAGTGGCGAGATGTGTTCATCAGCTCTAGTGAGAGGTCTTTCAGACTGGACAATCTCCGTTGTGGAACCTGGTACAAGGTCAAGCTGGCAGCCAAAAACAGTGTAGGCTCAGGGCGCATCAGTGAAATCATTGAAGCCAAGACTCATGGGAGAGGTAAGTACTCATAAAGCAGACAAGAGCAACTTGATGAACATTAAAGATGAAATATTCTTCTTCTTCTGGTTTAGGACAATCTCTCACAACATGTTGCGTTTTAAGCAGAGTTAATGGGACGAATTATCCAATATGCTATAATACAATACACAATAATTATTAGATACATGATATAAGTAGAAAGTGGAACTTTACGTAATGTACAAACCTACATAATACAGATGTCTTTTTGCCCCTGACATAAGTTGCTATTGGGCAGTTAATTAACAAAAAGTCTACATTAAATTACACATTACTGATTATTTGGTCTTGTTCATGTTTTTCCTTATCTCTGCAGAACCTGTTTTCAACAAGGACCAGCCTCTGCTCACACATATCAACTCCACTCATGCGGGGCTCAACCTGCAGGGCTGGACCAGTGGCGGATGCCCCATCACTGACCTCCTGCTGGACTTCAGGCCTAAAGGCACCTGGGCCTGGCAGAGTGTCAAAGCCAACTCCACATCTCAGCTGTTCCTCAGCGAGTTGCGAGAGGCCACCTGGTACGAGCTGAAGATGAAGGCTTGCAACAGCGCTGGCTGTGGCAACCAGACATCACAATTTGCCACCACTGACTACGATGGGAGTAAGTGAAACTGCAATAATACAACTAATGTGTGAAGGTACTGGTGATTTTAAAAAACAGTTTTTGTTTGTTTTGTCAGGTACCATCCCTCCCATTAAATCTGCTCGTGGAGAAGGAGACGATGTGAAGAAACTCTTTTCCATTGGCTCTCCAGTCATCCTGGTCACTGTGGGTGTGGCTCTGCTTTTTATTATTCGGAAGAAGAGAAAGGAAAAGAGATTAAAACGACTTAGAGGTGAGACCACACAAAGTTTTAGAAACCGGTTTAATGGATGACAGTAATCTTTAGATTTAATCTAATTCTAAAACTCCCTTTCTTTCTAGATGCTAAAAGTCTTGCGGAAATGCTTATCAGGTAAAAAGGATTAATATTAATAGAGTCCAATTGGATTCTATTTTGAGATGAGCCTTAATCTTGTCTTTTTTTTAACAGTAAAAACAATCGCACCATAGACACCCCTGTAAAGGGCCCTCCTCAGGGGCCTCGGCTCCACATAGACATCCCTCGGGTACAGCTTCTCATTGAAGACAAAGAGGGCATCAAACAGATTGGTAAGCAGAAGTGCAAATATCACGATCTTATGTTATCTTATCCCAGGACACTGTGATAGTGGGTGTGTTTTTGTTCAGGAGAAGACAAAGCGGCTGTGCCAGTAACAGACACTGAGTTCAGTCAGTCGGTGAACCCACAGAACTTCTGCACTGGCGTCTCTCTGCACCACCAGGCCCTCATACAAAACTCAGGACCACTTATTGATATGTCTGACATCCGCCCAGGAACAAGTGAGTTACATTATGTTCATGCTACAGATATTTATATAAAAACTATTTTGTCTAAAATTAAATACAATGCTTGACTTTATCAGACCCAGTGTCCAGGAAAAGTATCAAGTCCGGCCACAGCTCCAGAAATAGATATTCAAGTCAGTGGACTTTGAGTCGGCCAAGCCAGACCCAGTCCACAGCATCAGCACGAACTTTGACCTCTGACTGGAGGACTATGGGTTCACGTGGCATCACTGCCACAGAGAGTGACAGCTACAGTGCCAGTCTTTCTCAAGACACAGGTAAATACATTACATACATGTAAAAATGCAAAGATTAACCAAGGTAACTATAAAATGTCTTTGAACTGAATCTGAACTGGCTTTTTTTTTTTTTTCAGATAAAGGCCGTAACAGTATGGTTTCAACAGAGAGTGCCTCTTCCACGTATGAGGAGCTGGCCAGAGCATATGAACATGCTAAGCTGGAGGAGCACCTGCAGCATGCTAAGTTCACCATCACAGAGTGCTTCATATCTGATAGTTCATCTGATCAAATGACCACCGGCACCAATGACCCAGCAGACAGTATGACTTCTCTGAGCACTCCTTCAGAGCCAGGCATCTGCCGCTTCACTGCCTCGCCTCCCAAACCACAGGACTATGACCGTGGCAAGAATGTGGCTGTGCCTATCCCACACCGCGCCAAAAGTGAGTGTATTTTTGACAGTCTAAACCAGGGGTGTCCAAACTTTTTTCATCTAGGGCCACATATCCAAACACAGACGAAGCAGAGGGCCGATCAAGGGCCATAGACTAATGCTCAGTACTGTGAATAATTGAAATCTGTGCATATTTAACACGTTAGAATGAGCCATCAGTCTTTATTCATGCTAAGATCCTTAAAACCACACACTAAATATTAAATATCAGCTTTATCCAGGTAGGTTCTCAAAAAACTTGGAGTAAAAAATTATTTTTTAATTGACGCAAGGTCATTTGGGCCAATTCACCTGGAAGTCTGAGGGCCAAGAAAAATGTGTCTGAGGGCCGCATTTGGCCCCCAGGCCATAGTTTGGACATGCCTGGTCTAAACCCAACACAAACAGCATCAGCAAAGCTCATGGCCATCTGATTCATTATAAAACAAAGATTTTCACATGGTTACATCATTCGCTTTTCTTCTCTTACCTCAGGTGAATTTTGCAATCTTCCCCTCTACATGAAAACAGACCCGTTCTTCCGTAAACAAGGGGAGCTGCACGACCCGTGTCCTGCTGTGCCTCCACGGGAGGCTTCCATCCGCAGCCTCACACAAAGAGGCTATCACACCCAGGGACGCCACAAGACGCTAGACTCCAAACAACTGGGCCACTCGGGGCCCAGCAGCCTGGGCTCTAGCTCAGGCACCTCCACCCTGCCCCAAAGGACTCTGACTATGCCCAGCTCCAACACAGCGGCCACAGCCTCCACTTCCAGCACCAGCAGTAACCCCAACAACAGCTCCAAGGGTGGCTCCAGAGACTCTCTTTTGGAGAGCAGCTCATCTGCGCTGGGCAGGTTGCAGAAACAGAGTGCAGGCGCCTACTCCAAATCATACACACTAGTGTAGCGCACTCATTTGCACTGACTGAAGCGCCCAAATCAGGGCTGAGTGGGGCAGGGGGTACAAACATCTCCTTATCCCAGTTATGGGGGGCTCAGTGTCCTGCTCAGCTGCTCTCTTACTGCAGGAGGCTGTCGTCCGGTGGAGACCCAGCTAACCGGACTTTTTCATGTACTCCTGGGACTCTTGAAAAACTACTAACTCAAACTAACAGATCCAGCAGGCTGGTGCTCGCTCTGCTAATTTTTTACTGGGGTTGCACTGCGCAAAGCCCGGAAGCAATCCTGTGGTCATTTTGAAAAGCTGACTATGATTGAGGAGCTCTGTTATTACAAGATGAAATTTTTGATAGCCAGTGTGAAGCTGTGTGGTCATCTGTCTCTCATACATGCTCTGTCCTTACTTTAGTCTTATTATCTATTTGAAAACTTGAAGTTAAGTTTCCTCTTCTAACTGTTACCCCTTCTCATGTCGCTTAATGTCCCACATTGAGATTGGCAAATTTACATTTTAAAAATTCCATAAAAATCAGGTAAGCTTTCAGAAAAGATCAAAGTTTTATCATGTGAAAACTTTCTGCACATCTCCAAATGAATGACACATGTGTAATAATTCACATGACAACCCAAATAAGTAGCTTTGATTTCTCACATAAAAATAGAGATTATTTGGTATTATAAAGAATTACATATATATTTCTATGTATAGTATTGACATTTAAGTGAAATTATGACAAAGTATTAATAGTGTGCACGTAAGTACTGGTGAAGTGCATACTGCAATTTATGGTATGGTCTACACTACTAAATTTATTAAAAGACAATCGCTCAGTCACATGAAGAGGAATTTAAAAATGTTGGATTAAATAAAGATAAGTGAATATATAATATGTTCTGTATGGTACTGTTGGCTGACTGCGTTAGAGAAGAGATTTGAGTTTAATTTACAATCTCAATATGAAGTACAAGGGTTCTGGTGAGTCCTAAATAACACACAAATACTATGTAGCATTGTCCTTACTGTGTGTGTTTGGAAAATACCAGGACAAAGGAGTTTATTATACCATTTATGGCTTTGAAGAGGAGACCTGGGAGTGGTACATTTCAATAATATCTATGTAAAATCTTCTAATCAGTATTACAATCAGACTATCTCCTATTATTGTTGTTTTTATTTTATAACAGCTGCTAAAATCTATTACTAAACCAGTATTATGGCCCAATTGCCACTGTCACAAACTAGACAGAAATCCTAGTCATGATGTGAATGAAGCTTAAATAATATACTTAATGTCAGGGAGATCATTTTAAGATAATATAATGTTCACTCAATTGAAATATCTTATATAAATGTTTTCCTATTTCTGCGGTACTGTATATGTCCCATTTGTTTTCTCCCAATGTACATTCACACTCACAAAACTTCAAGGAGGGTCTTTTTTGAGACGCTCCTGAACAGTGTTTTGTAGTTTTCATTAATTTATTAATTTGTTTCTTTGTCCATTTGTCTGACTTAAAAGAGTTTAAGGATATATTTTATATGTATTTTATTAAATTAATTACATTTTTTGTTTTGTTTCAGCAGTTCTGGTACATGGCCTAAACCAGTCCAGCCTTGTCAAATCAGGGACCCGTAGCTCTTTTGGTCACTAGTGTACATAGCGGTGGACATGAGCAGGTCAGATCAAGTGGTGCGTTCAGGCTCCTGTCCAAGCCCAAATGAATTCAATTCAAATGTCACTTCCTAAACATGGCTCCTTGATTTGTCCCTTTGTGAGTGTTGTTTATAAATCAAGTCTTGTACATAAACACAGTTTTGTATGAAGAGCTATTTTCAGCAGAACAAATCAGGGGACCCATCAGGTTTGGATGCCCCGCTTTCAAAATCTAAAATCAAACATTATTTTATTTCTGAAATGGGCAAATTATTCTTTTCCCTTTATGTGTTTGATACCAATTTGTTGACTTTTAATTGTTTTTAAAAGGTCTTTTGATGTTGTCATTTGTCCCGTTAACTTTTATATTATTTTATTTATTTTTTATCCTCAAAGTCATTGCATGCTTGCTTAAAGGGAAAATAGAAGGAAAAATGTATGAAAATCAAAGCAAAATCAAAAAAAAGTTGCGGGTATCCCAAACATTTGTTTGAGTTGCTTGTTATAGCAAATGCTTGTGTTCAAAGGTACATTTTCTATGAAAAGAAACAAAAACTAAAAAGATCATTCTAACACCTTGTGCAATAAAGCTATCTTTCATATGTTATGGCTTCTGTCAATTTCAAACACTTTCTCTGGACAAATAGGCCTAATACAATATATAATCTTGTTTACATGTGCAGAATATTGGATTCATTATGAGGCTTTGAGTGAGATAAAGGTAACAGTTAGACTCCTGTGTGCAGTTTGTAAGGACATCCATGCAGTCTAAATACTATAAATGTGCATTTAGCTTGTTTACATATTACTAAAATATAACCCTTACTGTATATAAAAGTTTTGCCAATGCAGCGAAAGGGTATACTGTAGGTTTAAAGGGACAAAGTATCTGCTTTACTTCTTACAAAAGGCCACAAGATGGCAGTGTAGTATAGTCCCTCGAGATGAAGAGTGACGCTGACGGACCCTTGCCACTGAACGGGGGCAGTCGTTCATGACGGAGATGCTGTTAATAATTAATCTAAATAGAGTCACCTGCACTGGCCCCAGCTACTACACCAGCGTGTTGGTCTATTAGGTCAATGTTATTTTACTCAAAAGTCCTACTGCACTGAAATTATAGCTATGAAAGCTTGACTCCCTGTGTTTGTTTACTGACCTGCCAATCACAAATATCACTCAAACCACCCACTATTCTACGACAGCGGAGAAAGCGCAGATCAAAACATCATAATTAGACGCGTGTTGTATTGTGAGATGTCAGCGGGGTGTGATAGGTCTTTTCAGGCGCTGTCTGCCTCTTCACAATAACAGTCCTTAAACAGCCAAGACGCGAAGTGTCAGATCGGTGGTCCCCGTCACAGTAGGATTCATAAAACTGCTTTTGTGCAGCTTAACAACAGCACAGATGGGCTACTTGTGCCACCAGTGAAAAACAACAGGTGCTGAGGACAATTTTACAAGATTTAATTTATTAACTATTATACAGTTCACATAAGGCCTTCATCTTCAAACACTTCAAATTTCATGGTCTGTCCTTGGTGCACAGTAGATATGCTTCTTCTACTTAAGTATTTTCATATTTGTTCTGTCTAATTTTATGTTTTAAAATGGAAAGAGGCTTTCATACTTCATTTGAGTATTTTAAATCATGCATTAACCTTAAGTGGCCTTGAACCATTCACAAAAATTGTAAAAATGGACTTTCAATCATTGAAATACACACTAGAAATGTCTTCTACCATTGACTAAAGGGTGGAGCCCCCAACATACAAATAAACATATTATAGAGCAGTATGCACTTTGCCAATGTTGAGTTTGGTCTAATGATTGTGTACACCTGGAGTTAGCGGCAGGTTGATGATTCTGTCATAGTTTGGAAAGACAAACTGCAAACAGCATTGTGATCGAAAAGTACCAGTGAATTCAGCTCCCAAAACCAGTGCTCTACATACAATGAATGGACCAGGACAGAGACACGCAGAGTCTGGGTCTGCTGGTTCAGTTTCTCCAAAGACTTCATTCAAGACAGTGCTTCACTTCCATTGGATCGTTAAATGATTGTGTCTTCATTTACAATGCTACCATTGAACATGTGTTGCTTGTTTTTTTTCTGTAAAAGGGGAGGGTGTGTAAGCCAGCGCTAAACTAACTCACTAAAGCAGCAGATGGGTCTTTCCCAAGTCCCATTCACAATTATATAAGTCTACAGGGTTGTGTTTACTGGGACCATTGAAACAGTGAAAGGACTAAACCGTCTGAGTTACAAGTCCTTAATATTAGATGAAAACAAAGAGGTTGGCTGATAGGCAGCCTCAGCAATACATCCCCAAGCCTCTAAGGTTTCAAGCCTGTAGTCTCCATAGTCACCAGATGGCAACATAGTTGTGTTATGGTATCACTAGTTACACATTACAGCTCCCCATTTCACTTCGCATCTTTCACGTGACTGAAAGCAGGCAATCTCTTTTTAAATGCAGCCTAAACGTCCCTAAACGTCCATTTAGATCAATCAACAAATGCAATCTAGACAAATGTTTCAAGTAAACTAGCTTTCACATGGCTGGGTGAATAAGGAAATGGTCGGATACAGACTTCCCATTTGTCTAGAATGTAACTCTTCTGAATTTTCTGAACATAGGTTTTTACAAAAAGGATCTTGTTTTACAAGCCTGTTCTAATGCCACACTCACCACTAAAACAATAACTGCAGTTAGTCAATGTGGCATCTCAATTATCTTCAGTTAACACTACACTATGAAAAAGTGCTTGGAGATAAGTTAGTGAATACAAAAAGAATATGTCTGATGTAAACAAAGTTTGATCTGCCAATACTCTGTCTGGGCAAGGGTTATGGCTGAGCTATGAAAAAACAGTGATAGATAAAGTGCATCCCTGGATGTGTACCCTTCCCCTGCTCCTGACAGCACTTGTTGAGCAGCTCAATACACAGGAACAGTCCATCAGTCCAGTGGCAGTACTTCATGAGATAAAGAAATTAAAATACAGGTTAAAAACATGGCATGGAGGAGTTTTTTTTAGTATAGGTTAAGTGGTGTCATCAGAAGGCTTGTAGTGACGGGGCTCTCTGTTGCCCTCATTTGTCAGGGCATGGCAGTACCTGTTAGTGATCATCCCAAATACTTACAAACCAGTGCTTTAACTGTTCACATTAGACCAGGACCCAGCCAGAAGCATCCATGGGACATGTCTTCAGGCTCATTTTGTCCTGGTGCTGGACTCAAAACAATCTTCAATGACAATGCTACCACTAAAATATGATGCCCTTAAATTTAGCAAGCACAAATGGATTTTCCTATTAAGGGCAGCTCTGTCTTATGTGGATATAGTGTATACGTCTTGAGGCCCTAGAAGTACTTTTCTGTTTTCTGTAGTGAGAAGGTCCAGCATGGGCACATGTGGCGGGGGTCTCTCACAGTGTTTCCTGTTCAGCAGGTGAGTGATGCGGGTGAGAGTGCTGGTGCAAGGGCGGGAGCAAGGACTGTAGGGGTGACTGGGGCGTGGTGGGGGGCGACTGCTGCAGTGGGCTGAAGTGAGCTCCACTGTGGGGAGGAGAGGAGCGGTAACAGGTGTAGGCAGAGGTGAGGGCGGTGGTGGGGGATGCCGGGAGTCCTCCGAGCCCAGTAGGGGAGTCTATGAGCGGCTGGTTGTAGAAGAAGAAGGCGCACTGATGGATGAAGATCTCGATGATTGTCTGGTAGGTGCGTGTAGCCGTCAGAGCATCCAGTGGTGAAGTCAGGCCTCATCAGCGTGGGCCAAAAGCAGATGGACAGATTCTCACTAGTCATCAGGTTCAGCCTACTCAGCTGGCTCACCCTTTGGACACACAAGCACTGATGTTAACAAAAGGCAGACAATTAAGTGAATTCACTGTGTAAATTCCTCACTGTAATAGATTTGTGAACTGAAAAACAGTGCTATGTTAAATAGGCAAAATGTACACCAAATAAACGGAAACCGTCAATTAAACAAACACATCAAATACACTGGAATTTATCTATGTACATGTAACTTTTCTGATGGGGGATCCACCAGCTGCTTGTATCCATGGAAATGCTATTGTTGCTTTAACAGAAATGTTCCATCAAACACCTTGAAAAACATGTTAATGTGACTGTGGCAGGACTGGTGGCTTGTTTCCATAAAGATAGATATGTTTAATGCCATACTATGGAACAATACAGAAACAACATCTCTAGGAAGATAAGTAGGTGGTGGACCCTACACCAGAAGAGTTAAAGTTGGAGTATAGTAAATACATAAGAGCAAAAGAAACACAGCATGTGCAGAACTCACTTGTGTAAGTGGCTCATGACATATTTAAAGACATCATAGTTCTCTCTGGGGAACTTCCTCAGGACATCCTTCATGGTGTACAGCCTCTGTTCTCGGTCATTAATTTCTGTGAGCAGAGGAAGTTTGGATAAAACTTTCATCATCAAACTGTGATCTAAAGCTTGAAGAGTAATATAGAATATTTCAACAAACAAAGTTCACTCAATCCTCCCCCATCCTTCTCCCCTTAAAGAAACAATCTTTTTATGTTGTACGGGACCCTCCCAGCACAGCGGTGTTTGCTTACTGAAAGCCTCCAGTAGGTCCACCTGCAGAGCACAAGGAACCAGGGGCTCAGGCAGCTCAGAGAAGAAGCTTTTGAGGGCTCCTGCAACAGTGTTGATGGAGAAGTCCTTTTCCACCAGATCTAACCCATGGTCTACAAAAAAGGGAAATTAAACAGAGTCAGTCACCAGTCATAACAATCATCTGTGCCAACGCTGTTTATGTTTTGATTATTCAGTGTCATAATTACACACGTGCACATTAATGAACTCACCCTGTTCAAACTGCCTCTGCATGCTCTCCATCTCAGACTTGTTTCCACTCACTCGGTACAATCCTTCTGTGTTGAGTCCTGAGGAAAATCGTGTAGAGCAGAGAAATGGAAAAGGAGTGGGGGGCACAGTGGGGGGCAGCACAAAGCAGAAACACTTCATTAGCTACACTGCAAACAGACACATGCCAGCACACACAACACTCACAGAAGAGATGAACTAGCCTTGTGTTAGTAGATTTTACATCATTTGGATTCAGGGAAGCCAAAATAATACCACATTACTATTATTGAAACTGTACAAGGACATGGCCACATACTGTAATTATTATAACATAAAAGAGAAAAAAAATGCTAACCTGTTGTCTCGATAAATCGGACACACTTCTCAATAAAGAGAGGGATTGGCCTGTCTGGAGACACCACATTCACAAGTGGGACCCCAAAGTAGTTGCTCTCCATTGGCTTGGGAATCGCAGGACGAGGCTTTGTTCTTGTTTTCTGATCAAATAAAAACATAACACAAATTAAAGCATTAAACATTTAAAAATGATGATCAATTATGTTAAATCTTAAAAATATCTCTCACTTTAGCCGTTCGTCGCAGACTCTTCAGTATGTTCCTCTTTTTGGGATCTTCACTCTCCTCAACAAGACTGTCACTTTTCAGGGTCCCATAGTCTTCCTCCTTGGACTTTGTGAGTGCACCCATCTCATCGTCACTACCAATGAAGCTTGTACGGAAGCTGCTGAACTTGCCGAGCCTCTTGGAGCGGTCGCGATAGAGGCGGGGCTTAACCCCCACAGCAGAGAACTTCCTCCTTCTCTCCAGCGAGCTGCTGTCTGCTTCACTGTCTGAGCCGTTTCCATTCGAGTGCATCCTGTTGGAGTTGCGGATAGTGATGATTTTGCCCTGTGTGCTGTCATGGGGCACAGAGTAGATGATCTCTTCATTGCTGAGACGAGGCTTTGTCACAGCATCCAATGGTTCAGCATAATCTGATGGATCATAGCCAACATCTCCACCAGGAACCCAGGTGACAGCAGAGGGCAGGGAGCGGCGATGACCTAGAGTGTCAATGTACGGGTTTCTGCTCACTTTACGAAAATCAAACGTCACACCAGGTTTTACTCGAACTTGGGCTGGTACTTTGTTGTTGAGTTTGTTCTCAAAGTCCCTAATATCAGCGATGACAGAGATGTCACTTGAATCCAAGTCGGGCATGTTGAAGCCTCCTCCGTGAGAGGTGAGCGTGCCATCATAGTATGGAGGAGAGGGCTCCACATCATCTTCAGAATCCAGGTACATAGTGACAGGGCTGGGAGAGCTGCAGCGCGGGGAATACACATTTTCCCCAGTGCAGGCTTCAGCCACATTATCATACATGTGAGTGGCCTCAACTATGTTGCGTTTCTCCACCACTTCCATGAGGAACGAGTGAAACATCTCTATTCTGTGCAGACCCCCCACCATGCCCCCTGAACCACACACCAGAGTATTGAAGCGACCCTCGATCTCATGGGCCAGCTCTTCTCCCGCAATGAGCTGTTCACTGGCATAGTCGCTATCTGTGAGCTCTGCCTGGCTATCCCCCACAGCCAGGATTTGTACTGGGATAATGTCCTGGACCTCACAGAGAAATGCACACAGAGTCTCCAAAGAGGCCTTACGGGAGGCCGAGTACACAGCCATGTATCCATGCACCAACCTGCTCTTTCTCAGAGTGAACGAGGCATGATATGACAGCACTGACATCTCTATAGCCAGCTTGTGTCCACCCACTGTCTGCTCTAATATCACAGAGGTGCCACTGCCGGACATAGGCCTGCAGTGCTGAGGCATGAGGAAAGGAGACAGGAGCTGCTCTATGTCATAGGGGTCTCCGCACATCAAACACATGACAATGCGCAGATCTGCCTCTGGGACAGGCTGAAGAGGGGAGTCTCTGAGGCCAGGGGGTTCAGGGAGGAGGGGCGGAGAGCTGCTACTGAAGGATGTGCTCCGTCTTATGTCCAGAAGACTCCTAAGTACCTGGTTAATCTGGGACTCACTCATATTGTGGCCATAACCAACACCAGGAGAGGCAGGATCTAAAAAGCTACACTGCAGCCTTCGGGCAACCTGCTGTCCCTGTGTTATTAGGGTTAATGCAGTTTCTCCACCAATATCTGAATATGACCCCACTCCTCTCTTAGTCACCAAAAGCAGTGACAAAGGCAGCTGTGCTAACTGACTATCCCTCCTGCCTAGGGTCGACTCCCTCAGTCTCTCCAGGCTTTCTACCACATAAGAGAGTGAATCTTTTGAATTGTACAGACACAGACAACCATGAGGGGTGAAAGTTGGTGTGTGGAAAGAATTGACTGGGAGACGAACATTCCCTTCAATGGGCCGTAAGGTGAGCTCATACATCTTCCCATCTAACACATACCAGTCATCATTTGTGCACAAAGCCCTAATCTCATTGGCGAATTCTCTGGCCAACCCATCCTTCCCAAGTATAACCAGATTGATCCTATCAGCCTTGTTGTCTCCAAAATGACACTTCATGTCATAAAAAGGGTAGTAGGTAGGGAAACGAGACGCTAAAATCTGTTCTATTTTTGAGTCCCCACAGTGTGGACTGCTGGGGCAGGTCTCCTTTGTGGGATGATAGACAAAGTGGATATGCTTCAATACTAGAGCATCTCTTTCAGCTGGAAGCTTTTGTAGCGCCTTAAAGCGCTGTTCCTCCCCCAGGACCTCCTGAATGGCACCCATCTTTTCTTTACTGGGTTTAGCATCCACCTCCAGTTCATAAAACAGCTCAGAGTACTCAAGTAGGAGCTCTTGGAAGTCTTCCTTGGCGCGGTCGATAATCTCCTTCTGGTGGCGGTTATACAGGTCCAAGTACTCAGGCTCCTCCAGCCATTGATAGAACTCCTCATTCATGATGAAGCTCCGTGCCTCCTCCCATGGTTTCCCCGGTGTGACAAACGGAGATGACACTAACTTATGTTTGAACTCCAGTCTGATCTCGGCTCTTCTGCACTCATTACGCAGGTGCTCCAAGTGGGCATTAAAGATGTCCTCTGCCTCTCCAGTCTCTAGCAGGTCTGAGGGGATACGCTCATCCTCCATGTTGTCAATGTGGGATGTGTCCTCCCACGGAGAATCCTCCAACACAACAAACCAGTGAGCAAAGTGTGGTTTGGACTCCAGGACCTTTTGCACCCCGGACCAGCTCAACTGATCAATCTCATCCAGGTCAGGCACTAAAGAGCTAAGTGCTAAAGGAAGAGTGCTTAGATAGATCTTGCGACGTCTCTCAATATGTTCTTGTTTTAAACGATAGACATGCTGTTGGAAAAGCTTTTTGCATTTCGCTGTCCCCTCCAAGAAAACATACTCTTTGTACTCGGGGGAGTTGTTCATTCGCCTGTTGGTGTTTAACCAGGTTTCATTATGATTTTTGACAATACGGTTTATAAGCCACTCATAGCGATCCTTGGCTGATGCGATCTGTTGACTCTGCAGCTTCAGTGCCTCAAAATAAGGAATTATTTTAGGCTTACCCCTGCTCTTATCAATTAGTTGGACTAAAGTGAGAAAAGCAAGATCTACATTTATATTTGAGCGGGCTGATGTCTCGACTACAGGTAGATTCTTTTTAGTAATAGCAAAGGTGTGCGCATCTTTGATATAGCGTTCAACTCCTTCATCACATTTGGTGAGAACCAAAACTATTGGTTTCTTAGTCTTACTCAGCTGACCGTATAAGTTAGTGACAAACTTGAGCTGGTCATCAAAGTTCCTGTTCATGCCGCGGCTCACATCAACACAAAGCAGGAAGCCATCCACCTGAAGCTTTCCTTCAGGCATTTGTTTCTGCTCAAAGTCTTGCTCAAGGCCCAGCTGGTCTGTGCAAAAGTACATGAGCTTCTCTGCTGAGGCCAGCTTTGTGGCAGTGGCCCTTTTGATATAGGGCTGCATCGCAGTGCTACGATGTGGCTGAAATGTCTGGTCATCAATAAATTCAGTTTGCTCCACCACATGCATCCGACATTCGGGTCCCTCTTCCATGACGCGCCCCACCTCCCCCCAAAACAGAAAGTGATCATTGTTCACTACTCGGCCTCCAAAGTCACTGGTGCTCAGGACTGATGTGTGGTCCAGGTAAAAGTCATCGGCACTGGGCCGTACAAAGCGATTACACAGGCAGGACTTCCCCACCCCACACTGGCCTTTCTCCTTCTCTGTTCCAGACAAACCCACCACAACCAGGTTGTAGAGGGGTGACCGGGCATCTTGCTTTTTAGCCATCATAATCTCCAGACGCTCATCCTGCCACAACAGGCACTGTGTAATAAAGTTCACTCAAACATGTGTTCAAACAGACGCTCAGTTCAGACTCTTCGCTGGACTTCAATTTGAATAAATAGCAGAGGGGTGATATCAGCAGTCATTAAGCCAGTCCTTATGAGTCAGACCCTGTGAAAAATAGAAAAGAAAAACAAAAGTCAAAAGAAAGAACTGGGAGAAGACACAATAAGGTATGATAAAAGTAAGATTTACCAAATATTAACAAATATATCCAGCATAGAATACCAAAATAATTTATAAAACTTAAAACATGACAATGTCATGTTAGACCAAGATTAAATCCAGGTAACAACTTTACTGTGAAAAAAACAAACAAAAACTTGAATTACTTGACATCTTTGTTTTAAGTTGTCTTCCCTAAACATGCAGATTTTTATCTTACATGGTGAGGTTTATCTTAAAACAGTGAACTTTATTAGGGCAGGCTGTTGTTTCACAGAAAATAATTTAGTAAATACGACTTTTTCTGCAGTGACCAACAATATAATTAGTAATTCACATCTTTATTACAAAAATAGGTAGGTTGAATAATTATACATGAAAATCACTGTAACAGTAGTTTGTGGGTTACGTGTAAACTGATATGGAAGAGCATACATGGAGAAGCTACTTGCAACATTTACTCTGACAGGGTCAAACAGAACACGGGCAGTTCACTGTGCTCAGCTGGGCTAGGCCTGGTGTACCCAATGAACAAGCAAGTAACCCACAGACAAAAACACCCTTAAATCTGATTTGTGTAGCCAATACAGTCTTCCGTGAATCTGAGGTGAACCTATTGCAGCCTCGTAACCTCCCTGCTCTGATAAGATTTGGCGAGGAAAGATTTGTGCCAAGGATTACTAGTTAACATGAGCTTTAGGGTGCAGAGAGGGGCTGACCACGCCAGGCCATCTGCAAAATGAAACCGCACAGTCTGGTTATTGTGGGATAGTTCTCCCAACATCACACCGATGATGATTAAAGGAAATCATCTGGGCAGTGGTGCAGGGTGTAGCACTTCACACAAGGAACGAGCCAATAAAGAAGTGAGCGTGTAGCGTACATACCAGCGCAATTCTCCTTTCTCCTCTCGCATCTGTCAGGCCACCTCCTGCCGCAGACCTCGCCGCCTGATGTGCACAAGCAGAAGCCGCAGACTGCACTAGATGTCCTTTCTATTTCCACCTATAATACAAAGATCACTCCAACTTGGGCAACCGGGGCACTTCATTTAAATATCCCCTGCCCATGCCTGATTCTCTTGTTTAGTCCCACTGCTTTCTTTGCAATTAAACAGGCAAAGCGAGCAGAAATTTGCCAAAAATGAAACAATTTGCCGTTGTTCCGTGTAGGCTTTTCTTCTTGAGAAATTCAGGCGTTCAAAAATCTACTTATCCGTCTTCTGTTCGCTTGACCACGTTGCTTTTTCTATAATTATTCTGTCCATTGTTGTGGCCACATAATGCAGGGCCGGTCTCGCACACGGAACAATGCTGACTTCGTTGCAATAGCGGTAGTGTTTGGCCTCAAAGGAACACGCGATTTCTGCTACACAGACGCTTCATGTCCCGGTGTATCTGCCAGCCGACTGCGTGTGTGAAAGTGGTCTTTCTGCTGCCAGATTTCCGATAATGGCGGCGGTAGCGGCCCTCCTCCCCGGCTCTGGCTCTCTCTTCTTTTCTTTGGGAAAAGGGAGCAGTGGAGACAGGGGCAGACTCACCCAGCGGCGCCCTCACACACTGCAGCAAGCGGCGCGACCCACCAATGGACCGACCGACCGACCGACCGGGACACTGGCTCTTCACGATTTATCTCTGCATTACTTCATTGCACTCCTATATACACCTTATGCATTTAATATAGAGCCTTACTTAATAGAGTTCATTAATAAATATTCAAATGTCCACGCCACCAAATAAGAAGATAAGTGAATAAAAGTTAGTCTCATGGTCCAAATTGATAAGTTCACTGCGAGAATAGATGCATTTCCTTGTAAATATATAGCCTGTGTCCTGTTTTGACTGCAAACTTTGACTTACATGGTGTTTCCCATAAAGAACTGTTGGGCCCTATAGTTTAAAATTCTCCCCATCTAAATATGACCTGGACTGTATGTTGTAACAAAATTAGACGTGCTCATAGTATTATCTTAAATATATAAATATGATGATACTGGTCAAAAAATACATCTTAAAGATTAAATAGGCAGTAAGTGACATGTGTATAGCCAACCTACTCCCTAGATTGCATGAGGTGAAATTATTAAATGGAGAAGAAATGTATAATTTGTGGCACCATAGTCTTAACAAAATCTGTGGAAAGAACTGGATTAGAAACATGAGTTAGTCAGACTTTACTTCTTATCTTTTTTGTCAGCATCATCTTATCAATGCGTCTGCTGCACAAAGCTTTACCATTGCTGCCTTCTAGCGGATGTATCTGTCACAGCATTTCGATTCATACCTTTGCATCAGTCTGGACGCATCACGAGCTCCCTTTGTGTTTACTGGACCATCTTTATTTTTCATCGTGGGAAACTCTGGAAATGAATGAATGCTCTAAGAAACAGCAAGATCCCACTGGAGAAGAAATGTAACTTTAAACTGGAAGTCTTTGCTGTTTTAAAAGAAGGTAAATTTGACCACATTTTCAATTTGTTGTGTGTGTAAATTGTGTCAGTATCTAACAGAAGCACAAATACAAGGCAGAGTGGGGGCATTTATTTTAATTGACATGTAATTTCATGTGTATTTCACTTAATTGTAGTCTTGGCAGCAGCAATGAAATGTTGTGTGGGTGGTGTTTTATGCAGTTTTTACTCAAACCTATCATTATGCATCATATTCAGCTTGTATATGTCAAGATCATGGTTCAACATTTTTAAAGAATATAAAATATACCTTGAGGCTATTGAGTATTAACAGCAGAGTACAGATAGCACTTTTCTGTTCTTGTTCATTGGACACATTTCATATTGTCTCTTTCTTCAAACAGCTGAAGAGAGACAGCAGTGTAATTGATATCACTACCACTAGGCTGAGCCCTAAGCTTACACTCAGCATCCAGAGGCACTGACCCATGTTAATGTAGTTAAATATGTTTGCTGCTGCTGTTCAGTCTCATAGAAACTGTACTACCTTACATTGTCGGTTTTTTATACAACAAACTGCTATCTTGCACCTCTGTTACTTTCTCCATTTTCTTTACTTCGAACATGTTAAATGTATAATGCATTTAAGCTATTAAGTTATTTTTTCAGCTTGCATGTAATAGACTATATCCTTTCTAGTGTAACAGGGATATGGGGCACGAGAGGTGACTGTGGGGTGAGTGTAGCAGATGGGCAGTAGCTGGGAAACACGGCCTCCACCGAAGACATAATAGACAGGAAGGGAGGCCAAGTTAGGTAACTCAAGCAACCTTCTCTTAAAGCCTTTAGATATGTATCAGCACTACCATTGGTTTGAATTGGGAAGGAATAGATAAGAAATAATACTAGAAGTCAAAGTATTCTTAATGAGAGTTTGATGAGAGAGAGAGCAGAAGGGAAAAGTGAAATCAGGCAAGGAAAAAACCCTGTTCCAAGTCATCACATCCGTATGAGTCACTGTTATTTTAAATAGGAACATTTTTAGGGGAAGTTGGTAAAATGGTTCTGATTAGGTACTCTCTCTACTACAACACATACAAATAAAATACAATTTTGTGGCATGACTTTGCAACTATTTTCATACTGTCATATGTTGCACAATAGAAATATTCTTATAACAATTCTCATAAATCAAAACATACTGTACTTGTTATAATTTATGATAGATTAAATTACATACCTAAGAGAAAGTATCAGATATAGACCATATAAGGGTGTTCTAATTTTGATAACAGTGAAGTAATGATCCTGAAGGAAACCATAAGGAAGGAAACTGCCCTTACAGGAACAGCCGAGCAAACATAACAGCAGTAATTGGAAAAAGACCTGGTAAAGAATGCCACACTACTGATGCAATAACAGCTATGTTATTTATTTATTTATTGAAATATTTTGATTTAATTTTGTGAGGTCCCAAGGAACACTGGGGTCATGCTAGGATCATGTTTTTTATGTTTTCCTCATGCCTGCTGTTACACAATTATCTCCAACACTGATGAAACTAGCAAAACAACACTGCACAACTTCCAAAGTGCAACAAATCAGGCTGTGCACAATTGAACGCAGTCCTTCAGATTTGCTTACTTGGCACACAAAAAATGTTGTTTTGCATGTATTCAAATGCTTGTTGCAATTCACAACAGCACATCCTGGTGTACAATGGATTTCATAAAGATTTCCGGACCCCATGGATAGGGAAAACTATAAAACAAACTATTGAGCTTTGATCCAGCTTTCTATAGCAAATAAGTCAACTGTGATTGCATTGTATTCTATTGATTTCTTGCACAAATAGGAAGTCATAGTAACTGGAGAATGTGAGTTTTTGTTACGACAAGCATATATATTCTTGGTCAGGAGATAAACAATACATTTAAAGGTGCACTGTCTTACTTTTCTGACAAAGGGTCGGCACCCTGCCTGTTTCCATGGAGATGTTATTGCTTTGTTTGGAAAGTTTAGTATGGCAGTAAATTAATACTTCTCCTTGTGGACAAACATCTGGGGCAACCACGCCCAGTTACAAGTCATATCTGTGGAGAGGTGACCCCACTGACCACAATGCATGTTTTCTTATTTATTTTTAACACAAAAACAGCTGTAGTTGAATCAGTGAAAATTAGTTTAATACTGTGGGACATTTGAGGTAAAACAATAACATCTCCATGGGGTCATGCAGGCAACGGACCCTCAACTATACACAACAAATGCACAGTGCATCTTTAGAATAAGAAGAATAGAAGTTTGTATAAACAATTTAGCAATGGTGGTGGTAAGATTTCCAAGGCATACAAGACATTTTGAAACCTTTTGGGAGAGGTTGACAAGCTGTAGACTTTCTCCATCTGGCTGACATTATTCAGATTCCACAGAGTTGGATGTTTCAATGTTGCTGGCAAGGCGTAAAAACAGACTCAGGCAAAACCGGGTGAGAGGGAAAAAACATGGGAACCAGAGGAGGGCACTGTTTTCATAGCTTCTGACAGTTCAAATCTTTAAAAAGGTCAAAACCTTCTAGATTCTAAGTATTTCACACTGCATAGTGATAATGCATAATGTATTGTAATGCATATATAGCAGAAGGACAGACTTCTGTAATAAATGTATGTTTTTGTGAGGGTTTTTGATGCTAGATGAGCACTGTGCAGTTTCATTGGTCAAAGGTTTCCATAACTTTTATCCCATGTGAATCTGTCTGAGCTTGTGGAAGAAAAAGGGAGGGAACATGCTCAAAAGGGAGGAGAGCGATGAAAGAATGCGCAGCGATCTCATAGTCTTTATATGCGTTTATACCCTGCTCACTGATTATGTGTTTGTCTTAGAAGCTCTTAGCAACATTTTCCTAGCCAATCCAGCAGCGTTTGTCCCCGGATATTTTTAAGCCTGTGACGTATGTGAGGAGTTCCTTCCCTCAGAACTTTGCGCTGTTTGGTTTTAAAAGGAAGGAGAGCTGGACTTATCACTGTGTGGAGGTGTGAACAAGATTTTTATTTTGTGCTCATAGGGATGCCAGACAGAGAGACAAAGTGACTGAAAGATTGACGAAAGTTGGTGAGAAGTTTTGTTCATGAAAAAGGAAAGATGAAGAGATACTTTTAAGGAGTGCGCTGGACCCAGAAGAGGAGTGCCACTCAGAATAAACCCAAACTTCAGACTACAACCAAAGGACAAGATGAGATATCAAGCCAGGGTAAGTACTGTTGATATTGTGGTGTTATAACTAACATGTCTGCCTGAATTCCTCTGTGATCCGCTACACAGAGCCTAAAAAAAATCAACCAGTGACTCATTCAGAGGTTTTGTCTTGTGACTCAAGATTTTAATTGAGCACAGCAGCAGCAACAGCAGCCCTGAGCTATCTACAGTAGATACATTTCCATTAGACTGGCACACAGACCTGGCCAGTGGTAAAGACCCAGCTGTGGTACTGCTCCAGCACAACTCAGAACAGAGCAGTGTGGGCATGCCTTATAAGGAAGACAATCCACATGTATTTGGAACAACAGAGCTTAGTCATGGGGCTCAGGGCCAAGTCCCACTGGTCCAAGTCGAGAGCAGCTCGTCATCTTGTGCATGTCAACTGAGGTGAAAGTGCACACTTCAAATCTGTCCCCAAAAACTTTAAAGGTGCACTGTGTAACTTTCATGGGGAAGGTCTGTCATCCGCTTGTGTCTGTGATGATGTTGTTCCTTTGTCTAGAATGTTCCACAGTATAGATTAAACCTACCTATCACAAGGGAGACAAGCAAGTTACAGCACTACACTACGTTGCAATCCAGATCTGTGGAGAGTCGCCCCCTATTCACAGAAGGAATTATTGTATTTTTGAATAATAGAAACACCCATAATGAATAAATGCTAGATGGATATGTTGTCATGTCATTGTATGTCATACTATCCAGGCAAAGCAATACCATCTCCATGAAGAGAAGCAGATAGTGGACCCTCCATGACAAAAGTTGCACAGTGCACCTTTAACTTGAGGATTATACTATATGTAAGATACTGCCCCTCTGCTGCTGTCTGTAATGGAATACAGCTCCAAAAAATGTAAACAGAAAACGTTTTACTGTTATTGGATAATGTTCAAACATCATTGATAGATCATTTTAAACAGGAAACAACTTGCTCTCATGCATTACTTTGTTTATTTCTATTGTACACATCAGTTAACAAGGCAGAGAGTCTTCAAATCCCCAGTTAACCAGGAAAAACTAATTACGGGTGAACTAAGTAACATTTTCTGGGAGTTCGGCCACCTGCTTGCCTTCATGAAGATGTTTTGTTTTGCCTAGAGTGTTTTTCAAATTTTATAGCAATATAAACACTGTAACTGATTAAATGTTTGAATGTTAAAAGATATAGTTAAACGCCTCACTGTGGAAAATTCCAGGCAAAGTAGTTTCCTCTCCATGGTGACATGCAAACAGCAAACCCTCCCCCAGAAAAGTTACATAGCGCACCTTTAAAGGCTAACAATTTTAGGTATTTTCTCAAGGGATAAAAATACTTGATAAACCGTATTTCAGTGTGATTTGCTTTGACGTAGTGCTGGTTAACATCACATGTGCAGAGCTATAATCCTGCAGAGGTGTAGCAGACATTCAGCATGACCAGTGTTGGAAAGCAACTGAATGTTCCGAGAACACGTATTCAGAATATTAATTTTTAGTAACTGTATTCTGGTACAATTACCTTTTCATTTGGTTGTATTCAGAATGCAGTTGCTTTTATAAAATCAAAGAAATACATGGCCATATTTGATTACACAATTTAGGCTTCAAACTGCACATTATCAGTGAGAAAAATAGACAAATAGACAAAGCTGCTCTTGTGGTGAGTGCTTGCGTAATTTTTCCTTTTCCAGTTAGTGGTAGAAAATACATAACAAATGGTAAAACTAATTTAAAGCTGTTTTTAATTACATTGTGCAGCTTTACACTATAATTTAAATGCAACTCAATGTAAAATTGAAATTATTCTATGTATTCAGAAGATTGTACTCTGATTGGGGCATGTATCAGAATATGTTACAAAATACATTTTAATACAGGTATTCAGCATTTTGTAACTAAGTACATTTTCAAAGTATTCTTCCCATCACTGGACATAAAGCCTTGAGCGTCCACTGACTTGGCCAAAGCTTGACCTTGCATTCCACAGTTGTATCTTTTGGAAAATCTGACTGTGATCTGTAAGTGTTATGGTCGGAAGCCCACCTGATGCAGCGAGGAACAATGTAGGAGGTGAAGGAGGAGGAGCAGTCGCAATGGAAATGCTTTGACCTTCCTCTAGTTTGCAGTTTTGGCGATGTTCCACTGTTGTCCTTTTGTGTTTTTAGAGGATTTCCCTGCATCTAGTGTGCAGAGATAATGACCTATCCCAACACTAAACAGCCAAATGAGACCCTCGAGAGCCTCAACTATTGAACATTAGCAGTAGTCTTGTGGAGCAGCTCACTTTGTTACAATCTCGCTCTCATCAGTGGAACTTAGCGCTGGAGGAAAGGCTGTGATTTTATTCACAAGGCTAGTTTTATCCTCCTTTTATTTTTCAAATTTCTGTAAGTATAATATTAAATCAGTGTTTTCGGTGAGTGATGGCTGTGTATGTTTTGGGCAAACATATATGAGTATTTCATTGGAAATTGAGCCACTTGTGTGTTTCAAATTATAGCTGTATGCTATGAGATAAAAATCTAAATTCAATGACTATATGTAGTGCAGTAAAGAATTTATTGTAATATTTTAATTTACTCTGAGACAAGTTAAGTTAAATGGAAATGACTGAACTGACTCATCAAACTGCAAAAACAACCGCTAAATCAAGATTAAAAGGTTAAATTTGTACTAAATGGGAAAAATAATAATTAACTTAGTTCTAAAATATACATATTTAGTTTGTCATATCAGTATTTTTGAGATATACTGAGCAGCTCTCCTTGCTTTGTTTTCATTCAGGGTCAACATAAACAGTTCTTTAACACTGTCTGGTGATAAAGCAGTGTGTTGTATATACTTTTTAATTCTCTTGAATGTCACCATTACATAACACAAAGTCAGTCTCCTGTTTACTGCTGGGATGTTTGAACGTCTTCATTGTTGGATCCTGGCAAATCCAAGTGGAACAACTGTGTGATTTTTGGCCTTTCTCAAACTGCACAAAAACACCCCTGTTTGTTGTTTTAGCATGACTAATGGGAGAGTTTTGTTTGTATCCACTCTTAAGATCATGTTTTCTTATGTTATCAGGACAGATGTGCTCCTCAATCACATTTTTCTATGTGAAAATGTGACTTGACTGCCCTCTTTCTGTCAAGAAAGTGTCACTACAGCTCCCAGTGTAAAAGGCAGCTCTCTCTCCAAAAGTATAATGCTTTATTCTGTAATGTTTCTGTAGGAGGTTGATGTTGATGGGAGGGTGCGTCTCGTGATGGAGAGTGCATTGACAGCTCGAGATAGGGTCGGGGTCCAGGACTTTGTCCTTTTGGAGAATTACAACAGTGAGGCAGCCTTCATAGAGAACTTACGGCGCCGCTTCAGAGAAAACCTCATCTATGTAAGTCTTTTACAGTGTGTTGGATTAAGCTGTATGTGTTTATTTATGTCACATAAGAAACATTGTTGTCTGATGTTTTGGGGCAGACGTACATCGGCTCTGTGTTGGTGTCAATGAATCCATACAAAGAACTGGAGATTTACTCCAAACAACAGATGGAGCGCTACAGAGGGGTCAGCTTCTATGAGATATCACCTCATATGTAAGTTACAACAAGCCAGTGTGCTCTCAATGGAATGTAGATTCTTAAACACTGATGCCTTTGGTACTTTTACTCAGTTCTTTCAAAGAAATACAGGTTGTTGGTTACTAAAATTAATTTATATGAACACATATGCAATTTGGAAAGCATTTTAATATTACAATATGTATTATACACAAATAAGACCACATGTTTATTTGTTGTTATTTATTTCAGCTATGCACTATCTGACAACACATATCGAGCCATGCGCACTGAGAGGAAAGATCAGTGTATCCTCATCTCAGGTGAGAGTGGAGCAGGAAAAACTGAAGCTTCAAAGAAGATCCTGTTATACTACGCGGTCACCTGCCCTGCAAAGGACCACATGGACACTCTGGGGGAGAAGCTACTGCAGTCCAACCCTGTTCTAGAGGTAGGTAACCACCTCTTTGCAGAGTTATTAATATATTTTGAATACAACCTTTTGTTCTTTTTTGTTTGTTTCAGGCTTTTGGTAATGCTAAAACTCTTCGAATGACAACTCTAGTCGCTTTGGGAAATATATGGATGTGCAGTTTGATTTTAAGGTTTGTTCTGTATCATTTTATAGATTACAAGAAAATAAATAAACTTTTATATTTTCTTTTAAAAATAGGGTGCCCCTGTAGGTGGCCATATCCTAAACTACCTGCTGGAGAAGTCTCGTGTTGTTCATCAAAACCACGGTGAGAGAAATTTCCATATCTTCTATCAGCTTTTGGAAGGAGGGGAGGAAAAGCTGATCAAAAGATTAAACCTGGAAAGAAACCCACAGAGCTACAACTACTTAGTCAAAGTAAGTTTAAATTCAGGTAAACACAGTAAATGCTGCTTCATTTATTTGATTATCTTATCTAATCTGTAATAACTATTTAGGGCAATTGTCCCAGAGTGAGCTCTATCAGTGACAAGAACAACTGGAAGACTGTCATGAATGCCCTCCCTGTTATTGGATTCACAGAGGATGAAGTGCAGGTCTGTATCTCTATCCCTTCATTTGGCTTCTCTCTGTTTTTAAACACTGAGACAAATTGAAGATTTTTAGATACTCAAATGTGATGATGTCATACAGATATCCCCGTTGTTTATATTGTACCGTGAAATATCTAAAAGGTATAAATGCGCAAATATTGAATCTGATGTTTTCTATCTGTGACAAAACTAGATAAACTTCTTGTATTACAACAAAAATCTGCTTTATTTCTGATCTATTTTAGTTGTCCCAAAATCTGTATTAAATATTATTAGCCTATAGAATGTTGTGATGCCATCTGGAACTCAACCCAGTGATTAGTAGAAAGAAAACTGTTTTTATACTCTCACTCACAAGTTTATAACACAATGAATAATGATGTAATCTTTGACCACAGAATGTACTGAACATAATTGCCGGCATTCTCCATCTGGGAAACACGCAGTTTGGAGAAGGGGAGGATGGGGAAACTCAAATTACCAATGAGGAGCAGATAATGATGCTTGAGAAGGTCAGAGCAGTCCCTTCAGTATTAACGCATCTGCAAAAATTTATAATATTTTAAGCTGTGAACAGATGTGTTGTTCTACAGCTGTTGGGAGTTGATGGTTCTTTCCTGAGCGAGGCACTCACCCACAAGAAACTCACAGCTAAAGGAGAAGAGGTGGTTGTTTAGACCCTAGTATTTTTACAGTTAGTTACAGATCAATCATGTGCTAAGCTAATTATTTCATTCCAAATTTCCAGATGATCAGCCCTTTAAATTTTG
>NW_026571018.1:22418529-22528698 GCF_026225935.1 Boleophthalmus pectinirostris | reverse complement strand
GGAGGAGAGCATAGCCAAGGCAAGCTCTGCTGTGGAAAAGGGAAGGTCATTGGCCATTGGGCCCCTCTTCTCGGCCCCCCTCAGCCCCATCCTGCTGCCCATAATAGCCGTTCTGGTTAGAGTCCAATTGGCAGGAGGAAGTCAGTCCGTTGCCATAGTAATGGAGGTTGGGGTGGGGGTACTACAGCTGAGACATCTGGGGGATTTAATCTAGGCTTCATTATTATTCATCTAATTAAATCAGAGACACACTCACTCTCAGGCACACGCACACACCCTTAAACACCTCTGCAGCTGCCCCGCTCCACCATTATTACCCCACTCACAGATACAACAACACACCAAGACACACGGCAGCATGCATTTGACCAACTATTAAGGCATAAACACCACTTTGTAAAAGCTTTAACTATATGCACTCTATGTGGTTTACAAAAGCAGAAAGAATTGAACTGAGGTGACACAGTGCCATATTTGACTGAACATAATCACTAACGCTCCACAATGACTCTTCATACATAATACATACCTTTGACAGTGACATGAACAGTCTGGTTGATTGACACTTGGGGCTGGATCAGCACACTACACAAGTAGGTGCCCTCATCAGCTCCCTTCTGTACATCTGTCAAACGCAGAGTGCCATTCTCAAATATCACTTGGCGATGATTATCGGGCAGCTGCATGCCGTCTTTAAGCCACTTGATAGAGTAATAGGGGTAGCCAATCACACGGCATGTGATATAGGTGTTTCTGCCGGCCACTGCTGTGATGTCCCGCATGGGTCTGATTCGGGGTGGACCTGAGGACAGGGGGAGTGGTGGGGGGTGGGGGGTCGGATGATCGGAGAGGTAGGAAAGATGAGGTATGCCAAAGGTCAGAGGTCATGGCAGGAGCAGCAGAAAAGAAGGAGGTGATACAGGTTGGGATAGAGTGATTGGGTCAAGTTGACAAGTGGAGTGGGAGGTTAGTTAAGCTCCATACACACGTATTTGTTATTTCTGTCTTACCCTTTAACCTTACTGGGCCCAATAACAAATATTTTTGCTTTCATTAAAGCTTCACAAAAGCCAAAGTTTTAGCTTCAAAGCTAAAAGTCACAAAAAAGACACCAGTAGAAGCATATATATATCTTCACTACAGGAAAGTTTTCAAAATC
The DNA here is from genome assembly GCF_026225935.1 of Boleophthalmus pectinirostris. Taxonomy (NCBI): domain Eukaryota; kingdom Metazoa; phylum Chordata; class Actinopteri; order Gobiiformes; family Gobiidae; genus Boleophthalmus; species Boleophthalmus pectinirostris. The sequence continues at coordinate 22,527,539 of NW_026571018.1, read as the reverse complement.
TATATAAAGCCATGTAAATTACTTTAAACTATCTGCTCTTTTTTTTAATGTAGTCAGGTGTGAAGTGCGTTTATATTGAAAAACAGACAGGCACCTCTTACGTTTATGCGCGCTTGGTACTCTGCGCTACCCGCCGAGTTGCGTGCGACACAGCGATATACTCCTCCATCTCGAATGAGTGGGCTGCTGACGTTCACATGAGACACGGTCAGGCCGTCCGATAGCGTGTACTGGCTAGTCTTGTAGGTGGAGTCTCGCACCACGGGCTCATCGTCCAAAGTCCAGGTGATGGAGGGTGGAGGAGCTCCTTTTGCGCTGCACATGAGAGAGAAAGGCTCGCCAGGGTTGACCACACGCTCACTGAAGGAAGACACAATACGAGGAGTTCCATCTAAAAGGTTAAAAAAAAAAAGAAAGTTATAACACAGCGTATTTATAGTTTTCATACTTGATATTAAACACTCACTGGAGAAATTATCAACTATTGTGGACACCTGAACATTTTATTTCACTCAAATATTCTGTTAATTTTAAACAGAATGAGCAAAATGACATGATTACTCAACACTGTCTTGCACCCTATAGCACCAAAACTATAAGTTTGAAGTGCCAAAATCTAGTTTAGGCTTGTACATATGTTGGATTATACAACGTTTCAGTACACATACCCTCAAGTAAAATAATGGAGAAGTCCTGAGAGGTGTGGCCCTTTCTGGTGGCGAAGCATTGGTACGCCCCAGAGTGTAACTTCTGAGCTGCAGTGATCTGAAGGGTGTCATTGTGCTGGCCCTGGATGGACATGTGCTGGTCTGGGACAATGGGCTCTGTGTTTCGATACCAGCTGATGGTGTATTCAGGGGAGCCCTCCACAGAGCAGGTGAAGAAGAGCGTACTACTGATGCCCGTCTTCAAGTTCTTAGGGGACAAGGTCACTCGCAGGGGGTCTTTGGAAGGGAAAACATAAAACATAGGAGGCAATAATATTAATAAACATTAAAATCAAATTATCAAAACACTTATTACAACAACTTAACACAACAAAATTATGTAATTTTTGCATGTCTCACATTAATTATTTTTAACCAAAAACCATGACGTATGACTTTAGTGAGCATTATCTTTGTGAGAGAATAAGGGGGAGTGAGGCACAATCAGCGGCACTGACTCAATCAGTTGGACACGCTCATTAAAAAGCAGCTGGAGATATCTCTTCACATCTTTGTCCACTTCTGTGTGTGAGGCGTGTCTATGTCATATATGTCTATGTGCAAAATGTCAATGAGCAATAAGGCAGCTGGTGGTGTGTGCTGGGGGGCATGGCTGTACCCCCCCACCCTGTCAGAGTCACAGAGTGTGCTGCCATGATGTGCCCACTGGCAAATCCTACGTCTTGCTATCCTGCACTCTGTCTAGCCTTGTAGCACTTTCTGTTTTATTGAATGGCTCCCACAATCCACATTTATCTCCACCCATTTTTATTATTGTGTTATCAGATGGCAGATAATGTCATTGCTGTAGTGTTTGGATGTGAGATTGTCTCCCCTCTGACCCTCATCTTTATCTTTGTCATCCTCACAGTCCTCTCTCTGATGATGACTGCTGCTGGCAGCAGTATTAAGGATCCAGTCTGAGTGAATTACTGCCCTGTCTGGGGTTTAGAGAGCTGATATGACAGGCATCACATGACTTACACACATGTTTGTCACACTTGAGGTGAAACTTATACATGTGCCTCAAAGCTCAAGTAAAACCGGAGCTTGACTTCCTGTCTGCCAGAGGTGGAGAGGGAGTGTGGCAGCTCATCTGCGTGTATTTCTCACCCACCTATAACATGGAGCTGTCCAGACACCTCTTTAGAGCCAAAGCTGTTGGTGACCTCACAGGCGTAGCTGCCACTGTCCTCCTGGCGCAGGTCGCTGATGGTCAGTCCAGTCAAACGCCGAGTCCAGCGGGCGTCTGAAGGCAGTGGCCGGCCATCTTTGAGCCAGCGCACTGTGGGGCTGGGGTAACCTCCTGCTATGCATGGGAGCTCGATGCTCTGACCTGCGTACACCTCTCCTGCTTGAAAACTGTCTAGGATGGTGGGAGAGGACTCATTGGGGTCTGAAAGAAATATGTTAGATTACACATAAAGCTTTAACTCATTTAAGTAGTATTGTGACTTGATTCTTACCCATAACAGAGAGCCTGGCTCCATTGCTTTGGCGTGTCTCGCCACTGTACTTGTGTCTGGTAATACACCTGTAGGTGGAGAGGGCATCCTCCTTCTGAACATCTGAGATGTACAGAGCGCCAAAGGAGGTCAGAGAGAACCTGTTACCTGACAGACAGAGAGATAAGAGATTACATATTAATGTCATACAAACATACATCAAAGCAGGATGGTCACTCTGGTACAAATATATTGTGTACAATGCAAAAACATATTGTGTTAAGGACAAACAACTGCTGAACAGTTGGCACTACCTGAACTCCTAATGTTGTGTCCCAAAACCTGGCAAATTATCAAGGGCTAGAGGACACACAGCGGTCGCTAAGCACCAGCAGACAAAGCAGAGACAGACCGCACACTGTGCTCAAGTATGGAGTCACCAAATCACATCTGGGAATAATTTAAATGCATATTTATATTATTATATACATACCACTGCAACTGTGATAAATATTGTATTATTGCCCATGATTAAATGTACTGACCCATTAATAGACTGTTTTAGGCACACCTACATATTTACCATTAATAATTTATTTTTAGCCTGTGTGTTGACCGAGACTCCTCAGGGTGAATGGGTGCACATAGGTAGCAGTTATGGACTGTGCATGTTTGCATGGTCTGAGAACAAGCTCAGGCTGCAGTTTCACAGCTGCTTTTGTTTGTCCCCACAATGAAGTCTTACAGGATAATAAGCACTTTAGTACTGCACCTCCCATAACACCCACCATTCGCCTGTCACAACACCCTGACACAGGCGGGGAGAGTCAGCTGGGTCTGTCAAAACCACACTTTCAGACTTAAACAACTATTCATCTGATTTGCAGCATTGTATTGAAAATGGTAGTAATCTTGTTCACACATGATTTCTATAGGTCTTTACGGACAATGTTTGGACTGCTTTAGCTGTAGCTTGCAGTCACTGAGCAGAGTGGCAGATGGAGTAAAATATTAATTACTAAATCAGTGTGCTCCCTCAGCTTTTATTCATGCTGACTTGACTAGATAACGAGAAACAGAGCCAATGTTTCACATCATGTTTGAGCGCAGACGGCTACAGCAAAACATGTACAAATGCACAATGAGGCTGTGCAGTTTCTGTTGACATCCACACAGAGTTTTTAAATAAGCAGTCAAGATCTTACAAGTCTAACAAATATCTTTCTTTCTATAATACTGCATTTATTACATTACTTGCTACACTACATTCACAATGCATAATCTTTACATAGTAAAACTCCTACGTATCTATAATATTTATTTTCATATGTCTTTACAGCTAAAGACAATTTCATGAATGATAACTAGAGTGGTGTTTTGGTGGCTTACACTGTCCCATGAAATGGAGGAGCTAAAGGGCCCTTGTAACTAAAAAATAGAAGCACTCATGGATCCACAAATGGCTCCACAGGAACCATTTAGAGGTTCAAGTATTTTTTATCAAATATAAATGCTTTTATAAAGAGTTCTTTCACGCAGAAAGAAGCATTACTCAAAGACGCTCCATTGCCCTGAGGATTGTAGGATGTTGTTTGGTAATAGTCACATAGAAGTCCATTCAGGGTAAACTTGCCTTGCAATGAAAATAAAATGAATACTTCTGGTCTCAATAACAAAATTATATATTTTTAAATTTGAATCTAATCTTTTAAATGTTTGCTTTAAAATGTTTACTTAACTTTGTTGTTATTGTTTTCTTTGAACCATGGTATTTATTTCATATAAGGTTCATATTGAAAAGATCTACTTGTGATTCCTGTCTGAGTTCTAAAAAGATGCATTTCTCAATAATTAATAGTGTATGGCCTTTACAGACCTCTCTGGAGTAATAAAAGTCTGAGTCATTTATTGGATTTCTGAAACCAACACATAGCCTTTTGACCAGACTATGAAAACTATGGCAATGGAGGGAAAAAGGTAAATAAGGAGAATACAGACGTTTAACAAATATGTAAAATAAAGACGTGACACTTGGTCTATAAATAGGGCTTATACTGTAGCCAGTGTGAGTTAGTAGCAGCCTCATTTTCTCACATGCAAATGAAGGCGTCGGCGCACAGATAACGAGGCCCATATTTCCACCTCCTCAGTGGGGCCATTATTTATTGATGTTCTGCATCTTTCCCCCCTCCCTCCCTCTCGCTCTCACGCTTTCTTCTTCCTCTCCCTGTTGCTAGGGTCTTCTCACTGCCATCCTGTTTAGTTTTCAGCATTAGCAATTATTAAAGCACAGCGTGTTTACAATCAGCAACACTGAGGCATTAAGGTTGTTTGTGGCACTACGGTGTACAGTGGTAAAAGCGTGCAACTGGCAAATGATGGTGGAAAATGAAATTAATGGGAATGTAGTAGCGAAGTGAGGTGGCTAAATATAGCCATGGGATGCAAATAGGGTTTATCCAATCACAAATATTTGTGAAAACTCCACTCTGTTTCTGTTTTTAGAGCATCAACATTAACTTTAATTTGTTCACATTATACAATACTGTTTTATTTAATAACTCAGAACTTAGACAGTTTAGGGTCTGAACAAAAATAAACAGTTTAAATTTTATTGGAGATGAAGGTGATTTTTGACTTTGAGGTTTTTGTGACAAGTATTGCATTTGCAATTGGATTAGCAAATTATGTTTACAGTTACATCTATGAGAAAACTGAAATATATACTGCTTCACTTATGAGAATGCCATGCATTTCACAACTGTCTTAGAAAGGTTTACACTCCAGGATAACAGGATATTTTGTTATATAGTGGACATTCTATTACCCAAGAATTTCAACTCCTGTGGCTTGGTAATTGTGCCAACACAATTGTCATTGTTAATTCTGTTGTGATATATTGTGTCACCCTAGCATTTGATTTAGTGACCAAAAAGAGTCTAACTTCACTGACTCAAAACTATTAACTGTAGTATACTATACATAAAGGTTGTAAATTAGATTTACAATACACATGTTACAACACACAAGCAGAAACATATTGGGGTTCCTGTGAGAGTTTATATTATGAACTAGTGAACAAGCTATCGAACAGGCCTCCCTCCCCCTGGCAGATCTCTGACTGTGATCCCAAGAGGTCCATGTCTTACTCAACTCTGTTTATGGTCAAAGGCAGTGGATCCTTGCCTGGAAGGGCTTTCCCAGTTAAAGGAAGGTTAGTCTATTTCAGTTCTTATTAGACAACCACAAGTAAACATAATGAGCGAGGTAGCACAGGGTCATGGGTTCAACTCCTCCACAATCAGCAGCAGACAGACAGTAGCTCAGACATGGATGCCTAGAGCACACAGCAGACAGGATCTGACTGAACCAGTTTAGATGACACATAAAGAAGAAGGAGACGCATTTTTTAAGGATTTTTTTTTTTTTTACTTTTTGTTCATATTTGATTTTAAATTTGGCTCTTTGGCAGTAATGTTTTACATTTCCTAATCAGGATATTTACAATAAATACACTAGAAACATAATTTTCCTAAAAAACATACCAAATAAAATAAATTATATGAATGCAGTCAAATATGTATTCATGCTTAGAAGTTTTCAGTAATACATAATATACATATGGGTATATACAACTATTAACATTATGTTTTGGCTTTTTTGGCTGCATTTTATCACAGTGCAACTGTTAAAACCATTTAAATAACAATTATTAAAAATAGGTCAATATATCAATAAAGAATCTCTTGTCTCTTTGAGTTGTCTCCATTTAAGTCCCAATAAAAACAGTGGAAAAGGAGGGAGAGAAAGAGGAGAGCAGATCAAAGACTTGTGACTGTCACCAAAAAAAAGGTTCATTCTGTAGACTATTCTCTGAGCTTTTCTGCTTCATCCAAAAGCAGATGCAATGAACAGTAGTGAATTCAAAATCGGACAAAACATCCACAATATTGAAGAGAAAATCTTTATCCATGATGGCACTTACAGTTCTAATGCAAGTGAGTGACCAATCAGAGTAAGATGACTTTAAATCAGAAAACAAAAGGAGAAGGGAAACAATATGGAGAATAGTCTGTGGTTATGTCCTGTGCTTCCTACTCAACCTTTATGCAAAAAGGGACCCACATTTGTATTCAAACAGAGCGGCCCCTTCACCCTCCCGATGCTCTCTCCTTGCCCTCTACTGTGTACATTAAAAGCCCAAGTAGAAGCAGGTGTCAGCCAATTAAATATATACACTTCCCTGTCTTTTATTCTGCTGCACACTTACTGAACATCTATGAATAGTGCCCTCTTAACTCCTTTCAATTCACATTCAAAGAGCGTTTTATTGGCACAAGTGATGTGTTACAACTGATTGTGTGAGGGGAGCCCACCCTAGCACAACCAAACAGCTCAGGCAGAGCCCACTTGTACCACTGCCACTTGAGTCCTTCCCTGCATTAGGGAAGAATTGGAATCTGGGTGTTAAAAATACTTTGTCTCAGGCAATGACCATTTTTAAAAGGCGACAAGATGCGTGGACAGGGAGGGGGGAGTAGGCGAGCGCTCTGTCATGTTTTCATTAAAAAGCCACGCTTCACTGTCTCTTCCTCCTGCCGCCTGCTCCTCTAAACCAATTCTGACTGCTTACCTCATCTTTCAATCATTTCTTGTGTGCTAAATAAAGTGGGGTCTCTAACACAAAGTTATGGGACCCCGAATAACAACAGGGGGGACGTGCAGTGACAGCAGTCCAGCAGTTTCCATGTCTCTTATGCCTCGCTGGTTGCTATGTCCCAATTTGCCCTGTGTGACTTTCAACAGTAAACACTGGGGGAGGGGCGTTGATCCAGGGGTGAGTGTGGATGCCAACTATCACACATTGACCAAGTCGGAGACAGGACGTAACTCTCAGTATGCAAAACAGCACATCTGTGTAGATATAACTCAATGCAGAGCTGCAGTGATGCCACGTTCCAGTCCATAAAGCCGTCCAGCAGAGACAGGCAGACGAGGCCGCATAAAGCTAAATGGACCATCCCAGATAGAGGGACTGAGGAGATTAAGCATCAGTAGAAACATCAGAGGAAACGAGGGATGGAGGGAAGAGGGTGGGAGGATGGAGAGCCAGAAGAGGAATGGGAAGAGATGTAGAAATAGAACTCCATTATTCATGAAGAGTGTTTCATGTACTGGGTGACATCTGGGACAGCAGTGATAATGAGAGTCCCAGGAGAGAGAAAACTACATATACACACGTTAGATCTAAGCCCATATACACAACAGTCAAAGTGCGCCATTGTGGTCTGAGTACCCACCTCCACTGGACAGTCCAAAAACTCACTGTAGAAACAATAAACTATCTTCAAGCTCCGTCCAGTGGCCGATAGCAGTGGCTGGGATGTACAGTGCATGTCTGCTATCATATGTTTGTGTTTTCTAGGTGAGGCAGTGTACTCCAGATTAGCCCATGGCCCCAGGCAGTTAGCTGCATTAGCGGCACTGAGTGAGCTGCCTGGTCTCTCCCTATTAGAGCACTGGTGGCAGAGGACTCGCTAGCTGGCGCTGACAGACCACCACACATGTCTACACAAACATGATTTTAAGAGTGAATATGGTCCAAATCACAGCCAGTACTAGCATTGTTATAATAAAGTAAATCCAAACCAATCACACATAGGTAAAATAAGGTAGTCATGGTAAAACCTATCTCAAGATCTGAAATGTCCCCACTGGGACAAAAAAGCAAAGATAGACTTACATATTGGTTGGACAGTATATCGGGTTGATATTCGAACCTTTTAGCATATCGGCTATTGGCCTTAAATCTTTTACAGAAGACGATATTTAGTTTGAGCTGACCAGATGCCTAAAGAATATGCACAACTCTTTATTTAAACACTTTTCTACAAAGAGACACTCCTCAAAACGTGACTACACAGTTCTCATATACACTTTGTCGTAAAACAGGGTTGTGAATGAATCTGTAGTAATTTCGAATTATATAATTTGGGGAAAATAATCAAAATCGGCCTTACATTATTGACCAAAAACATCAGCAGAGCTTATCGACCATCGGTTGCTCTGAAACAACTAGCCATCAAAAAATCCATATTGGTCGATCTCTACAAAAAAGTGTCCCATCCCTTAAGAATAGGGATGCAATGACTAAATGTCAGACTATTGCTTCTTTCAAATCACATTCATTGAGAAGCCATTTGACATCCTTAAATAGAAAGTTTACTTCTTCCTTAATAACATTTCAACCACAATACATGCAGTTTATCCTGAAAGGCATTCAAACACACAACAGTATACACTGATCATAGATAAATAACAGCAGCATTTATGTTCAAATATAAATACTAAACATTTATTTATTTGAGACAGGGACAACCCACAATTTTTACAATAACCTTAACAGGAGAGATGCATTGTCCCAGGTTGCAGCATCAGTACTAATTTCCACCTGTAGTCCCTGGGCAGATTCACTGATTGATTGTATTTAACTGACAATCAGGGAGAAACATGCAAACTCCACACAGAAAGGCCCAGGCGACCCAGGGACTGAACCCAGAACCTTATTGCTGTGAGACACGAGTGCTAGGCAGTCAGTCACTGTGACGCCATTACTCTGATCAGAAGCATAAACAAACCAATACCACAAACAGAACAAGCACGCACAAGACTGGTAACTGAAAGAACAAGAGCACTCCATTGTCCAGACATGAGTGTCTGCTGATCTCGATTTTGTTTTTTGTTCTCTGTATTAATAGTTGATTGACTTCCAGAATTTGCCACTGCAAATTAGTTCTGCAACTACCACAATAACTGGGGCTAGTCGACTATTAAAATAATCATAAATGTATTTGGATAATTGTAACTGATACTTGTAAATTGTTAACAGGCCTTTATGGACAAAACGCATGCCAAAAGAACTTTTATAACAAAGACAGTGCCATATTTCTTTTGTAAACAGTGACAGTGGCTCAGTAGTTAGAGCAGTGGTCTCCCAACTCGAAGGTTGGAAGATTGATTCCTGCTCTGGCCAAGTTCTTCCATTGTGTCCTTAGGCAAAACTTGGTCTATTATGAAAGTGGGGTGTGCATGGGTGAATGGTGGTGGTCAGATGGGGCTGATGGTGCAGATTACCAGCCTTCCTTCCATCAGTCTGCCCTAGGGCAGCTGTGGCTACAACAGTAGCTTACCACCAAGTATGGAGTAAATTAATTATGACTACAGTGAAGTGTAAAGAGGGATACAAGTGTAAGGCATTATTCCTGAAGCGTTTGTTTAAAATATATTTTGCTCAATGTACCATTATTAACCGTTTGTTGCAGCCTCACTGGAAATCCCACAGACACTTGAAAAGCTGTGTATTTTCATCCTATGCACTTTACTTTTCTGCACACTGCAGTCAATTAGGGAGCAAAGGAGTATTTGGACAACTAATAGTACAGATCAATAGGTCTCAATCAGAGGTCATGTGAGAACATAGCATCAGTAATCCCATCTCGACACAGTGCAAAGAGGGGGAAAAAGCTCGTGTATGGACAAATGAACCAAAGAGTTTTTAGTGAATTAAACTATAGGATGTCTCAAACCAAAGCTATACAACTTATCTAAATGTTACTAGCTCCATTATAAACAAAGGATGGGCTGTAAATTTCCTTATATGTAATTTCTTAGTAGATCCCACAGTAATCGCCTTGCACTAATCCTTCATTCCCTAGCCTAAACAAAGGAGTAGAAACCTTCCAAATCCTATTTCTTAACCCATTCCACATAAACAATCTACTATCTACTCTCTTCCTATAAGCTCTTACTTAAGCTTTCACTTTTCTTCATAGCTCCAGTTTCAAGACTAAATGTAAAGACCAACAGGTTGCTATCAATTAAAATTATTGATTGATTGTAAAAGCTTTGATAGAATAATTGATGCATTATTGTTATTACTGTGTATGTGTCTGTTTATGAAATATAGAAATCGATAGGACTGGATGTGTCAAGTGACAGCGAACACATCACAATTTGAACTATGAACAGGTCCATGAAAGAAAAAGGGAGAAACACTAAAAGAAGTAAGCTCTTAACTAAGTCAACATGGTCAACACGCAGTTGACTAACTTCCCTCTTGTGGATGGGTCTGGTGTAAACAGTGGTCACTTGTGACATTGATGTGCTCACAGGGCCTGGTCTCTCACAGCCTCTCATTGTGGCTGGCACTAAAACATCGCACGTGTGTATTTGACAGAGACACAAAGGGGTAGGGCCGGTTACAGAGCACCATGCACATCTATAAGTGCACGAGATGTGACATGTGTAGTGCTGTGTAAATAGTGGATAACAGGCGACACTTGTCAGCCCTCTGCTCTGAGCACACAAAGCCTTTGGACACATCATTGTTAAGCTCCTCTCACACTCACCCCCATCACCTTATCCCAAACCGGGCCCCTCAAGCAGAGATAATTATGCCTTTTGTGCCCCCCGAGCATACGCACACACAGCACACACAGCACACACACATTTGGGCTAATTAACACACCCACCCACGTGCCTCTTCAGCCTAACTTAGTCAAAGATGGCTGCCAGCACCCCATCTGCTCCTGTCCTGCTTCTGGACACTGTCAGTAAACTGGCTCAAATGAGAAGGAGCAAAATGTGCTGAATACAAGTATAATGTTTATGCGCTTGAAGTGGTTAATATAGTCCATCAGCTTTCATATGTTTAAATGTATTTAAATAATATATAGTCCGAGCCTCATCTGCATGTCCCCCCATGTCCTGCTGTGTGCCACATGGGACAGAGGGGTCGGTGCCATGATCCATGTGCTCTGTTCAATGAGCCCTTGGGACACCACGTGCTCCTGCCCTCCCCTGTCACAGCATGTCCCACAACAGGACAGCCATCACAGCAGCACAGCACAGAGCTGCCTTAATGTAGCCCCAGTTAATGTTTAATGAGCACTCCATATTCAGCCACCCCATGCAAAACCCGAAAATGGCTTTATTGTGTTCATTTCGAGGCAGACAAAGAGAAATACATGTGTGAGAGGGGTATCCTTGTATATTTACATTTGATTGTGTGTTTTACAGTGGTGTCTACAGGGGCCAGACATTCCCAGACAACTGCACTTATTAATGTATTCCTGTTAGGAGCTCTCAGACACAGATTTACACACTCCAGCTCACCATGAGGTCCCTCTGCCATGCTGTCACTGCACCTGTGTGGCCACACACTACCATAACTTACTGTGAGAGGGTACCATTTACAAACAACCATGAACACTAGTCATATACCAGATATTATAAGGTATTATGTAATATGGAGAAGCTTTACTTAAGCAATTGAACCATTATGTGACAAATACATGCCTCCTTATCTTAAAATGTATTAAGATTAACCAAAATAACACAGTTAAAATTTTGTTTATTGCATAAATTGATTAAAAGTTAAATAGTAATTTTGTAGGTGCTCCCAATTAACCCCCAGGAAAGCTGTGTATATGTAAGTGTGGTTGGTGTCAGTCAGGCTGACCTCCAGCAGGGCCCCCTGGGGCTCACAATTGATCTGAAATGTAGCCTGTAACTGACCTCAGTGCCCTGAAGACCCCATTACAGACTAAGCTCACATCAAGACCCTATAACACCATTCATATGCTGAGATGCTGCTGATAGATCAGTTCAGTTATAAGTAAATCACATCTGCAAAATAATTATGAAAACCAAATTTGCTCTATATTTTCTAGCACACAAATGTTTTAGACAGGGCAGGGTTGCCATCATCAGTGTTTCTTCAGACCTCAAATAACCAGAGTCACATAAGAGCACAGTGTAGCAGGTGGATTAGAAGGCTTGGGCATCTTCTGGACCACCATGTGGTCAAAGCCATCTGCTGGTGCAGCCTCTGTCCATCACTGCCTCATGAGCTGTTTGATGTTTACTGTGACAGCCTGCTCCAAAGATTGGACCCTCAATGTGGACATTTTTATTCATCTCCACTACACTTTTTCAGATCACTTTTCATTGAGCGCCTCATAAGGTACACAGCACAAAAAAGGCTTAACCCAGGGTTGGTGCAGGACAGGGAAGTGAAATAGGTCAGTCTGCTGCACCCCTCCCCTCTAAAATCTCTACTGTCCTTACTGGACACCAAAGTGGGACAGGCCATGGGACACATGCACAGACTGCACAGCTCCAGATGGGGAACGTGTGTCTCTGACAAAATGGGACCTGCTGAGGTCCAGAGGCCGTGGCGCCATTGTGTTATGTCATCGACCCAGTCTGCAGTTCACTATGTGATCCTCCTACTGATCAGGAACAATTCTCTAGGAATATCAACATACCCAAGGGAAATACAAATAGAAGAACTACAGGGCTTACATAAGTAGGTATATAAGCAGAATCAGTAACAGATAAAAAGATTAAATAGATAAAATATAGAAAGTGCAATTAAGGAGCACACAATACAAATTTTGAGAAAGGATGTGTTTAAAGGTGTATTGACTTCCATATAAATAATCTTGTTGTATGGTCAAATCATTTGGCCTGTAAGAGAAATCTGCTTTAACGTGATCTAGTCTAGTGCAATTAATCTTCATCAATGTGAGAGGCAGAGTATTTGTTACCACGGAGACAGCTAATGGGGACTGAACTAAATAAAAGACATACAAGTCAGATGAGTAAATGTAATGGTGTTTCTATTTTGGTCCACAGTTTCATCTTGAGACAAGTAAAGAAGCCCTATCTTGTGTCCGATGCATGCTGGGATTAAAAGCATTCAGAAAAAAATACAAATGTAGTTTTGCCAAAACCCAAATAAAGCTGCACAATTCTCTCAGCTTTCGCTGTGGTTTTAGCCAAGCATAAGCAACAGGCGAGACAAGTGACAAAAACAGTCAATGACTCAGTGAGCTCTCAATCACAAAATCAATTTTAATTTTCACATCTTCATTAGGCCTTTCACTCGCGCAGCAGGGAGGAAGAGGAGGAGGAGAGGAAGAGAGATGGTTGTTGAGTTAATGTTATCAGTTACAATCAGTGATAAAGGTCATCATTTTGGATAAACATATTACATAACTACAATCTGACATGACGTTACTGCATTTAACTGTTACTATGCAACCAACAAAACTGTATGCATGCGGTTTCAACTAATATTAAAGGTATTTTTCTTGAAAATATTACCTAAATTGAACAATTTCCTTCCCATAACCTTTCTGAAAGTCTCACTAGGCAGCAAGCTCGCCTGATCTAGCAATGAATCAGAGCTCACCCAACAAGCAACCAGGACTCTAGGACAATACAATTAAAGTAATAAATTATGAGGAGAAGCAGATGGCACACAGGAGATATTTTTTGTCAAATAAATTAATAAAAATAAAAATGAAGAACTTTCCATCATAAAATTATTACTTATTTCTAATGTTAATGTTTTGATTATTGTTATTATTTGGACTTAAATTTGTTCCCAGTTACAAAAGCACAAACTGGGTGAATTCTCAAAAAAGATGTTTAAGAAATGTTTAAATTGTAAACAACAAACTATCTGAAAGCCAAAGAACTGGGAAGCACTTGCCGTCATTGCACTTATTCGTGGCCATACATGATGGTGACGTCTCATTTTGATTGGCAGGAAGGTTATGGTCAAGGTTGAATCCACTGTTTGTTTGTGTGCTGTGAAGTCATATTCAACATCTGATTCTCACACTCACTGCTCATCAACTGACCTATATACCCCTAATTACACATAGCAGCACAGCACAGCAGCGCAAGACTATGTACCGACAAGAAGAGGAGAGCATCACCAAAACCTCTATCAGAGTCTTCTGCCATGAACCCCAGCTAACCTCAACAAACAGAAGTCAACTGTACATCACTGATATGTACTAGGGATAAAGCAAGATACAGTAAGAAAATGTTTATTCCCACCCCTGTCTTCCATTGGGACATAAATTAAATGCTTTGTTTAAGTTTCCTTTTCAGTTGAACAAAAACAATATTTCAGTCTTCTCTCAAATGGTAATGCTCTATTACTGCTTAGAAGAGAAACAGAAAATCATAAAGCAAAACAATTCATTATGTGACAAATGAATAACCTAAACACCAACCATAAGCTTTAGTGTGTGTGTGTGTGTGTGTCTGTGTGTGTGTAGGTATATGTATGTGTGTGCATGTGTGTGTGTGTGAAAGAGAGACAGTGTCAGTGTGTTTTGTATTTAAAAAAAAAAAAAAAAAAAAACGCCATCTGCCAAGACCCGAGGCCGTTCTTGTCCTACTACCCTCCTTGCTTCATCCTCTCCTCTATCCCCCATCCATCTATGCTTCATTGTGGGAGCAAGCAGTTAAAATGTAATGTAATAATAAAATTAAGCTCATAGAACTGGGCAAGTGCAACTGACAAAATAAATACAGTAATTCTGCCCATAATAACATGTATTTTCAAACCACTTTGAGTGAGGATAGGCAAAGAGCAGACATGGTTGTGTTGCTTTCACACGCACTAACACACACATACAAATGAGGTTAATGAAGACGAATGGGGGGCCACAACACTATTGACATCCTGTGTCTCTGAATGGAGCTCTTCTTCAAGGACACAACGTAAAGAGTCAAAGCACCAGAGTAGAGTTGATTTAGATCTCTAGTGTCATAGAGGGTATCAAACTGAGATGGTCAGAGAATCATTCTCAGATACAGGATCAAAGAAATGTAACCCAGGATTGTGCAATAGTAATAACTGCTTCAAAAAAGTAATCTTGACCAGGTGTTGAAGTTGAAGATGTTTTATCTCTCAACAAGTATCAAAATTACAATCAAGAATATGTTATTGATTATCAAAGGACAGACTTTGGTGCAGCTCCAATGAATACACAAAATGCAATTAAAACAGTAGCAATCATCCATATAAAATATAATAAAATAATCACACTGCCAGAACAATAAAACATTATACAACCTTTTCTTTTTCAATTCCAAAGTTCTGTTCTTAATTTCTGCTTTCATAGCAGTTTAATTTAGCTGGTGAAAGGTCTTAAACCCAAAAGCTAGTCCAGATGACTTCCTTTCATTGAGCGAGAAGTGGAGAAAGAGGAGAGGAAGAAGAGGGGTAAAGAGAGAGAAAGAGGGGGAGGAGGGGACTAGTTCAGTGATCCAGAACAGTGAGCAGACAGGAGACACGAGTTCAGAGTCCAGCTGAACATATCACACTCAGGGGGGCATTTAAAGCATCCGCAAAGAACATTCACATACAAACAAAGACAAATCAAAATCCAATGAGTTCTGTCCCCAGACCCTCTTTGCAGCCAATCATGGGTGAGAAAGTAACTGATCACAAATACTCATGTTACTGTAATTGAGTAGATCTTTTAGGTAATTGTGTTTTTAAGTTGATTTTTATACCTGTCCTTGTAATCGAGTATTTTTAGTATGAAACTGTAATAATATGTACTAATTATCTAATACTAATATAAAATCACTATGGCTGTCTCACGGCTGTTTCTGCTCCTTTCTATACCATCAAACACACATAACAGCACAGCACTGCCTGCGCTGATTGGCCATAGTAATGGGAATATGGTGGACTGTGGTTTGAAACAACAAAATACAGTGTTACATTGTTGGATTGTTGGACTAACCAACTTTGCTTAAAAAAGTAACTAATTGGTACTTTGAGTAGTATTGCACATGTGTTCTTTATTGCTTTTTTTTTTTTTTTTTTTTTTAAGTATTGGGTCGGCAGTAAAAGTACAAAAAGGATATCTTAATTTTTCATGCCTTATTTCGGTAACAATAATCCAACGGTATTTTCACAATGTGTCAGAATGTGTTAAAATGTGCCAGTCTTGGTTGAGTTGAAGTATTGCGCAAAATATGAATGGCCCATAAAAGCAGAAATATCACTTCATACCTTTGTTTAGAAGATTACACTAGGGGCCTCAGTTATCATTTCAGGTGCTAAACTGCAAGTATAAACTAAACAGAAAAATAACTTGTGCAATTTTTGGGCATGTTAAACATGATTTACCAATGGGTAGTGCACAAAACTGATATACAAATGAGGGTATTCGGATCTTGAATTGTTGAAGTGCTGTGCAAATTAACATTTGCCCCTATTTCCAAACATTTTTACATTAGATCAAGGAGCAGCTGACAGGACCCCTGAACACTTTTAACAGCAGGTAAACCAGTGTTATCATTTTTGCTTTGGACACGTGATGACGGATTGCGGTACACGCCTGAAAACACGAGCGCTTGTGGCACTGGAGCAGTGCAGATTTATCCAGGTTCCCTATACATGGAACTTTGAGTCTTCAGTCTCTACGCTCTAGGACATGGGACAAATGCATGAAAACACAATTTGATGGAAAACTGATGTGGAGTGTTCCAGTTCAATGGAAGACTTGTGGGAGTCAGGGCCAAAGTGTGAGAGGTAAATAGTTTATACTTTATTACTGCTGCTTTGAACACAAGTTACATATTATCTTATCTGTCCTTGTTGGTCATTGTAAAACATTTAAAATCAATATCAAATGCCCTATAGGTGCACACTTTACTGCAGCTAACCTGTCTCTGTAACATACTATATTATCACGCAGTTTTTGCTCCCATAGTTGTAATGAAAATCTGAAAGCATCCAATAAACAAGATCATCTGTTTTTCCTCTGCCTCAGATTTTACACATATTCATTCATTCATAGGGGCAAACCTGTGCTGCATCTTCTTTAGCATCTCTAAGTTATTTCTCCAAGTTTTAGTTTTAGTGTTGTTAGCTGTGTAGCATGTGAGCAAAGGCTGGATAACTGGGTACCTAGATGTTTTTGAGGTAATTTTAATAGTTTAAATAATACACATCTATTTTCTAAGTTTGCATAACCCCAAGACAACAGTTTAATACTATTCATACATCTCCTAACTCTACTTCAGCACAATTTTAGCAGCAGTACTGATAATTCACAATATGATTAGCCTGTAACTGTACTTTTATTTGAATACAAGTATTTGATATTGGCCAGGGCCTACCTGGGACAATGGACACAGTGTCTCTCTCCCAGGACACCACGCTGACGTACTCCTGCACCGCGGCGGGGATCAGGCACTTGAACACTGCTACGTTTCCCCGCATCGAGCGCTGGTCTGCCACGCGGACAGTGTAGGGCTCCCTGAAAACTACACAGAAACACACAACAGTGAATATGAATGTAAGAATGGATTTTTAATGTTTTACAAATGTTAAGGTTTTGTCAATAATCAATATCTCCAACAATACAAATCTGCCATGATCAGAAGTGGGTAGTGTAGCCACTAGCCAAGTAGGAGTACCGTTACTTTAATACATGAATACTTGAGTGGCATTATTAAAAGGTA
The DNA here is from genome assembly GCF_026225935.1 of Boleophthalmus pectinirostris. Classification (NCBI taxonomy): domain Eukaryota; kingdom Metazoa; phylum Chordata; class Actinopteri; order Gobiiformes; family Gobiidae; genus Boleophthalmus; species Boleophthalmus pectinirostris. The sequence goes on along the minus strand of NW_026571018.1, from coordinate 22,510,039 downwards.
GTGGCGCATTAAATTAATCAAGTAAATGTAAAAAAGTATTTGGAAAAAACATTATTTTAGTGCTGAGTAATTGGACATAAAATGTGTCTGATTAATGATTTAGGCGTTAATTTAATCTGACAAACCAATAAGACATTAAATAATGCATACATTCTGGTATTTAAAAAAAAAAGACACACATACATTACAAAAACAAATCATACCCAAGGGCTAGTTTTCAAATCTTATTATACTGTCAATATAACATTTTTTCCAATAACTCCCAGTAACTAAACTTTTACTTATTTAAGAGTTTAGTTACTTCAAATTAAATATTACTCAAGTCAAAGTAAAGGTGTCAGAATATTAGTAGAATAAAAACATAATTTAAAGTAAGTGTCATAGAGACAATTAAGAACTAAATATTCTATCTATTGAATGGTCAAAAGTATTACAAATGGCATCCATGACTGATAAATACCATGAAAAGGGAAGTACAGGTTTATAGATTTGATGTGATCAGAATGATAGTGGTTGGTTGAACTTCAGTGAAGCACAACAGGAAAGTGTGGGCCAGATATAGATATAGTTAGTTAGTATATAGTTGTTTTATGCAGGTTCATGCATTATTTTACACTCTTGCTGAATGGGCAGACCCTTGTTAGCAAAATCTCATGAAAGAAAGAAAGATTTTGAAGGTTGCTAAGAAACTGGTTTTGAATTTCTTCCTTGGAAACAAGATTACTACATGCATAAATTCATGTTGTAGAACATGAAGAAAATTATGTTGTTGAAATAAATGGAAAACAAACTGCTGAAATGTTACAAATGGATTATCTGAATGTCATACACTGTGCCACTGGTTGATACAGAATATGTAAATGTACTGTATGTATTGGATGATTTCCAAACATACACAGTTAGATGAAATTATATTTAAAACCACAAACAAAACTTAAATCATTAATCATAGTAATATTAGGAATAACTGTCAACTTATTTTTCTCCCTGAACCATAGACAGCTGAGTAAAAAAAAAAAAATTACAATAATCAGTAAACATGAGTCATAAAAAAACTTTTCAAAATAAATCCACTTCCTGTGTGACCCCGGCCACTGTCGGCACAATGCCTGATGGGTAATCCCTGGTCTTCTGAGGGCAGGCTTTTGAGTCATGTGAGCAGGAAGACAGTAACCAGGCCCCAATCCTCAATACGGCACTAGTATAAGTATTATATGTAGTATTAGATCAGGCTTGCATTGGAATGAATATGAAACAGATGTTGACAGCTGGAGAGGAGAGGGATGGCTTATTAGGTTGACTGAAAGATGATACACACTAGTCTATCTAAACTAGCTGTGCTCAGCTTTATGCCAAATGTTTGCAACTTGCATCCAAGGGAACCCAAAGCCCCTGATACTCCATTTTACATAAGATGGGGTCTCGCTTGGAACAGTTTCACAGTCTAATCAATGGAAAGCACCAATTAGGTCTGTTAATGAGAGATAATTAAAGTAGTGCGCTGGGGCTATATATAGACTGGCACAAGAGGACTGTGGAGACTGAGGGAGCACAGAAGGAGAACAAACTAATGAGGACAGAGAAGAATATGTAACAATAGTTTCTGACAAACTTGTACCACAGTAATGTAATCCAATATTTCTTTAGCAAGCACAAATATTTAAAACATTCAAAATTATTATTGTGTCTTATAAGATGGAGAAATATAAAAGTTTGTCACATCTTTTAAACAATCATACAATATGTTCAAAAAGAAAGAGCTCAGTTATGCCAGAGTTCAGAGAGCAGACAGTGCTTTCAGAGGTTAGATGAGTTAAAGTGCAATGGCTTGGTCCAGCAGAGGTGCAATTTGGGCAATAAGCCGCTAGGACGTGATGCTAGTGATGCTGTCTATGCAGACTGTGTTCTAGGTCAATGCATTTGGGGCCAGACGGGCTGTTTCAGGGCAGGTGGGAGATTCTCTCTGTCGGCTCTTTTGGTGTCTGTCAACTACATCTGCTCCACTTCTTCTTCACTCAAAATTCTCTCTCACCATAAATGCAGAAATCGTTTTGAACAGTCCCAAATGAAACTTCAAGTCAAAATCTCTAGTCTCTATCAAAATAACATATCTATTCACACTGATAACAGTAATACTCATCAGAAACATACTGGCTGGAAAAAGCTCTTAACCGGAATGAATGACATAACGCTCGCTGAACAATTGGGCAGTATGTTATGGTGGTGGCAGCAGGTACAACAGAAAATAACCATAACAAAGCAGTGAGAACACTGTCAGTGAATAATGGAGCACAAAACCATAACAGGACCCACCAGCTTTGATGCGGATGTTGGGGCTGCGGATCTTGCCCGCTTGGTTCTCCGCAGTGCAGAAGTAGTCGTTGTCATGGATGTAGCTGTTGTACGCGGACGGGGAGAAGGGGTACAGCTGGAGCGTCCCATTGGCGTGCACATGGCGGATGTGGGGGACATCATAGATGTCGTCGCCGGTCGCCAGGTACCAGCGCAGAATGGCACTAGGGGTGCCCCCTGCTGGACAGGGCAGGGACACCCCCACCGAGCTGGAATAGGTTACCTTCTGCAGGGAGGCATTCACAAAGTACAGCCTGGTGGAGCCCACATCCTCACTGTGTACTGTGGAGGAAACGCACAAGAACAGTCATATTAATGGGACATCGACTAAAAACTAAATGAGTACTTGAACCAAGCAAGATCCCACTGTTTTTATTTTTCTTATTTTATTGCAGTAATCTGCACAACAATTCAAATAATCAGTGATAATGACTTTTTAATCACAGATATCCTCCTGATTCCAGTTCCACATTTTAATGCAAAAACCCAAACAACTTTATATTAAATTCTTTAAAAATCATGAGTGCAATGAGTTTTCATGTGATGTAATTAGAGAAGACCCATCACACACTGACTGACGCATAATAGATAGACTATGTCTTTCAAATAGGTGGCGGAATAATCATAACAAATGTATGTCAAATGTCCAGCTGCAAACATCAGTCATGTGATGTAGAAAGCCAGGGATTTGGGCTAAAGCCTGTGGTGGTTTAGGTGGAGTGGGAGGGGCGGAGTCTCTTACCTTGTACAGTGGGCACATATACACAACAAAGAGAGTACCAGAGAGGGGGGCAGCCTGATAGGTTATGTGATTGGAATTTCTATGCCAGACGCACAGATTTAAGTCGATTTAATCTCCTTACATATTTAACACACACATCACTGCACAGAGCATACAGGAAAACGTGGAAACAGGCAGAAACACTCTCCATTCAGATTCAGATTAAACACAGTGGTGAGGCAGAGGGGGACCCAGGCTTTAATATTTGGGGTATGATAGTAAGATGATAATGTGGGGGAAGGGCACACTGCCTGACAGATGTGAGAAAGACATCAGTCCATTACATTCACATGTCTCTGGACAGTTACCTGGAACTAAGTTATAAGTTCTTTTTTTTATTATTTAACAACAGATGCATAAAAAATCTTATGTCATAATTGCAGATTGTTGTATTCTTTGTGGGTAATTCTTTCTGATGAAATAAAACAATCAGTGAGTTAGACTGTTGTACTTCATGTTACAAAACCTTGATTGTATTGATCATAGGCACATAGATTAAGCATCCTAAAAGTAAACAAAAACATTTTACAATAAAGTCTGTATTGCCCACTTTCTACTGCTACATAATTTAGTCATCAGGAAACATCATAAATGTTTACAAAAAAAAAATTATTTTGTCATTTCATGCTCTGTAAATGTCTGTTGCAGAATGGTCTTGATGTCAGTTTAATGTAATGAGACATTAATCTATGGGTGATGTTGACAGAGAAACACTAACAAATAAAGCCTGGCAGAATCACTCATTGCCATCAACAGTAGCAGCATGCTGGCACTAAACTCTAGGCAGCAGATTGAAGAAAGATGCAGTTTTTGTAGGATCCAGGAGGTAAATCAGTAATTGCAGTATCTTATGAAAGAAGTATTGTCCACAGTGAGATTGATAAAACTGGCAGCATGGTACAGATGGTATATGAATGTGTCTGGTTGTCCACTGTTGGTGTGGCAGAAACCAGGTCAGACTCCCTCCCCTCTGCAGATTACTGATAATGGCCCCTGAGCATAAAGCCCATATTAAAGATTGCAATATCTATAATCTCCCAATGGGGGACAGGAGTAAAGTGGAGAAGTGAGGGGGTCACCCTGAAAGCTTTGAATGGGGGGAGTGGGCATCGGACCCTCCTCGCACACACAGTAGATTATGTGCCCTGGGGGCTTTGGGCACTGGGGGGCTGGGGAGCACAGGAACTGATGGAGAGGAAAGTGGAATAGAAAGGGGATCAGAGCAAACTCCGGCCACTCAGAGGCTGTCAAAAGCAGGCGCCACGTGCACTCAGCAGACGCACACACAAACAGAGCTCCGTCACACTGGGAGGAGAGGAGCGCGTTGCCATGGCAGTGCTGGCACTCAAAAACTGTGACTGCATAAAATACTGCCACAATTTAACCCAACAACAGTGACCCACAGAACAGTCTAAATATAGAAATTTCATGCAATTAATCTTAAAGAAAAAGCTTCATAAAACCAAGATTTCAGAAAGGTACCAAAACAATTGACCTAAGCAGAACATAGTCCAAACCTGATTATCAAAGATTATCTATGGTAGAGAAGGTCTGCCCTAACTTTGGTTAGAGCTAAGATATACACCAGAAGCATATTATAAATTTTTTTACAGCTATATGTGGTAATAGATTAACATAAGTGAAAACTTCAGCCAAGACACCAGTTTCTTGCTATTTAAGATCCTCTTTTTGAATGTATTATTACCATTTTATTTGGCTCTATTATATTTATTGTGATGTTTAAGCTACTCTGTCCAAATAATTTTTCTTGCAGAACATCAATAAAGTTTCTCTAAGTGTCCAAATCTAAGTGTCTAAAACAATCACCTAATAGCACAATGCCTAATATTTATTTTCAAAATCAGGATTCTCTTTCAAGCTGACACTTTACAAACCAGTGTCATAAATACACTACATATCTGCAGACAAACAACTGCTGACATAGTGCCAATGTTTCATTTATATAGCACCCTAATGACTGAGTAGCTCAGAGTCAGTAACACAAACTATACCACACTTCAACAGACACTCTAATAATAGTATGGATACCAAGAGTTCAGTTAAAAATGTTTTATAGTTGACCTTTTTGAGAAATGACGATGTATTTGCTTCATACTGAGACATGCTGAGCACTTATCTGTGCAGCCATCTCTGTGATGCATACCTGTAACAGTGTAGCCCACAGTGTCACCAGGGGAGGTTTTAGCATCATACTGACCAAACCTCTGTTGCTGTGGCTCACCTGAGCCCAGGAGGCTTCATCAGCCTCATTCAGACAGAAGCGGAGAAGGAGCACTGATGGCACCACTGGAATAAAGCACAGGCTGTCAGAGGAGCAGCCACTATTTTATAAATCCTGCCAGAGTGCCAAGCATGAATATGTATGTCTGAGAAGCACAAGTCATAACCTATGCAATGCAAGGTTTCATCATGCATAATGCAGCTGATCTACGCCTCTCCAGTTTGTGCGAGTGTGGCACAGCAGTGAGCGCAGGACTGCATTGTACTGAGGAGGTAAACAAACCCCAATGTTTCACACTAGCACAGTTTTAATACTAACACTTCGTTGGACCATGACTTAAAACCCCAAACCTCCCAATATCTCTGACTTCTCTTCCCAGTGTGCCTGTGAGTGATGCTTTTACATGCCATTAAATGTAACTGGTAAACACTCACATGACTGAAATATTTTTTATATATAGATTATAAAATCTTCTATTTTATTTTGCAGAAACAATTCAAACCAGCTTGAGTTTCTCTCCTGTCACCTTTTCACACGCTTCCGAGGTTTAGTGACAGGCGGCCAAAGTTGTGAGTCGTGTTACTGAGACACAGAGGCACTGTGACTGTGTGGTAACATAGACAAGGCAGTGGGAGGAGACACTATGTAAAGGGTGTGAATTGAATATTGGAGAGATGTGTTCAGAGTAAAGATAGGTGTAAGCTTATAGATAATCCTCTGGGGTACAGCATAAGTAGGTATGGTTGGTTTAAGATGAAGGGTTAAGGTTGTTGGGGTTAGATCTAATCAACGAGGTAGAGGTAGTGCCCCCACCTACACTGTCTTAGTGAACACCCTGTCCCCAACAATACACTCCCCACCCCACCTACCACCATGAGACCCCCCCTTGGCCTGTGCTGTGTCAGTAAAAAAAAGTGTGCTACTTCAGCAGTCCCGTGGGACCTGCTCCCCCTCACATCAAAGCAGCCAGTTTCTATCTTAATGTGAATATCAAATCTGTGGATCACAAGTCCCAGCACAGTCTGCATAAACTGCCCCTCCCCCAACCTTTAATTCTGCCTAGTGATGAGGGTAAGAGGGAGGGGAGGAACTACGATAGGAAGCGGTGGAGGGAGGGAGCGATGGAGAGAGAGATGGAGAGAAAGATGGAAAGATGGAAAGATTCAACAAAAACAACTACTTGCTTTTAGCTTTGACATTTGCTGCATTGCTATATTTTGGAAAATGTGTGTCTCTAGTGCCCAATCAAATTTGTGAGCTTAATTTAGTAACAAGTTATCATTGGTTAAAAAGGGACTCACTCACTAAAGCCTGTGTGCAATGTTTCAATTACAGTTCAAGTTTTAAATATGAATGTTGTATGAATGTGCTTGCTATATTGCTTAATGATGTAACATGTGAATGGATATGAATGCAAGAACATGACTGTGACAACTGATAAGCAAAGCAATATGCTGTACGCTCTGTTAGCCAGCTATAACTATACCACCAAGCTGGTGAAGTCATCAAACTAATTATTAAATTGTTTCAAGTGTAATTAAATCAAAATAATAAAATTAAAAATAAAATAAGACCACTCAATTATTTACAAAATAGTGGTTGAAAAAATTAACGCCTAATGTTGGAACAAGTGATTATAAACCATAAATAAGCACTGAAAGTTTGATGTTTAATAGAGAAATCCTAAAATGAAAAGTGGAAAAAATACTAAGATGTTTCTTTGGGCTCCAAAAAAAATTTATTGTATTATAATAAAGTTTAGGCAACAGTGCCCTGCGTCTGACGACAGCTCTTTAAATGACATAGGTCTGTCATTGAGGTGCCTATGCTCAGGTTGTGTTTATAATTGTGCAGCCTTGCAAAAGCAGCTGAGGGAATTGCACAGGGCACAGGAGGGTGGGGGGCGGGGGGCTTGCATATTTCTATTTGGAGGGGTGTGAACACAGAACACACTTTAGTGTGCCGGGACAGAGGCTTACTGTTTTCTTTCTTTTTTTAAATGTTCTTTTTGCACAATATCGGTGATTAAAATGATCCACTGCTGTGAAGGCCTTGAAGGCCTCAGAGATGCTGAGTCCTTTTTCATTTTTTGTGCAGTCTAAGTTATAAATTTCACATGTAGCCTACATATGATATAGCTCTGAAAGATTTAAAAAATATATATATAAAGAGAGATATAGATATATATAGAGAGATATATACAGGTTATATTCTGTTATCCTGGCTTCCCAAAATAAAAAATTCACATAGATTTGATAGCCTTCTTTGCAGGAAAGGGTGTTACTTTGAATCACATTGTAAACTAAAAAAATTCTTGTCTATAAAATAAAACCGCTGCTTGAACTTACACTGATAATGTGTCCCCCGTCATTTCAATAACACAACAAATTCAAACTGAGCCAGACGCACACGCGCCTCTCAGGGCCTGCGCGTGTCCGTCCACGCGGGGTCCAGGTGCGACATTAGTGAGGAACATGACCGGGCAAGTCTCTCGTCTGCACTCACGCCCTGGACAGCCTTATTCCGTCTAATAAATGTTTGCATATTAATAAGTAACCATGAAGCGGCCGTGAATCATTTAAATCTCTGCCATTACGCGTGGAGCAAAAGACTTTATTGTCACCGTTCAAACATAATAAAATATTTAGACTACGACAGTTTGCATCCAAAGTGATATTTTTTTATTAGAAATGGATTCAATACAAATGGTACAATGGCTCAATAATGGCCTATATTTGATTAATCAAAGCCCCGGACGCAGTAAATTCCGTATTCTAACGCACACTTTGTAAATAATTTTAGGACCTTTTCTGAGTCTATGCTAATAGGCAAACATGGCTTCAATCAGGCGAGATAAACACAGGCCCAGAAACAGCTCTAAGCCTCATAGCGGTGAATCTGTTATTTTTAACGCAGATTTGTCCAGGATTATTATAATGCACTATAGCAGAAGATCAACTTCACCAAAGGCCAGACATTTTCTTTACAAACGCAACCAAATTACACAGGACACAAATGTATGAGGCCATTAAAATGTCCAAAGGAAATTATATGATACAGAAATATAAAGAAGACCAAATGAAAGAATGGGGTGAATGCACTATTATGGCCTTTTATGTAGACTAGGAGTGTAAACCCATTAGACTAATAGGGCCGGTGTTGACAAAAGGCCTATAATTTGCCACTTGTTTAAATTGCACTAGCAATCACTGCATTAAAATAAACACACTAAGGTAGGCTATAGCCTAGAACGTCCTATCTTCTCAAACAATTTTTTTTTTCTGTAAAATGGTGCCAAAACCAGACTAAACAACAATTTGAACAGGACAGAGCTAAAAATACTAAAATCTGGCCAAACTTTCTAGAAGTGATGTTTTGGACAAAGCAGCGTCCGAAATGAGCAATGAACAGATACATGGAAAGCCGGTACATGTTTTCATTTTTCTGTGTCTCGCTCGATTCGCACCTTATTCTTCCCTATTCAGCCATTTTACATATTCATAAATGGAGTTGGTAATGCGAAAACAATCCGTGCTAGCATCAATGAGAGCATTCAAGAGAGGAATCTGTAGCTAATGCAAAAATAAAAACAAAATGGTGTATTTGCAGTTCTTCTGCTTGTATTTAGAGCACTATTTATTAAGTGGGCTGTTCATTAATTAAGATTTATCTCATTCTTCAACAATCTGTGTTGCATGCATGATGTCAGTATCAGAGCAAAACCCAAGCATCCCACGCAATCAAATCTGGAGTCGTTTCTCTAAAAGCAACTTTTTAACGTTAATATTGCCAATTTACAACTCCATCCTTCAGCGCACAGTTTTGGTATGTGCAAAAAGAAAATAAATCTGCCGTCTTACCTTCTTGGAGAGAGTACAACAGGAGTAAAGTTACAAGCCACATGCCATAAATAGCAGGTATATTTTTCGTGAATTTTTGGCAATCCTGGCAAATGTGAGGCGCGCCTTTTTGGCCAGGCAGGTCTCCGTGCTGGACTGGCGACTGTGCTCCCCGGAGGTCTCTCCAGCCCTGCTGCCCAGTTATGCATGGAGGGAAAATGAGAGGATACCCAGCCCCGCCCATGTCCCTCCTCTCTTCTTCCCAACACTACTGTGAATACAAATCCATCCTCCAACACAAATCAAACAGCGATGGATGGCGCACAGAAAACATGTCTCAGTTGGGAAAGCCTGGAATACAGCTCGCCTGTGTCCAAAATGTTTGAGCAGAGTAGTTTTTTTGTTGGTGATTTTTTTTTTTTTTTTTTTTTTTTTTTTTTTTGGCAGACGGATCTCTTGGCACCTTGGAGAGCGCACCCACCTGTGCGCCCCAGAAGACCGCGTTTCCTGCGCTGTGTGGACCTATAGGCAGTTTTGAGCAAGCAGACACATATCTTACGTTTGTTTTATCATGTGAATGGAAATTAATTTGTCTACTGAAATAGGCCTACGCTAGAGACGCACTAGCTACTGTTTTCTTTGTCTCTCACTATCTGGGAGCGTGCGTAGACATTTGCGCAAAAGAGAGACTGGGTGTGAGGTGGCACGGCACAAGTGTGCCAAATGCCAACTCAGTGACACGAGACATAATAAAACGTTGAAAATTCACAACAAGTAAGCAAAGGAATTTGCATTTTGGAATTTCGGTGTTGCATTTTTGGACATGTAGCCTACTGTACCCCACGAACAAACATTCATAGTGAAGAACTGTGGACAACAGTGAGTCAAGTGAAACTAATGACTGCTAAATTAGCTCCTGGAACCGATACAATTTCAAGGGATGTAACAAAGTAAAAATTACACGAAAGTGTAATCATATTTTGCAATGTATTTCTGTTTTAACAACCCTGATAAGGAAATAGACAACTGTCTGTGCGAACACTCTCCACACTTTATTTAAGCTTTTAACGATATAGCCAACAATCAAATTAATTAAATTAAACAAATTATTTATCACAAATTCCTTATAAAAAATAATATAATAATAAGATTTATAATGTGCCCTTGAGTTGAATAGTGATTATGGGTAGCCCTAGAAAAAGGGCATAAAAAAGGGCATTACCCGCATGAACATATGAAATATCTGTCCTGGATTTTGAAGAGAGTCAAAGCCTTAGGGGTCAACTATTGAACACTTGACTGTCCTTGAACTTAACTCTGGGGTCAGCTCCACCTCGTGCTCTTGTGTCGGTGCCGAACCCAAGCTGCTCACAGCTGTATCCTGCTGCCCTCTGCTGGCCAACACAACAAAGGACTTGACAATAGCCTCTGAAAGTGATCACTGCAATTATTGAACAATGAGCCTAAATTTCACACAATTGTTTAGACTACCCTATAAAGATTAAAGCAAACAAACAAAAAGACACACACATAAATTAGGTGAAAACATTAAGACCTTTAGTTTTTTAGCTGTAAGAGGTTACAAGTCATCTGTTTTTGATTAACAACATACAATAAAACGTGACTATGCCAATCAGTAATCAATAATAAAATAAATATTAAATAAATATATATTTTGGGTTATAGCTAACCCAAAAGTGACAGATGGGGGTGTTATGTGTTATTTTGTTTCAGTTCTGTTTCAGATTGTGAAATAATCAAACATAACTACACGAAGCCTTGCCAGAGGTTAATTAATTAAAGGCAAGTACTTGACAGCACCAACTGCTGCACTAACTACTGTAAAACAAGGACTTAAAGGTGCATTGTGTAACTTTTCTGGTGGAGTGTCCATCAAATGCTTTCACCACGGGGATTTTATTACATTAAGCCTTTCTATCTTCATGGAGGCAAAACCAGACGAAGTTCCAAGACAGGTCTGTGGAGAGGCAACATCGCTCAGAGTCATTTTCTGTGCATTTTTTAGCTATAAAATAACCTGTAGTTGAATAAATGTAAGGTAGAGTCGTTTAATGTTATACTCTGGAACATTCAAGCCACAACAATGACATATCCATAGAAAGAAGAAAGTGACGAACACCCATCCAAACTATTACACAATGCACCTTTAAGAGGGTGCAGATAAAGAAAAGGGGATAATACCCCAAGTCACATGTCTATGGCAGTATTAAAGGGGGTAAGTGATATTAATTGGAATTAAGAGTTCTAAGTTAAAGCAGGTCTGAAGGTTCAGACGAGCTGAGACACTTCATCTAAACACTAACTACAGGCCCAGGCAGCATCCGACTGAAAACGCTGTATCCTCTACCCCAGGGGTGTCAAACTCATTTTGGTCCAGGGGCCGAATCCAACCTACTTTGATCCCAAAGGGGCCGGATCAGAAAACTCATGTCATACATACTTAAAAAACAGCAATAAGTTCAAATATTTGTGCAGAGAAACCCAAATCTATTACAGAAATCTTTTTTAACTGATGAACTGTTTGTTTTACAAAATAATATAATATTATGTACAAACCTGAAACTTTAAGATAAATGCAATTTCTACACAATGTTTTAACATGAACTTGTATTCATATAGGAATAAGTCAATTTTTCTTGTAAAATCCTGCACTCGGCTCCACTTTTCTCATTTTTGACATTTTGCTGATGAGGGTGTCACGGTCAACAGTCAAAACGATCGTCCTTTAAGAGCATTTGGAAAGAGACAAGTCTTCATTTGTGCTGCTCTGGTGGGAGGGGCCACGTACAGAGACGCTGGAGACCCTGCTATGCTCAGCACCGCAGAAAATTAACAAGATTTTAATAGAAAATATGATTAAAATATTTTAGTAGAAAATCAGCTGAGGGCCACATTAAAGGTCTTGGAGGGCCGGATCCGGCCCCCGGGCCTTATGTTTGACACCTGTGCTCTACCCTAAAAGAAACTACAAAACATTGGTAATAAAACTTGTGGAGAACCGAAACTAACCTGAGTACAGATGCGTGTGAGTCGAATAATCTGATAAACATTATGGAGGCATGGATCTGTAATAAGATCTCCCATAGATGGAAGTGCTCCGGTCGTGTTTGTACCGTGTATTTGTACCTGTGTCTCGCAGCTCCACTCCGGTGCTTCGGCTGAAAGTTTCGCTTCTTTCTCCGCCTCATGTCTTTCGGAGCCCGGGCTCGCAGACGTTTATTCAATAACTGAGCTCTTATGAGCCAAAAGTACGAACCTCAGTTAAAAAAGACTATTAAAAAGCTAAAAAGATTATTATCAACACCTTTAACAAATGACATGATAGAAAAATCTGAAAACAAGACGGTACTGGTTACCATAACAACGGGGTCTTGGTCTGATGACCGGGGTGTGACAGGTTTATGATTATTATTATGGAAAAAGAAAAAAGAAATAAAATTAAATAGCCTATCCCATAAAACAATTAAGTGGGACTTGTTAAAGAAAACCTTCATTCTGTTGTTTTCAACTTTTCAATAAAGGATTGAGACAAAAAGTGAAATCAAAGGCAATTTAAATTTATCTGAAATTCCAATAAATCACACATCTGGTCATAGTCATCAAAAAAGGACACCTGGTATTTTGTAGGTGTAGGTGTAGTATTTTGTAACCGGGGATTTCTGTTTGTTCTGTGTTTGAAAATTTTGAATCTGCAGGTCTTGTTCTTGTATTCCTTCTCCAGCAGATGGCGCCACTGCTCTGGGCGACGCGGGGTACTTGGTTTTCCTCTGTAAAACTCAGTCAAGTCAAAAATTCTTGAGTATAACACAGTCGTCAGATTTCCCCACATTTCATAATTTTATTTGAGAAACTTTATTTTTTTCTTTCTAAATTCTACTCGCATCACACATTTTATTCAGTATTACAATATTTACAGATGTACAGAATCGTTTATAGATGTAGGCCTACTTTTTATTCTAGCAGCAGGAGGCATTTTGTTAATGACTCACTAAATCAAACCTATAAATATACTTAACTATATACTTAATACTTAAATATAACTTAACCTATAAATATAACTTAGCAATTATATTTATGAAGATTTCAAATTTTATTTCCTGGCTGAACAGGGACAGCAGATACAGAGCCAGTTTCATAACTTTTACCTAGCAACCATACTGTGAAAAACGGGCGTGTCTAAAATTACACAATAGTTCAATTAAAACTGCATTTCAAAGTTTTGATAACAGACGTATTCCTTTTTAGAACCACTACATCCTTTATTTTTGTTTTTTTCCTTTCAGCTTTTGTCCAGAAACTAACACAAAACTGATGTAAAATTATGATCAATATTCACCACAAGTAAATATCACCAAACCAAGTAAAAATAATTAGAAAAACCTGCCACACTTTACGATCAGGCTAAAGGAGGCAGGTTTTACACCAAAACAACCCTATCCATGTATCTAGGCTGGGGACTGGCACAGAGGGACACACACAGCGCCCCCTGTGGCTGGATTAGACCCACCGCCCGTGCTTGTATACAGTTAGTGTGTTAGTAAGTGCATGCAGACATACTCACCATAAACAGCAGCCTTTGGACCTGTGAAGACTAGTTTAAAAGTTAAGTAAAACAGTTTAGATCTGCAATGAGAAGAGTCAGAAGAGTTAGAGTTAGAACCGTCATTTCACAAGACAAGCCCAAAACAATTTTACAACATACACAATGGCAATATTAATATGAGATTTAACCTTTAACCCTGTAAAGTTAATACAATTTTTAAAGAGAAATGTCAATGTATTTCAAATTGGTTAAAATAAACAGACCCTCTGCAAACCTGTGGAAGAGTTGGACTAGGATACTACTACTAGACTTTCATTACAGTGTAAGGATTAGGACCAGAGCTGTCACACTATAAAGCCCACGTTTAGACCAGTTCAGACCAAACCAAATATAAAACATACACACAACCCAAACCTCAAGTCAGATTTCAGACCTTTTTACCTCCAAATGAAATGGTTGAAAGGTTAGTTAACAATAAGTAATATCAGTTTCACCCAACCATAACATGTTTTACCAGCCTGTTTAAATCTGGACCATATTTAGACCAGTCGAGGCACACACCAAAAACACAGAAGGTTCCACACCCAAGTGCAACCTGTGGAAATTATGGTGTAAACATTTAATCTAGCCCACATTTAGACCAGATCAGCCCAAAAAAGACCAGCAGTCTCCATAAAAGTGAGCCAACGTTTAGAATATGGCCCACTTTCAAACCAGTTTAGGCTTAAAACTAAAGCCTTAGACTGTAACATAAAATCCTCAGCATACTCAGGCCTTGTTTTGAGATGATGATTCACACAGAAATGTCACCTACCTGAGTGAAAGTCTGCATGAACAGACCAATAAAATCATTGAAACCTGCTGCAGGGAAAGATCCCTGTAAGATTGTCAGTCACAAATCCAACATCAAAGGATAGGAATTACATTCAGACCACAAAAAAAGTGACAGAACACAAGGGCCTCAACCCTTGGACCAAAACTCAAGTCAAGAGGAGAAGAAGGTTCCTTTCTGTGCAGAATCTACACAGGTGTATGGCAGAAGCTCACTGCTCCTGACAAGCTGCCCCAACAGCACTTTGTTGATGATGAATTGGTCAAATGCAGAGGGAGAATTTCACTCAAAAAGGATTACTAAAAATATTCAATATTTATAATACCTCAAGATTATTCCAAATGATCGGGTTTTAATAGATGTGGGGTTTCTCCATTTGGTTCCATTTTGTGCACAAATCCTATAAAGAGAAACCTGTTATTGCATTTTAGCGAAATAAATAAAATAAACTAACATCTGTTACAGTTGCCGCAGATGATCTTCATGTCTCACAGTTGCAAGACATGAAGTAGATTTAGCTTAGATTAACTATAAACTAATTAACAATGATGATGATAAAACTGATACCTGTAGAAGAGTTAGAGGACACCACCCAAACCTGCAAACACAAAGGAAACAGTCAGTATCAAATTACAAGAAGTGTTTGATCTTGGGAGCACACAACTAAAACTATCTTAGCAGTATTCAACAAAGCATGGTATCACTTAGCTGTTTCTTAAAGAGTATTGCATTTCAGCAAAATAGTTTAGGGTGACCAAACGTCCGTTTTTCCCTGGACATGTCAATTTTTTGTGGCCTGTACTGGGCGTCCGGGTTTTTGTTTTTTTTAAGTGACGCAAATGTCCGGGTTTAGTCCAGTCAACGAATGACTCAGGTTGGAAAATTGTTAACAAAGCTTTTTCACTTGAAACATGTTTATTAGTAGTATATTAGTTCACATGAAAAAGTCCACCGAAATCTGACCATTGGAACCATGTTTTTAAAGGGGAGAAAAAAAAACTCAGTTTCATGACAAATTTCATCCAAAGCCTCATACACAAATGGTCCTCATTTTGAGACCAGTTGCCTTATTACCTTAGTATAGTAAGTGTGTTAGTTTCAGCAACTCAACAACATGCCACTTCATTTTGTTCAACAATTGGATAGTTCAAGGTCAAGGTAAATGAAAATAGGCCTGAGTTACTCGTTTACTTAATTTTTCAGCTAAATAGAACTTCATTACCATTTTATGATGTAAAATGAAAGAAATAACTGTCCTAATCTCACTCCTTTGTCCTCTCTTAGAGAACTGGCCAGTCACCTGGAAGAAGTTTTACTATTGATCATCAACTGAACACTCTAAATTAAAATGCCATGCTTAAACTGAACAGTAGTTGCATATCTGCTTTGTTTTAACATATCAGTCATGCTAAAGTATTTTTTTTTTGATGACATTACATATTATTTGGCACTGCTACTGCTAATATAATTCAATCAAAGTCAAACTATATGGGCTTTCTACCATGATTCGAAACAAAGCCAACACAAACTCATGATGGGCAAATTAATACAACAGTTAACTTGTTCTCATCTTGCTCTCATTCTTCCCCATCATTATCAGAGTTGCTACTCTTTGGTTGTGAGACCATTTGGTGACACTGCCCAGCCCCAATCTACAAGTGGGAGATAATTTTTGCACCATACTTGTACCTGATGATATGTCCTGTAGCAGGATTTGTTGTTTGTAGAAGTTTCTCACTTCACTCTAGCTTTCAGTGTCTTCTTTTGATGAACATAGTCACATGAAAACAGTTTGTTTCCAAAAAAAAAGAGAAGCTTTCTTGCTCATGGTAAGGTGCATTTCTGAAGAAACTGAAACAGAAGCTCCAACATCATTACCCATCCTACGGCAGTGCACTGCATCCCTGGTGATAGACTGGTGATAACCGTTGAAAATGACAAGTGCATTTAAATAGTTTGCCTCACATGTCGGATGTACATTTCACATATCTGGGAATAGGTGGAATGTTTATGTCATGCAAATTTATGAAGCAATCCACCCCCCAATCAATAACATACTGTAAACCTGTAGTTGGTAGCTTGGGCACAATGCATATGGCATCAAGCTTCAAAAGATAATGGCTAAATTCTGCCTTGTCTCCAGTTTACATTTCGAGGTTTTTGCTGAAAAGAGATGCTGGCAAACTGAATTCAGAAGCAAAATTCTGATATAAATACCCCTGACCAGTTCATCTAAAAAACTGTTCCAGTCTCCATGATGGGTAAAAGTGTGTTACACATAACCAACAAACAACAAATTGTATTGCTGTGGCAGAATGACATATTTTGATTTTTTTTTTAAGTAATAAAAAGTAATAAATATTCTATAAAATAATGCCATTTTTTTCAGTTGCTTATGTTGACCTTGATATTCATACATGAACATCAGACCTGTCACATATAGGTCACATATGACCTATGGTCATATGTGACCTTACATTTGACCATAAGTGATAGAAAACGAAAGAGCATCTAAAATGAGTAAAAACCAGCACAACAAGTACGTTTATAAGACAACTGGTTTCAACATAAAGCCTCTTGTTGTATGAGATTATGATTGGCAGCCATTGGATTTGTCATAAAATTGAGGGTCTTCTCCCCCTTAAAAAAACACAGTTCCAGTGGTCAGATTTCAGTGGACTTTTTGTGTGAAGTAATACCACTAATAAACATGTTTCAAGTGAGAAAGCTTTGTTAACATTTTTTTTCCCCAACTTAGCCTACATTTTGTCATTCGTTTACGAGACTAGTCTCGACAAGTGGGAGGCCATGTGCACAGGTCGAAGTTCAACCCAAAACACAGAGTTTAGGTAAACTCTTCCAGCAAGGTGGGTCTGGATCAATTCTTTCATTCATTCCATATTTTGGAGCATAATCTCTAATATAAGATTTTCCATTCTTCTTCTTAGTTCTTGGGTCCTTTTTGACTTCAGATGGAGGCAAAGATTCATTTTTCACTGGTCAGAATAGGGCCCGACCTGTAGGAGCTATTTGCTTATTTTGTTGATTCTAAAATTAGTTTATTATTTTTGTTTGTTTATTATCTTACTAATTCAGTTTTGTTAATTTGCATAATATATTTTTGCTATGTTAATATTATTCTTGTTAATTTCATAGTCTAAGTTGGTATTATTTACGTTAGCACCTTTTTTGTTTTTGATTTAATCTGGGTCACCTAGAGGATAAAGGAGGGTAGGACATGTAGACCAGGGTGCACCTGGATGGGCCTATGATTTTTTACCAGTCGAATGGAGAGGCAGCAGAAGTAGGCCTTTAACATGTATCCCCTAAAATTAACATAATCTAGAGAGTCTAAGATTTATAATGAGGTATAATATCGGCAAGATTTTTGGCAATATCGGCCGATCGCCGATATGTTTCCAGGTGCCCATATCGACCAATAATATCGACCAACCGATATATATCAGTCAGGCCCTAATTTGTATAATACCTTTTTTGCTTGCCATGTTAATATTATGTTTGCTAATTTGTTTAGTCTAATTTGTTATTGTTATTGTTGGTTTAATCTATGGGGCACCTAGGAGATAAAAGAGGGTGGTACAGGTAGACCAGAGTGCACATGTGTGGGCCTATGGTTTTGCCAGTGAACAGGAGAGGCAGCAAGTAGACCTTGATCATGTACCCTTGTTGTTTGCTTGTAAAACTGGAATAAATCTTGGAAAATACAGCTCTGGACATAGATTTTGTTTTTTTACTTCACTGCTTAAACTACATACCAAAAGTGCCAAAAAGTGATTGAGTTATGTTTAGTTATGAGTTTGCTCATTGCTTTTGTTTGTTAGTTTTTGTTCACAAATTGTCAGTACAGAAACAACTAAGTGGATGCTTCTTACAGTTTCATAGGTCAACCTGTAATACTACATGTCTGAGAGTCTGGGTCTTCTGAAGTGAGTGATTCTAGAACAGATACAGGGAACTGGTGAGGAGAAAGAAGGAAGTCAGAATGGAAGAGGACAGGGAGCTACCCCTGTATTATTACACACATAGTTCAAGTGAGAGGTGAGGGGAGCTGCGGTCACACTTTTCTAGACTATAACAAAAATTCATCTGTCATGATACTGAGTGAGGTACATTTGAGTGAGTGGTTATTCTCAGAAGGACTAAACAGACATAAAGGTCTGTCAGGGATAAAAAGCTATGTTAATGATGTGTCAACAGATTTATAATAATCGTACTTGACACTGAAACACCATAGATTTAAATAAAACTTTATTCAGTATTTGCCTACAAAGAAACCCTTATGCATGGATGATGGCTAAAATGCAACATCTTTTTCAAGCGAGACAGAGCATTTTCATTTATTTTATTGCAATAATGTAAGCAGTAACAGTATATGACTTAGAGCGCATACTGCAAGCTTGACAGGGATTCTACTCTTGCTTCACTATGGATGTTCCACTTTTACCAGACATCCTACACAGAGGTGGGTGTACTCAGTTACATTTACTCAAGTACAATGACTTCAGTAAATAAACCTTGCTTTAAATCTTACTTATTGGAGTAGTTTTGAAACGCTCTACATTGACTTTTACTTCAGAATTAAAGCTATATTTTATATTGTATTAGTGACAAAAACTTTGTGACAATATTAAATTGTTGTCTTGTATCATTCCTTCAGATTTTACATATTTTTCAAAACTTTGTAGATTGTACTTAAGTACCATTATTTTGAAGTAACAGTACTCTTACTTAGGCTACCCACCTCTGAGCCTACAACTTACAACCAAAATAACTGGTTCAAATTTGGAGGTATTCCTATGTATTGTATTGCTGATCATTTGAATTGGCATAGCATATCATTATGTTTGCATAGATTGGATTGTTGTTGTGTCAAACCAAATGTTATAGCATAAATAATGTGTGTACTAAAGTCTGATTTTGTGTGCTATCTGAATTAAATACAATTTGTCAGATCAGATTATTGAGGCCAGTTTTTAAAGCAACTTGGGCACTACAAACACTTTATCTGTATCTGTTATAAGAGTTTTTACTTCCTTATAGCAATCAAACCCCAACACACACATACAATATTGATTATTTCAAGTGTCACCTGATACAGTATTGCTTCAGCAAATTCAATGGTGGAAGACATGAGACACAAATATAAACAGGATAATTTTCAGTCATCTATAAGAGAAGGCCCACAAATGCTCTTTGATTTCCTACATGAGGTCTATACTGCAAATGTAGCCAACATTCAAGTCTGCCAAAGACACAGTGTTTGTCTCCCCCTCACACTCCAGAGGTAATGATAACAGACATTCATAGTCTTGGGTGTGCAACATCTGCTTTCAGTGTTTCCAGTGTGTGCATTGTACAGTCCAAACATGATGCTCACAGCACACAAAAGTGTCACCATTTGGCACAGGCTGTATACTCTCCTGATTTACAGCTAACCTATACCAATGGCTCTGTGATGATGCCCCATCACGTTATTGAGTTATTTACTGTAAGTACTGGTGACAGTACAAATTATTTAATTAATCAGAAATGCATCTCTCAGGATGTGAGACACTTAGCTAAGTAAAAGGATTCAGTGATATTGTGGCAAAGAATAAAATATCTGTAGATGGTGAGTAGCTTTATTCCCCCATGACATCATCAGGGGTTAAGCAGGAAAAGCTGGAGCTTAAGTAGCCCTATTAGTACTCATGTCACCAGTTTCCCTCTTTTTGAGTTTCAAAAACTAAATCAGAGGAGCTGCACATGCACTGTTAGATTACATTAATCCTAAAAGCATCATCATCCTCTTTTATTACAGCGGTGAGTAACTACTTTGGCTTTCCTGTATTGAAACCTATTGTAGTTCAGTTTCAGACATTAGATGAAGAGTTCTTTGCAAGAAGCATCAAAACATTGTTAGGCACTCGTGTTTTAAGCAAAAAAATGAAGACATTTGGTTTCAAATTTTGTGATTAGTACTAAGAGAATGTAAATGATAAAGGGTTATCTAAGGACTTAGGTAAAGCTGACTACATATACTACATATACTTTAAGGTGCTTCAGTATATGTGAGTGCTTAGCCCAGTTACCAAAACTATTTTAGAAGTTATGATAATGTGTAAGTAGCATACAGGGTAAGTGCTATTATCTAAAGACTTGATTAAGATTATGATTATATCTTTGAGTACATTTATCTGTATGTACGAGTCAATGCCTTGGTTGTATCTTTGGACAAGTGATGTGTTCTCCCATATGAATGAGAGAAAATACACTGGACATATCAAAGGATCAAAGTAATTATGAGACTAAGTGAAATTTGCGATGGGTATTACTTGCATTTTTTCTACCTTGTAAATGCATATTTTGTTTTCAAAAGGCCAGAGCCAGGCACATTTTTCAGATCCCAGCTTTGTCTGTTTTTGCATTGCATGTGAGCATTATATAAATATGCGAAAAAGGTCCAAAGTTGACAGCGCTTATGAGAGTACATACATGCACTTTCTTATTTCTTTTTTGGTGTTGGCTTTGAGTCAGCTTTGGATCCTGAGAGGCCATTTTCTGTATTGTCGATTCCTGATGAAGTTACAAGGCACTCCTTACTGCGGCAAGAAAGAAAAAAAGAAAATCAGTTCCTCTACAAATATACAGGTTCAAGTAGATACATGATTAGGGGTGGACTGTGACCAAAAAACAGCCCTGGACTTTTTCCACCATTCGGCCCACTTTAAAACTTTCACTTTCAGTGTACCACTGGAGCATTGAAAGTGACACCACTGGAGCCCCCCATTCGGCTTTTCGACTTTTCCAGAATGTACAGATTGCCAGTCCCCCCTGCACATGATCATGCCTCATTAAATCAATTACTGTATAACTGTATATGACATATGATATCTGAGCCAGTATCAGTTTCAGTCAAGCACAAGCATGATATTCTGATGTAACAGAAGGAAATTGTTTTGTATTTGATTAACTCACTTTTTCTCCTCAAGTTTGGCCAGAACAAAGAGTGTGAAGTTCTTGATCAACATGAAGCCCATTAAGAGCGCAATGGCTCCACCGACACAGGAGGCAATGATGATGGTCACTGTGTTGTCCACTACCCTCACTGCAGTAAAATAACAGCAATGGCAAGCTGGTTATGTCTTTTAGCAGAGGATCAAAATAAAAATAGTAAAATAATAAAATTAATAAAATGGAAAATAAAATAGAGTTATAATAAAGCAATGATGTATTTAGCTTCAAAACAATTATGGAACCCTAACAAAAAAAATTTGAAGTGAAATTGTATTTTAGTGTAGTACTGTAATAATGCTAAGCAATCAGGGCTGAAAGTGTAATTATTGCGTGTATTATTACAGAAAATGCTTAGACTTAATACGTGGTCTACTGAAATCCAGATCCTTACAACTGCCCATTTAGTGATATTTCAAATCCAGCATCTGAATAGACTCTATGAATAAATGGAGTCTATATATTGTAAGTATGACCACTTACACTCTTCCACCACAATGAGATGAAAAATGGCACTGTGGTTCTTTCCCTTCTCCTTTGGGTTGATTCCGAAGCAGGTGTACTGACCGGCATCGTCAAAGGTAATGTTCCATAAGAGGATGGATACGTTGTTTTCATGGTTCATTCCCACAAAAGACACTCTTTCTCTATATATGGTCACGTGAGGCTCCACCCCTTCAGAGGGAATCACCGAATCACACACCTGCAACACACAACAGTGCTAAGCCCAGGCTCAAAACTGTTTCATAATCTATTAGGTATCATTATATACCTTCTGCATGGTGCCATTGTCATTGAACTGCCAGTTGAAATAGAGGTCTTTAATTCCGATGCAGCTGAAGTATGTACATGGAAGCATGACAGTGCTGCCATTGACTGCCTCCAGGAAAGGGACTTTGCCCACGGACATCTCTAGTGCCCGAACAGACCACACTCCTAATTTAAAGGAAATAATAAGAATGATGTGGTCACAACTATCCAGTCATGTACCGACAACTTCAGTTTTTGACTCAGACAAAATAATAGTGTGTGTTTCATACACATCTACATTCAGTCTTTAAATATGAAGTGAATGTTGTGCATAGAAGATGTTCTAAAGACGTCTTCATGTGGCCCCATGTGTAACATGAAACGACAAAGTCACAGCAATGACATTTCTGTGAATTGTACAAGGTGAAATCTTCTGTGATATTGTAACCATACACCAGGAAGTGCAGAGGGCAGTGGGAACTCACTGTGGAGAAGTCCTAGGATTTGGTTGATTAATTAAATCAATTTAAGTTATCCTTTCAATGTCTTGAATCTATCAGAAATAAGAAACTGCTGACAAAAACAATATGGTGAATTTGGAAATTTGTTTATTGTATTAAAGCTGCTCATTTTGTGTAACAGTCAAGGTCATCAAAATATCTGCCTTATATAAACACTGCGTTTACATTGAGCACTGTAGTCATTTCAAACTACTAAAATGGTAGTGGCTCTATTTCTTATCTCTAGACAACTTTATGTGTGTGCTCTGAAAGTAACCCAATGAAATGATAATTCAGCTAAAATAATAATTTTTGTTCAAATTGCAATAAAAGTAAACTCTCATTACTGGCATAATGTGATATGTTGCTTGTAACGCTATAGTGGTAAATTATTTATTTTTATGAATGGATAATTTGCCAATTTTCCTTTTACTATTCAAACACATCCACATTTAATAAGTATGACATGCAAAAGGTATACATTACCAAACAAAGAAGAGAGGATGAAGCTGACTGCTATGTGCGCAGAGCCAAGCCTTGGGGGTTCAGCCCAACTCCACCGGACTTCCATGGCAACAAGACCAGACCAGCTCCAGAGCAGGTGTGGGATCCAGTCCGAGATGCTTACTGTTGAACTATTAGCACAACTTTATGTCCCTTGTGCACTGTTCAGATGCGTGCTTCGAATGTTGTACCTTTTGTAAACCGCCTGTCACAATAAAAACATGATATAAAAGCCAAACAGAGCTCTTCTGTTTAGGAAAAACCATCATGGACAGGTCTCAGAGTATATTTTCACACATACCCCTCTTCAGCAGTGTCACGTCAAAGGGCTGCAGTGGATCGGACAGCGCTGGAGTCACACTGTGCACCGTCAGGGTTCACTCAAGGAGAGTCCAGCAGGCAGCACTTTCACTGCAGAGACAGCCACATTGCAGCTCTGGCCTGGCTCAGAGTCAATTAAAGGAATGAAGCGAAAATAAACTGAACATCAAAGAAAATCAAAACTGTACAGAAAAAAAAGCACTGCAGTTTGAATTCTTATAAACAAAGCTCTATCAAGTTTCCGTGTTCCCTGTCCGTCCCTTTGGCTCATCTCTCAACTTTTCCCATCCTCTCTCCTGGCTGCGAGCCACCTCTCCTCACCCCCCTCCTTACCTGGACCATTCATTCGCTTTAACTTGCAGCACCCTCCCCCTGTTGTTCTGCTGGCATGGGGTGCATATGCAGACTCATGCACTCTTGCCAATGTTATCTATGAAGATCAAGACAAAGTTCTGCAGTGCAGATCCTGTTGGGGACTATGCAATGCAGAGTTACAAAAGGATTCATTCATAAGAACAATAAAACCATTGACTCTCAGTTAGTGTATTTCATTCAATAGACAGGTTCAAGTGTCTATCCTTAATAGGCTCAATAACTTTAAGTCCCTGCTCTATTCTTTTCAGTGCATTTACTATTCAGAAGTACTACTGAATGAATGTGTCCAACTCAGTACCCTACTTCATAGAATAAATTGTCATGTCTATTATAAAGTATAGTGTGAGTTCTTCTATTGATGCAGCGTCAAGACTGCACACGCATCATTTTTATCCCTGGGACAGCTCCTTTTCCCATTACAGCATCAGCCTATAGTGCCTTGTGTCGGCAGTTTCCCTTGATTAGTGAAGTTTATTGCTATCTTAAGTTGCATTTTTCAATGATATTGGTACCATGGACATGTATTATATGACTTTTTGCTGCCAATTTCCATCCATTAAAATCTACATAACTGCCATTTGCTGTCCCTTTTTATTAATAAATGTAGTCTAAGGGAAGGTTTGAAAGTTAACAAGAAAGCTGTGAGAAGTGGCATTCAGTCCAAGTTTAAGATACATTTATAAAGGACGTGAAGTATACACAAGTCATAGATTTTAGTCATAATCTGTGAACAAGTGACTGAAACCTAGCTTTCAGAAATTGTCATCATTTGATTGAATTATTTATTTATTTATTATTTATAGATTTATATTTGTGTAAATGGAAGCAAAAAAACTGCTGCTATTTTTGTATACCCAGAGTGGATAAAGTGAAAGCATTGGCTTGGTTGCTTCCTGCTGCTCTGGGACCACTGCTCCACTCTCCTGGCCCCTCCACTCTAGTATCAATGCAGCAGCAGTGGGAACTCTTCCAGAACTGCAAAAACAAAAACAAAAAAAAAAGCATCAGCATTTTACTGTACTGGAAGTATTGAAAGTCTTAAACTACTCCATGGGCGTCTCTCTTACTTAAGTTATGTGTAAATCAATCACTTTTACCTGCAACTGCTGCAGTGTTTAAACCACATGGCTGCTGCTGACAGAGGTGTCATCCGCTCCTACTGCAGCAAGATCCAAGGACACAGACTCAGCTCTTATCTGGGCCAACACAAGAGCTGCCCCACCAGAAAAAGAAGAAAGAATCAAAGTGCGTTTAAACCGTTTATGTTAATCCATGATCAAAACTATACAAGTATAGGCACATTTCTTTTGATGTGTTTTCCTCCTGACCCGTCATAGTTATAGCTTTGTGTTCCAAATGCATGTATACACACGCCCCGTCCTTTCACATGAGCCAGCCAAACAGTGAGTCTAATGTTGCGAGTGTAAAAGCAGTGATATCCGTAAAACTACCACTAGAGGGCAGATTTTCTCCTAGTTTGATATCTTTGTGTGGCTGTTGTTATCATGGATGTATACTTCCTTGCTTTTATTGGGATACGTGTATCAAAATAGCCTAATAATACATTTAATGTGGCTATTTAAATTTAAAGCACAAATAGGCCTACTCAAAAGGGGCTCTATGCAACTTGTCTGCCACCTTTGAGAAGTTATTGCTTTGACTGGAATGTTCCACAAGATGGCATTAATGACGTAGCCTATATCTTGCATTTATTAAATACAGGCGTTTTTAATGTCCAAAATGGCCTCGATAGGTAGGCAAGTAGGTAGGTAGGATAATCATCTCATCCTGAGAACCAAAACATCAACTAGGTACAGTATTGTTACAATTACATTAATTGTTAACATGTTTAACTTGTAGCTAGCTAGGTACACATATGTTCATGAAATCTGAACTACAAATTTTACATATCCTCCCTCTAAGATACAAGATGACAGGTAGTCTCTGAGCATACACCAATGTTCATCATTTACAAAATGCCACAAAAGGTAAACAAAAACATATTTATTCTAAAAATAATTCCACAAAGCTGCAGAATAAGTCTCTTATAAACAATATATATAGTACTATTGTACAAAACATACATGTACTTGTAAAAAGTGGCAGCATATTTTGATATCCAGCAATGCAAGACAATTAATAAAATGAGAAAAAAATACTACATTGGTTTTGCATAAAAGGCTTTAAGACATTCAGTCCTCAACCAAAGACTTGTTTCATCATCTGAGCCCTGACACCAGTAGAAACACTGCTATATACATTGGTCATTTGAATGAATAAAAGAAAAACAAAAAACAAAACAAAAAACGGGGTTAGTCGTCATCGTCGTCATCGTCGTCATCATCATCGTCATCATCGTCATCCTCCTCCCCTTCATCTCCATCCTCATCATCATCGTCTCCACTGCTCTCCTCAGACTCTTCATCATCTGAGCTCTCTGCCTTTTTCTTCTTTGACACTCTTGTCAAATGAATGGCCTCCTCGGGTTTGCTAACGCACCATAGACATACACAGTGTGTGAGATGGAAAATCTCTCAGGACAAACGTATTGAAATGAACCCATCATGACGTCTATAGGTTAGAAAGGAAGGCAACTGTCCACTCCTTTTCAACACTACTGAATATTCCCAAACTTTACATTCAGGCTTCAAGATATTATCATTTTCAAATTTTGCAGGATTTAAAGTAAATTCTGAAAATATGTGAGTTGGCTGAAGTCTGAATGTACCTTTTTAGAAATTAGTGAAAGAAAAACAATTCATTACAGCACAATCAATTATGCTTAGCAATTAGATTTTTACATTATGCTTAGCAATTAGATTTTCAAAAAAGTTTTGAATTATACAATTGGCTAAAAAGCGGTTCATTAGATTCAGATTATGCTGTATAAATTGTGCTCAGTAAATAATAAAAATCACATTTACATCTCCAACACAAAGGTAAAAACAAACATTTACGTATAAAGAAATTAGTAAGAAATTTAAAAGTAAAAAGTTAATAAAAACAAATGTAAAATGATTATGACTATGGTCATATTTAGAAATTGTACCACATTGGAGAGCAAATGGAAATAGAAAGGCCCAAGCCTTGTTCCTCTCAGTAGAGTCCTGTGCACCAGAGCTCACCCTGCCCAGCTCCAGACTGCACCCGCTCCAGACTGCACCCACTCCAGCTGCAGGTCTCACCAAACTGTGGGGTCCTTCCACCGTTCCTCTGGAACATGCACCTCAATGTCTCTGTTCATTCTCCTTTTCCTGCAGATCTTCACTGTTACAGTGATGCTGAGAATGATCAGGATCAGAACTATGCCACCCCCCACTGCTAAGGCCAGCATGCTGATCTCTGAGAGGGACACTGGCCAAACACACAACAATGATGCATAAGAACATGACCAGTAGAGAAACATATCTTCATGTGAAAAATGCACATTCTGAAGTAGCAATGGTTCAAAGAACAGATAACCCACTAACTGGAGAGTTATGGTTCTAAAAAGGGGAGTATATGTAGAGCCAGATGAGCCAGACCCCACAAGATTTAATTTTGTGTGGTCAGAATTTAATTATAGTATTATTTACAGTAAAAAGTAAGCCTCTTTCCTCAGTGTCTGACTGAAGTGTTAACACCCTTGTACTATACTGCAAAGTATTAGTCATGGAAGAGGAAGGAACTGTGCGGCCACACCTTTATCCACCACTCGGAAGGTGATCTCCCCGTTGTTGCCGTGGACATCAGGCTTGTTATGGACTTGGCAGACATAGGTGCCATTGAAGGTTGGAAGCACTTCCTGCAGTGTGATGGAGGCATCTTTCCTCAGGATGTCCCCAGACCAAATAGCACGGCCTTTGAAACGGCCTTGATCGGGAGGGAAGGGCTTCTGATCATAATAAAACACCTGATACAGATCACAAGGAAATAAATAAATGCCTTACTCACTTATCCTTGTCATGTGAAAAACTGCAAGAGTGACAAATCTCTGTCTGGCTATGGTAATACAAATATAACATTTATACACTCAGCACTTTTCAGGATATTTACTTAGATAAACACTATTATTTGAAAGCATATTATTTGAAAGATGTCAATATAGTGTTTTAGTGGTAGAGAAATCACCCATCGACTCATCAACATCAAAGGTTGAATCTCTACTGCAACCAGTGGATTTTTCCCTTCTTACCTTACCACAGAGTATGGGGAGTGAACGAATAATAATTTAATATTTTGAGAAGCTTAAACAGCAATAAAGTGTGATGACAATGTCATCTTCACAAAATATGCTTATTTGACTTACTGATTCTTCTAGTCCAGTCACCATTGGGCGGAATTTCCAGGACACTGTGACAGTCTGCAGTGACACTGGGGAGGTGGAGCTGAAAGTGCACTTTAGTTTCACGTCTGTCCCATTGATTGCCTCCACTTCTGCTGGTGTGATGATTTCAATGCAACCAACATGCTGAACCCCTGTAGAAAATGTGTTCAGTTTTTAGGTTCAATTAAAATTATTATTATGCACTTAACAGGTGTATATTTGTAGTGTGCAAATTTAATTTAGTCAAATATCTGCCTTCCATATATAAGCCTGGGAATCACTAATCAACTTTGCTCCCAACCCAATGACACTCCACGTTATCTCTTCAGAGTTTGCTTATCAGCCAAACACAGTACTTGTAGCCAGAACAGGGCATTCAAGAATCCAGTCTCCACCGAAAGAAAGAAGGGAAACATAAAAACAAAGAAACATATTCATGCATTCCTCCATTACATGATGACTCACCTTACTTCACCCCACTCCAAAATTAGGCCTACGTGTTTTTCTGTTGTAATAACTTAGGGACAGTTTTGTCACTCGTCAGAGAAACCTGAATAGTTCAAGGTTATTTAGACATTAGGTTATTTATGTCACAATGTCATATGTCACACATCTTATGCTACTTTTAAACACTCACTTTGATCATGTATTATCATTAACAAACAAAAAAATCAGGCCTGTGGACAAAAACATTTCCATACGTAGGTGATGTGTAGCCGACTTTATGCAGACTGCAATGAGTGTATTAAGAGTAATAAACAAGAGCCAAGATCAATCTGCTTTACCTGTCACATGTGAAAATCCACCTAAAATGACCTCCGGAACAGACATAGGTTATAGGCTTGAAAATGGAGTCTCATTAGAGACAGAAGCATATTTAATAGATCCATGAAGCAGCCATTCGCCTTTTCAGTTGAGTATGTGTGTCCCGGTCAGAGGTCGACTGGTAAAGCCTCGTCAGTCAGCTATGCAGTATGCTATGCTGTGCTTGTTGTGAGATACTGTCGATACCACTTTAAAGGCACACTTTGAGCAAAGGGCAAGAGGAGAATGTTTGTTGTGTTCGTAGAAAAGAATTGGCCTCTGTTTCCAGGAAGCCGTTCACTCACCTGGCAGCGCGAACCCTCCCAGCAGAAGCAACCATACCCGAAACACGGGACAAAACATTTATGCTGCTGATCACGAGCGGAGTTACGACTGCGTCATGAGGTACACCCAGCAGTATTCATGCAGGCTACCAAAATATCACCGCGGCTTGTACAGGCTAAGGGGTTAAATGCCTCTGCAGTTGAGAAAAAGTGAGTCAAAGTGCGCACACACCTTTGACTGAAAGATGGGCGGTGTCTACGACTCTTAAGTCTCGTATAACCCGTTCACCTGCCTGCTCCTCGTACCGGGACAGAACAGTGCAGCACTGCTCCAGTATGTCTAATGTTACTGTCACAGACACACAAGGGTCTGCTGTGTACTTTAGAGCAGTGGCTCTCAATCCAGGGACTGTTCAGTTCAAGTCTTAATAGGGAAATACCACTGCGTGATGCCATCTAGTGGCAAAAGAATGCGTTTTATGTAGTGTATGTAGTTTTATGTGGTTTATACTAGTACATTTGTAATAGACTCCAATTGGTAGCAAGTAGGTGACATATTATTTAGGCCTATACAAGTTGTGCACTTTTGTTAAAGGCCTAGAGCTATATATAACACACACATTTCTATCCCTTTCTTTAAAACATAATAGCAGCTATGCAATGAAAATTTTATTATTAGTCTGGTCATATCTCCAAAGCTCAAAATGATCTGTTCCATCTGTTGATGTAATGAAACAGTAGTTCTCAAATTAGCAGCTACCTTCTACCTTTTGTTCAGTAAAGATTGAGAAGTCCAGACCTGAAATTACCCATATTATTCTAGTGAAAGTGTGAACAGAACGTTTGTCCTTGTGATGTGTATGAGCATTTGAGAGGAACTTGGCCTAAATATGCAGTTTGTGTGTTAAACATGTCTGAAACAAAACACAACTCCACGTATGTTTTATGAGACAACATTATAATATAGATAAGAAAATAGTTAAATATGGGCCCTTTAAGCAAGCGAAACCTACTTTCACTGTATTAGTAGTATTCCCCACTTCTATATGCCATTATTTTCTGATCAAGTCTGCACTTGTTCTTTAACAATGGTAAGTATGGCATCTACTCTAGAATATTTTTTGTATAAAGACTGTAGGCTGAACACACTGACTTTTGTACAGGTGTACATGAGATGAAGGCCCACTAAATGTATTACATTTTTATGGACTACACTTCAAATAGGCTAATTATTTAACAAACATGGATGAAAATTTAAGCATAAAATACATATAAACTGTACAAAATTGATCCCTCATTCAGTGAGGGACTACGGTACGGTTTGAAAGGAAGCCTACTTAAGTTCTCACAGTTGTACCTGTTATAAAAACACAGAACAAAAATTTCAAACAAACGTGGAAGCAGCTGTGGGAATTTAGAGCTGACCCCAGTTTGCAATCCTACACTAGTACAAAACTGTCCGAGGTAAAGTTTACTTGCAGTGGCCATGATGCTCCTAACTCCCAAAAGACGTGTAAAAGATGCATATTCAATCAATCCATAACTCAGTCTGTGCATCTTTTTTTTTTTCTTCCCTAACTGAATAGCCTACAACAGTCAAACAAAACTTGGGTCAAGCAAAGTATTTGTCAAGTACTTAAAATATTCTTTTGCATTAATTAATAATTACACTATATGAAATCCTTATTGTAATATCGTTTATTCGTTACAATATTTTTTTTGGTTTAGCTTGCCCTGTGTTTTTATTGTCAGTGTTCACACAAATACCAAAAACGCTTGTTTATTCTATAAAAGATATCTATGATGATTGCTTTTGCTCTGATTACTGGAAAGGTTTTTGGGCTGAAGTATAACCTGACAGACTAAACTCGGGGCTAATAAACTCTACGCGCTCTCCGACGTTGATGATGCCACTTCAAGATAAATCGTAAATATAACTATCCGAGTGGAACTTGCGCTGGAACATCGCACCAGAATCGTTTGCTCAAATCAGAAAAATTGGAATTCTGGATCCTAGTTACAGTTGTGTATGTTCTCAGAATCCGACTAAAAGCACAGGAATAATTGCACACAGATCCACGTTTTACGCAGGTCGAGTGAACGTTACGAGCGCCGCCCTCATAGTCTCAAAAATTCTAACTGCCAGATATGGCCGTGAAAGCAGCACGATCCTCTGCTTCTTGACACACCTTTTGTTGTCATCTAAAGGGGGCAGCTGCGAAAGATTTATTGTTAAAAAAAACACAC
This sequence comes from Boleophthalmus pectinirostris, assembly GCF_026225935.1. NCBI lineage: Eukaryota > Metazoa > Chordata > Actinopteri > Gobiiformes > Gobiidae > Boleophthalmus > Boleophthalmus pectinirostris. The sequence goes on along the minus strand of NW_026571018.1, from coordinate 22,478,324 downwards.
ACACACACACACAATAAAGAAAAGTGAAGACAGCGCAGCAGGCACACAGGTACACTCTATACCTAAATAATACAGTCTAGCTGTTTAGTAAGCATTGTGCGAAAAACGGGCGTGTTAAACGTTAACGCTAGCTTGCTGTTAGAGATGCAATGATGAGCATGCAAGCTAACCGGCTAATGTCACACTTTCAATAGTTGAATTGAAATAACATTGGTTAGGTTACACTGCATGCATTGTAGGCCTGTTAATAAGTTTTGCAAAACCGAGTAGGCCAACACCAAGACAGTATTGGTTATCTGACTGCTTCAGATGTTTCTTCATCAGACATGGTCGCGTCTGTTTTAGGATGAGTGGTGATGAGAACCCAGCTGCAGTGCCAAAGCCTGTGGAGGATGTACAGGGAGACGCGAGATGGATTTCACAGGTAGGTTAACATTATTACTTTAAAACAAGGTTTATGCAGTGCACATTAACAATAATACTAACAATGTAACAAATCTGATGTTAATTGGTGTTGACGTCTTCCACCAATCGAAAACCTCATGTATGCTGGCAGCGAACATCAAGTTTACCACCTCTTGTTTAGTAGCCTCACTATAGGTCAATGCTCCGTTAATCCTGTAAAGCTAATAAACTGTAACAGTCTGCTTACTCAAATGGTGCAACAGACGTCCTTATTGGTAAGGCTCATGAGTATTATCCTATTGCCAAGATTAAGACGACTTTCCACACAGTGATGTCCTTGATCTGGTGCCAGATTTACACCTTGCCTTGTTATATAGATTTTATTGTTATTGGTGAGCACAATGCAGTGAATTGATTGTTGTTTTCCTGTACAGCACACACGGTTTGTACAGGAGTGTAAGGATGCAGAGCCAGATGTGCTGTTCATTGGTGATTCAATGATTCAACTAATGCAGCAATATGATGTAAGTGAACAATTTTCTTATATTATGTATGTAATGAATCTTTGTGTTTGCCTGGCAACTACCCACCAATGTATACTGTCCTTCTGTTATTTGCCACTTTATCTCTTGTATCCTTTACCAAAACCTAAACCTTTACCATAATGGTGATTTTTGTACACAGATATGGAGAGAGTTGTTCTCTCCTCTCCATGCTCTAAACTTTGGCATTGGAGGGGACACCACCTGTAATGTGCTGTGGAGGGTGCAGAATGGGGAGTTGGAGAACATAAGACCTAAAGTTAGTTTTTTGTGTGTTCATGTAATGTTTTTGCTGTTAATGAATAGTTTTTGGACTGCAGTTGCATTTTATAGTTGATTATGGATGTCTGATCTTGTTCAGGTGGTTGTGCTGTGGGTAGGAACCAACAATCATGAGCACACAGCAGAGCAAGTTGCTGGAGGAGTAATGGCAATTGCACAGTTTCTTGCAACTCGTCTACCCAAGGCCAAGATAATTGTTCTGGTAAGATTCAGTACTATATATAAAGGGGTGTCAAATTATCGCGTTAATTGCGATTAATTAATTACAGTCATATTTAGCGCGTTATGTTTTTTAATCTCATTTTTAATCTCTAACTTTGCTGTTTCTGTATGCGAGTTGCTTTATTATAAAATCTGTTTTATGTGTTGTTGGGACAACACACACAAAAAAAACACATTTATACATTTTTTTATTTCGGTAATTCCACTCATTGCCGGAAACCCACACAAAATGCGCACAGTAAGAGCGATGTAAACGTCATGTTAACGGCGTCAGTCGCACAATGGACGAGGTCGAAGAGCCAGTAGAACAGAGTCAGCAGTGCACAGGTAAAAACACATTTGTGTCTTGGAAATTCTTCTCCCAACGTAAAATATAAAAGAAAATAACAAATATAAAATCGCCTACAACTTAAATGTCACTGGTGAAAACAACCTGCATAGGCTCATGATGTCTGCACTACTGTCCTATAGTGACCTGCCACATGAGGGGACACGCACACAAACACACACAAACACACACCTTCATCATTGTCATTAACCCGAGAACGCGAGGACCACGTTTCCTTCCGTAGTTACTGCGCGGACACCGCTGTCCTCCCGTGCGCCGCGTACATTTTCTCGCGTACGCTGCGTAAACCGCGCTTCTTCCTGTACGCCTCTAAACCAGAACTAACACCAAGACTAAAACCGGGACTAACCCAGTCCAGGACTAAACCAGGTCTAAACCAGGTCTAAACCAGGACTAAACCAGGACTAAACCAGGACTAAACCAGAACTACAACCAGAACTTAAACCAGGTCTAAACCAGGACTAAACCAGGACTAAACCAGGACTAAACCAGGACTAAACCAGGACTAAACCAGAACTACAACCAGAACTAAAACCAGGTCTAAACCAGGTCTAAACCAGGACTAAACCAGGACTAAACCAGGACTAAACCAGGACTAAACCAGAACTAAACCAGAATTAAACCCAGGTCTAAACCAGGACTAAACCAGGACTAAACCAGAACTAAAACCAGAACTAAAACCAGAACTAAAACCAGAACTAAAACCAGGTCTAAACCAGGTCTAAACCAGGACTAAACCAGAACTAACACCAGGAATAAAACCAGGACTAACCCATTCCAGGACTAAACTAGGACTAAAGTAGGGCTAAAGCAGGCCTAAACCAGGACTAAAACCAGTGATCTCATCCATCCATCCATCCATTTTCGTCCGCTTATCCGGGGCCAGGTCGCGGGGGCAGCAGCCTAAGCAGGGACTCCCAGACTTCCTTCACCCCAGACACGTCCTCCAGCTCCTCCGGGGGGAGCCACCTCAACTGGCTCCTCTTGACGTGGAGCAGCAGCGGCTCTACTCCGAGCTCCTCCCATGTGACTGAGCTCCTCACCCTATCTCTAAGGGAGCGCCCAGCCACCCTGCGGAGGAAGCTCATTTCGAGCGCTTGTATCCGCGATCTCGTCCTTTCGGTCACTAGCCAGAGCTCATGACCATAGGTGAGAGTAGGAACGAAGACTGACCGGTAAATCGAGAGCTTCGCCTTTCGACTCAGCTCCCTCTTCACCACAACGGTCCGATACAGCGACCGCATCACTGCCGAAGCTGCACCGATCTGCCTGTCAATCTCACGTTCCGTCCTTCCCTCACTCGTGAACAAGACCCCGAGATACTTGAACTCCTCCACTTGAGGCAAAGACTCCCCACCCACCCGGAGAGGGCAAGCCACCTCTTTCCGGTCGAGAACCATGGCCTCAGACTTAGAAGAGCTGATCTTCATCCCAGCCGCTTCACACTCGGCTGCAAACCGCCCCAGTGCACATTGTAGGTCCTGGTTCGATGAAGCCAACAGAACAACATCGTCCGTAAACAGCAGAGATGAAATCCTGTGGTCCCCAAACCGGACCCCCTCCAGCCCCTGACTGCGCCTAGAAATTCTGTCCATAAATACAATGAACAGAACCGGTGACAAAGGGCAGCCCTGGCGGAGTCCAACATGCACCGGGAACAGGTCTGACTTACTGCCGGCAATGCGAACACAGCTCCTGCTCCGGTCATACAGGGACCGGACAGCCCTTAGCAAAGGGCCCCGGACCCCATACTCCCAGAGCACCCCCCACAGGACACCACGAGGGACACGGTCGAATGCTTTCTCCAAGTCCACAAAGCACATGTGGACTGGTTGGGCAAACTCCCATGAACCCTCGAGCACCCGATGGAGAGTGTAGAGCTGGTCCAGTGTTCCACGGCCAGGACGAAAACCACACTGCTCTTCCTGAATCCGAGGTTCGACTATCGGCCGGATTCTCCTCTCCAGTACCCTGGCATAGACCTTACCAGGAAGGCTGAGAAGTGTGATCCCCCTATAGTTGGAACACACCCTCTGGTCCCCCTTCTTATACAGAGGGACCACCACCCCGGTTTGCCAGTCCAGAGGTACTGTCCCTGACCGCCATGCGATGTTGAAGAGGCGTGTCAGCCAAGACAGCCCCACAACATCCAGAGACTTAAGGTACTCAGGACGGATCTCATCCAACCTCGGAGCCTTGCCACCAAGGAGCTTTCCAACCACCTCAGTGACTTCAGCCAGGGTGATGGATGAGTCCACCTCCGAGTCCCCAGCCTCGGCCTCCTCCTCGGAGGACGTGACGGTGGGATTGAGGAGATCCTCAAAGTATTCCTTCCACCGCCGGACAACGTCCCCAGTCGAGGTCAGCAGCTCTCCCCCCGCACTGTAAACAGTGTTGGTGAAGAACTGCTTTCCCCTCCTGAGGCGCCGGACGGTTTGCCAGAATCTCTTTGAGGCCGTCCTATAGTCCTTCTCCATGGCCTCCCCGAACTCCTCCCAGCTCCGAGTTTTTGCCTCCACGACCACATGGGCTGCAGTACGCTTGGCCCGCCGGTACCCGTCAGCTGCCTCAGGAGTCCCCCGAGCCAGCAAGGCCCGATAGGACTCCTTCTTCAGCTTGACAGCATCCCTTACTTCCGGTGTCCACCACCGGGTTCTGGGGTTGCCGCCGCGGCAGGCACCACAGACCTTACGCCCACAGCTCCGAGCAGCTGCATTGACAATAGAGGCCGAAAATGAAGCCCACTCGGACTCCATATCTCCGGCCTCCCCCAGAATCCGGGAGAAGTCCTCCCGGAGGTGCGAGTTGAAAGTCCCTCTGACAGAGTGGTCCGCCAGACGTTCCCAGCAGACCCTCACTACACGCTTGGGCGTGCCAGGTCTTTCCGGCTTCCTCCTCCGCCAGCGAACCCAACTCACAACCAGGTGGTGATCAGTTGACAGCTCAGCCCCTCTCTTCACCTGAGTGTCCAAGACACGCGGCCGGAGGTCAGATGACACGACTACAAAGTCGATCATCGACCTCCGGCCTAGGGTGTCCTGGTGCCACATGCACTTATGGACACCCTTGTGCTCGAATATGGTGTTCGTTATGGACAAACTATGACTAGCACAGAAGTCCAATAACAAAACACCACTCGGGTTCAGATCAGGGAGGCCGTTCCTCCCAGTCACCCCTCTCCAAGTGTCACTGTCGTTGCCCACGTGGGCGTTGAAGTCCCCCAGGAGAATAACGGAGTCCCCGGTCAGTGCACTGTCTAGTACCCCTCCCAAGGACTCCAAGAAGGCCGGGTACTCAACACTGCTGTTCGGCCCGTAGGCCGACACCACAGTGAGAGACCTGTCCCCGACCCGAAGGCGCAGGGACGCGACCCTCTCGTTCACCGGGGTGAACTCCAACACACAGCGGCTGAGCTGTAGGGCAATGAGCAGGCCCACACCAGCCCGCCGCCACTCCCCGCGGCCAACGCCAGAGAAATGGAGAGTCCAGCCCCTCTCAAGGAGTTGGGTTCCAGAGCCCAAACTGTGCGTGGAGGTGAGGCCGACTATATCAGGTCGGTAACGCTCAACCTCCCGCACAAGCTCAGGCTCCTTCCCCCCCAGCGAGGTGACATTCCATGTCCCCAGAGCTAGTCTCCATGTCCGGAGATCTGGTCGCCGAGGCCCCCGCCGCCAGGACTAAAACCAGGTCTAAACCAGAACTAAAACCAGGTCTAAACCAGGACTAAACCAGGACTAAACCAGGACTAAACCAGGACTAAAACCAGGACTAAAACCAGGACTAAAACCAGGACTAAATCAGGTCTAAACCAGGACTAAACCAGGACTAAAACCAGGTCTAAACCAGGACTAAAACCAGGTCTAAACCAGGACTAAAACCAGGTCTAAACCAGGACTAAAACCAGGTCTAAACCAGGACTAAAACCAGGTCTAAACCAGAACTAAAACCAGAACTAAAACCAGAACTAAAACCAGAACTAAAACCAGGACTAAAACCAGGACTAACCCATTCCAGGACTAAACTAGAAAAGCACTCAGAGAGCGCAGACCTCCGCCAAGGACTACCCCCATTTTTTATATAAATTGCGATAAAATCAGTCTTCTGGATCAGATCCGGATCAGCCTTTGGAATATGAAAGAGGATCCCATTGTCCATCCCTGAGTCAAATTTCATGGGGTTTGGTCAATAATTAATTAACCGAGATATTGAGAAACAAAATTTTTGGCCCCATTTACCACAATGTTAACTAAAATTTCAAAGTGATCCAGAATCCAGGATTTCTTCCGGATCACCCCCAAAATGAAATCAGTTCTTCCTTTTCACATTTCCAACAAATCCTGAAAATTTCATCAAAATCGGTCCATAACTTTTTGAGTTATGTTGCTAACAGACAAACAAACAAACAAACAGACAAACGCCGGCAAAAACATAACCTCCTTGGCGGATTTAACTAGGACTAAAGTAGGACTAAAGCAGGTCTAAACCAGGACTAAAACCAGTGATCTCATATATAAAGCATTTCTCTATCAATAATATTTTTTATATGGTTAAGGAAAGACTGGACTTTTTATTGTCTTTAAGTAGACAAAAGTTATTATGTTCAGATTTCCTAGTCTTTGCTACTTTACAGCAAACAGTTTCTTATTCATGGAGATTTGGGCTCAACAACCAATTTGAAGAGAACAAACAAGAACAACATTTGCAGGATGCAGCAGTTGCTACATTCATGTAGTTTTAAAAAGCATGACAATATCAAGTAATCCAAAGTATTCAAATTACGTTACTCACTTTAAGTAATTAAATGGATTAAGTTACAAACTACATTTTGGGATATGTAATCTGTAATCTGTGGGGGAATACATTTTAAAAGTAACCTTCCCAACACTGCAGATTAGTAATTGTAATAATAATGATGATACTGTGGAATGACTGCATCTGTTAAAGTTTGTTAAACAATAAATGACTTTATAAAGTCACTTTTTTTTGTTCTATATCAGTCTTTTGATCTGCCACAATAATGTAATAATGAATTTAAATGAAAACACCTCAAATTGAAGGCTTTTCTCAGCAATTTTTAGGTGAGATTAAGAAGAGATTAATTAGATTAATTAATTACAGATCATAATTAATTAATCTCTCAATTTTTTTATTCGCATGACGGCACTAATATATATAATGGATAATTACATAGCTAACTGCTTTGTTCATGTTTAGCTTGACAATTAGGTCATAGTGGATGTAACAGTATATTGTTATGTCATCTTCAAGGGCCTGCTGCCACGAGGGGAACGGCCAAACCCGCTGAGGGAGAAGAATGCGACTGTCAATAGTTTGTTGCACTCATTGCTACTCCAAATACCCCAGGCTCAATTCCTTGATGTCAGTGCAGAGCTGGTCCACTCTGATGGCACCATCAGCATACAGCACATGTTTGACTTCCTCCATCTAACATCGTCAGGGTATCGCGTTATAGCCAAGCCTCTTAATGATCTTCTGCTGCAGATCTTAGAGGAGACGCCAGAGGAGAGAAGGGCCTCATTGGTGTAAAGTTTAAGAAATGTATTCATCCAGATGCTGGTCTCCAACTGGGTGTGATGGGGGGGCGTGCTCCTGAGACAGTCCTGCAGAAAGGCTCATTCAGAGGAGGATGCCTTAAAAGTGAGTGCGGTGCGTGGGATCATATTTATATGTGGAGAATGAGCATGGAGAGGGAGAGAGACCACAACATATCTTAGGTAAACACTGTGGTCATGAAGAATATGGCGTTTACAGCCAAGAGACAAAATTACCATAAATTCTGAATACAGATACTTAACCTGTTCCTTTTATACTCACAATAAATACAAACTAGGGAATTTACACATCTTTAAAAAGCTTTGCACAAGTCTTCCACACACTGCCAGTTAAGAACACAAACAAATCTAAATAAGTAAAACATGTTGTTAATGGTTTTAACACTACTTTATGAACCCTCGCAAAGTTGACGTACATTATAATATTTCCTTTCAGGTCCTAAACTATTGGTGCACATCAAGTAACTTTAATCTGACAATTGTCTCTCTCCCTCTCTTCTTAAAATGACAGTATTTTCATGTAAAAGCACTTAAATTTAATTTCTTACTTTTTGTTCACTCCTTGTGTTTTAGTTGACCGTCAGCCTTCTATACTGCCTGACTTTTCTTCTTGACTTACACTACCAGTCAAAAGTTTAGACAGACCTTCTCATTTAGTGTTTCTTTATTATCATGACTATTTTAAATTGTAGTTTCTTACGAAAGACATCACAACTATGAATGAACACATATGGAATTATGAATATGAAGTAAAGTGTGAAATAACATCAGTTTATTTTAGATTCTTCAAAATAGCCACCCTTCACATTGATCACACTCTTGGCATTCTCTCATTAAGCTTCATGAAGTAGTCACCTGAAATCGTTTCCAATAGTCTTGAAGGAGTTACCAGAGATGCAGAGCACTTAGTGGTCCTCGTTGGTCTGCACATGAGTCAGTTTCTTTGAAGCGCGTGATGGTTTAACAACTGCACTTGTGGACATCTTAAATATTTTTGCAATTTTCCAGGCTGGTTCACCTTCATTTCATAAAGTAATGGTCGAGTTTCATTTCTCTTTACTTAGCTGATTTTCTTTCTTGATGTAATTTTAATTATAACACTTGTCAAATAACGCTTTCAGGGATGGTCCTAACCCCATTAAGAAGACAAGAAATTCCACTAATGAACCCTGATACTCAGGCACAGCTGTAAAGTGAAAACTATTTTGGGTGACTTTATCATGAAGCTTAGAGAAAGCCAAGGGTTTGCAGCACTGTTAACAAAGCAAGGAGTGGATACTTTGTGGAATTTAAAAGTATTTACCTTTTTCCATACATCTTGCTTCATATATTTAAGTCCTCCTTATGTATCTACAATGTAAAAGTTGTAAAAATAAAGAAAAATCATTGATTGAGAAGGTTCAGTTACTACTGAACACGGCCATATAAATTGTTACTACTCCAAATGACAGGTCATGTTAAGGATGCCATTTGTATGTGAACTTATACTGTAGCTTCTTATTAGGAAAAAAAAATAGCCTCATCATGTGTGCAGGTGTAACTCTTTTGATGAAGGGTTTACCAGCTGCTTGTCTCTATGGAGATGTTAGTGCTTCAACCAGGATTATTTCACTGTAAAACTAGTGACTTTCCATGGAGGAGATGACTCCAACAAGCTAAGACTAAGGCAAAGCCATAACCTCTCCATAAAGAGTAGAAGATTGTGGACACCCACCAGAAAAGTTACACAGTGCTCCTTTAACCCTAGCTACTGCTGTCTCTGCACCAGGTGTGCTATGTTTATAGTGTATGTGTCTGTGCCTTATGTGTTCCAATGGCAATTGTGCACAGTATGTCCATCTGTGAATTATGAAAAGTTTACATTGATCCAATTGGTTGTTTGCTTTGTGGCTTAACTGTCTGTTATGAAGAATTCCAGTAATAAATGATTTACCATTAACTTCTGTAGTCTTCCAGTTGGTTGTTATCTTTTAAATCACATATTATTTCTTGCTGCGTTTGTGGTGTTCAAGACAAACACACTGTTCCTTATTTAATCTTCACTTACATTGACTTCACAGTAATGTCCTGACTAAAGTGTGTGATATTTTCACCTAACAGCAGATGGAGATATTGCACCAATAACATCACCTGCGTTCTCCCTACCCTTTGGTGTTCTTCCTCACAGCTCCATAATTACCATCTTAAGTTAGTTGGGCATACAAATATTGCAGGAGTAGTCTGTTCAAATGTACACTGATTAAAAAAAACAATGACGTTATAAACATGCAGTGAACCAACAGGGTGTGCACTGCAGTATAGTCCAAAGTTCACAATGACTTTGCTTGACTCATCTATTTAAGTCTTATGCAACACAAGGGCAGTTGAATGTTGTCTTTTGTAGTCTTTCTTATATCAGAATTGTTTCTGGAGGGAATGGATTACAACCTGTGCACCTGACTCAGATATTATCCTTTGAGTTTTATTTTAGTTAGACTCTGTTTCTCTGTTACAAATGATTGATGTAGTTGAACCGTTGGCATAATTTTTTATGTAAAATAATAATAATATTCAGTTGCCAATTCATTTTTGGGGGTTAATCTTGAACAACAAAGGATCCATGGACTTTTTAGTGATTTAGATTACAAAATTTGAAATTCAGAATTTGGTGTAGGCTTTGTCCTATTTGCAGATGAAGAATATAAGCCTGGCTTTTTCACCACTCATATAAACCAGAAAAGAATAATTCTTGCTTCCTCAAATCTTTTAATACACACAGGCATTGTGAAACATAATTCTAGGCATGTATTGGAAGTTACCTCGGCCCTGTAGTTTAAACATTCAAATGCATAGGCCGATAATCCTTTTTGCTTAATTTTTTGGCTCCCATTGTTTAAATAGTGTATGTACCTATGATTGTCTGTGGAAATACACTGCCAAATGTGATAAATGGCACAACATGCACTTTGATATTGCCCCAATGCATCATGGGCCAAAGCTGTAATGAGGTTTATATTGTACACTGTAAGAAAGCAGCCCACCACAGGACCAAGGACTCTGAATGGACTATAAGCTCTATCATGTCCCCATAGTCCCAAGTTGCTGAACACGAGGAAAATAAATACAGTTGACTACAGACATACATGCTTTGTTTATATCCTTGCAAAATGCCATTGTGAAATCTTTTTTATTTATGTATATATTTATTCATTCATTTATTTGGGAATTTTTCTTTTCACATACTACAAATATTAACATCCAGCTATATTCACCTGAAAAATGTAGATTACACTAGAGCATCTATCTTATAGCTAAATCCATAAGGGTTATTTGCTTCTAATTTGGCCACTGCTTCATTGTTATGAAACAAACATCATGCCTTTATAAACTTGACCTTCAGTTATGTAATAATATCACAGGAAATGAGAAGCATAAGCTGTTGGATATGCTCTTGAAAGAGAATGATCAAAAATTCCCCTGAACTAGCAGCAGTAAACCGTTAATTCCCTACTGCAGATGTGTTTAGATGGTGGTGTGGCTTATACACAGTATTTATATAGCCTATTGAACGGTGCAGTGTGCAGGACGACCACTAGAGGTAAGCACCTCAATCTCAATAATGGCTTTATCTTAGAAGGTGCGCCATGTAACTTTTTTGATGGAGGATCCGTCACCTGCTTGTCTCCTTTGAAATGTTACTGCTTTGTCTGGAATGTTCAACAGCATGGCATTACATATAAGTAGCTTGCTTACTGGTATTTTTATTGCTCAAAAATACTTTGTAAAACAGGCATTTTTACGTTGATGAGGGTTCCACAGATCTGACATGTAATTTGGCCTGGTTGTGTCCCCTGCTTGTCTGTTCAGTGTCATACTGTGGAACATTTTCAGTGAATCAATAACATGCCATGGATACAAGCAGGTGGCAAACCCTCCACCTACAGTTATATAGTTATAGTCGTGCTCCTTTACTTGCTTTAATTTTTCTGTCAGTGAACCCAATATTCAGAGTAATAGGCCTATTAAAGAAACAACATTCAACAAAATTATTATTAAAATATAATTAGCAATATGTCCATTTTTAGGGTTGCTTCCTATTTTGAGACCTATTAAATTCTCTATTCATTCCGCAGGTTTTGTGATGCTGCGCTATAAGACCTTATGACTGAATTCCTGAAAAAAAGGGGCTGGCGCTCGCATGCTGTCACAGCGCAGTACCTTTCTCCTGGCTTATTCATACCCATGACTCATAGGCCTACTCACAGTCCCTCGCATTGAGACTCGACGTGTTAACTGATCCTGGGGGCTGTATTTATAATGAACATGACGACACCTGCGATCCTCCACATTTCCTGCCAGCGTGTTTCACAAAGTGCACTCACCCAGGCTAGTCCAATACAATCAAGCACTCACAGCAACAGAGCAAATGCTATGAGCCTAGAGATGCATTAGGAGCTGTTTTATCTGAAGTGAGGCTTTTCTTTTGACCTCACATTTGACAGTCTTTGACTCCACTACAGTTGTCCTCCCCCTTGACCAGCTCATCGAAATTCCTTCTGACCCATTGATTTCAGTGTAGCAGTACCTCTAGATAATTGTCTGTCCAAAAGCGAATTCAGCAGGTCCCAGGTCGGGGTCAGCCTATCCTATTTATTTCTCCATCCTCTCACTAGGGTAGTGGTTGACAGCGGCCTTTCATGGAGATGCCCTGTGACCTTGGGCTGACATTAGCATGTGCCATACAAAGCACAAATAGACGGGCATACTCATGACATACAGCAGCAGTGGTTCCTCTTTTGGTTTCTGTGTAGGGATTTAAATGCCAAAGACACACTATGTCTCTCTTATGCGCAATGTCTTTGTCTGATTATATCCTGTCATTTGGTTTTAGACCTCACTTGACCTATTGACCCAGAAGAGAACAACAGAACAGTTTGCATTGTCATTGTGCTCTGGCATTTACATGAGCACATTCAATAAATAAATTAAAGAAAAGAAAAAACAAACATTAGAGGCAAAAGATATCTTAATAGCTTCATAAAAATACTTTTAAAAACCCTGTAAAAATGAAATTATATTTTAATAAGTAATAATTTAATATTTCTTTGTAAATTATACAACATTGTTTCAATTAAGATAAAACATTAATTTTACTGAATTTAACATAATATATGTAACTACGGTCAAATTTTTGTATGTGTATGTTTTCACATAAACTCAACCCATTTTCTTCCTTTACTTTCTGGATTTATTTTCATTCTTTGTTCTCTCAACTAATAGTTTTGCATTAAAATTTTTGCTGCATAAACTATGCTTTTTCAAATGCATACGATAAGTTATAAGAAACCTTTAAAAAGGCATAATTCCAAGAACACATTTTCAATATCCAGCTGCTTCAGTGTGTTAAAGACTATTGATTAAACTGGGCTCTGTGTGAGTGCTCTTCCAGTGTGCACTCTGCAGCATTTACCCAGAGATCTACCTGACTGACTTTCAATGCAGGATTGGTTCAGCCTCAACAGTCTTCACTTCATGCCCCCTATAGGCCCCTTAATTCTTTCACTATAGCAACAAAACTATTCCCTCCATTTTATTCTGTATTTTACTTTTACATAGTTACCCAACACATGCCTGTTTCAGCAAGCTCATCAATGTCCCTTTATGTACCATGTGAGTTCAATGGTGTGTCAAGGGTTTCCCCATTTTTATAACTGAAACCTTAAATGACAGAACACCTCATGTATCAAGACCACATATTATTCTGCATATCTAAGATAAGGCTAAGAAATAGGATATTGTGTAATATTGTCAGTGAAATACCCCAGTATCCAGGTTTTCTATATTTGTCAGTAGCAGCTTTTATCTCTGCTATCATTTATACCCACACACATATGGATGGTGCTTCCTTAAGGGAAAAAAGCACTGTCACTGTCATTCATGTTACTTCATTATAAGCAATTTAGATTCACCAATTCGTCTATTAGAGGCATGTCTTTTGAAGGATTGCCCGGGGAATACTCTAACTGCATATAGAGAGGACATATGGGAATTGATCGCTGCAGTCATCTTGAAAAATGCAGAAGAGATAACCACTCACACTATTCATGGCAGTAACATTTTCATTGTGTAACAGTCTCAGGTGTGATTTACAAATCAGTTTGGTTCTTTTCCAGACATTAACTGAAGGAATACAAGTAAAGCACACCTCGATCAAGGAATCACTCTAAATGATACTGCTCTTTTAAAGTAAAAGATCGATATGAAATGATCCACATCCATAGTTAATTTCAGAATTAAAAAATGAGTGGCGGGAGTTTATTTTCATTTCATTTCTGATTTTGTCCATATTATTTGACTTTTGTTACTGTTCATGTTGCAAAAATAAAAACTTTCAAATACAAAAAAAACCAAAACATATTTTACCCACATTTCCAGCCGACCTTACTACCAGTAGTAACTAGCATGACACAATAGGCTACTGTTTTGCCTATATTCATCTTCAAGTCAAGTAAAATTATATCAAACATTTTCAATTGAACAAACAGAAGTCAGACATTATATTCATCATGCAACCACCAAGTCCCTGTCATGTTTTATTTTAGAAAAAGCTTTCCAATGAAAGCTATTGAAAGCTATTATTGTGGTCTGAGCTTTAACTGAGAGAGTGAAATGGTGCCTCTGCACATGAGTCTTAAAATAAATATTAGTGTTGAAATAATAAACATATTTTGGAAATCTGCACTAGAGAGTAATGCTGCAATCATGTTGCAATGCAATGTGGGTCTTAATAATGAAGTCTTCAATAAATTATGAGTAAGTTCTTTCTGGCAGAAAGAGCATGATCTTTAAGTGATAAGAGTTGACAATTGTTAAATGAGATCACAAGATGAGCAATAATCCCTTTCACATGTGCTCATAGCTTATTCGTTAAAGGCCCTGTATACATATTTTTTTTTCTTATGTATTAGTCTTGTCCCAATACAGATATCATTAGTGCACATTAACATAGTAGTTGTTTATTGTTATGGCAAAACCCCACTTTTGAGGTTTTGATTGAGTTGTGAAAAGTGATGAATAATTAGGATGCCCAGAATGTATAGGGCTGTAAGTGAGGACTAACTTTAAGCAGTTTGTTTATAGTGTAGGTCATGACAAGTAGAAACAAGAAAAGGGAAGTCTTTATGAAGCTACATTTAGCCACTATTTTGACCTTTGACCTCAGCTCAAACTGAATCGCTGTGTTTACCAACTTTTTACATGTGACTGTTTTCGCTGTTTTGCTTCATCAGACTAGGCAAAAAGACAAACAAGAATGTAGCATAAATAGCCATTAAGTTAAATCAATACCACTAGTTTTTATTTTAGGGAAATCACCTGATCTGACTATTGCATCCTGTCCTCTGCATTCTTTAGTGTCACACCAGCTTTATTCATATCCTGTTTTACTAGTAGAATTATTTCAGCTTCACTTCTCATACCATATCTCTCGTGTATAGCACTCCACCTGGCACCCATTAGTATTGCATATTGCTCACTGTTTTTTCCTGACCTTCTGATTAGTCCTCTTACATATTTCACTTGATCTTAAGTATCCCTCTCTCCAGGGCAGTGTGTTAATCCATACTGGTTTAGTCGTGTATTATCAGCGTGGTGCAAAGTAAACACTATAGTTTCACCTGCAGTATGAATTACTGGGCTTACAGAAGGCTTTACTGCAGTTAGTCAATAATGCTTTTATGTCATTAGATCCAGTTTTATTTTATTAACAAAATCAGCAGCATGTTTGAAACTTTAGAGACAGAATTTCCTTTAAATCTATGTTCTCATATTTTGCCTATAACAAAGAGCTTCATGTTATAACACATAACAGCTGTTTTACAAGGTACACCCAAAGCAACACTGAGAGGACACCAGTTTTTCAATAAGGCAGTGCAGGTTCTCATGTTCAGACTTGCATGTTCTCATTGCTATATAAATAATTCAGAATAGTTTTATGTGATCATTTTCATAATGTCCTTGTAACACTTGTGTCGATTGGGCAAATAATGACAAGTCCAATGACTGTGTAACAATTTGACACTTGAAATAACCCTATGATGAAAGATGCCATGATGTTTGAGCAATCCAAGCGTATAAATTGGCTGCAATCTTAAGACTTAAATAATCTACAGATGATTTATATAATTCTAAACACTTGTTGCAGTACATGTAAATTTGTACAGATCATTTGGCATTTAATTCATTTGCAAAAGTTAGAATATTATATATTTCACTAAATTAGTTTTGTTCAGAAGAGTTTGGCTCACTGTCTCCATTTAGTAAACTGCTCTGCTGTGATTGGTCCATCTCTTCTAGACAGAGACAACAGAGAGCTATGGCGTACACAATGTTTAGAAAACTAAACTAAACATACTGTTAGCTTTGGAGAAAATACAAAGGAATGTATGAGTCTAATCCAGTTTGTTCAGTTCTTTTTGGTCCTGGTTTTGGTCCAGTCTCTCAAACAGTCTAGTCACATTCGAGGCGAGGTAAGAGTCTGTGCTTCAGTTGATGATCTGCCGTGGCTGGCCGTAGCCCGTCATCCCGGCCTGAGACGCGCCTGTGTTTGAGCCCATCTGAAGACCAATGACATTTTTGCCCTGCTGCAGCTGCTCCTCTGAAAACTCCCTTTTGTTCTCTTGGGCTTTCCTGTAAACCAACAGTCACAAGTTTCACATTTAGTCACAACTTTTCAACAAGAAAATGAGTGTGATACATGCAACAATACATCCATCCTAACCTGTGGAACCAGTTGATGTCTCCTTGGTAGTTACCATCACCCTTTGTGACAGCCAAGCAGCCCAAAGCCATCAGGGTCGTCTGAACTGCAGCCATGTCCTTCCCTGAAAGCAAGCAACAATCTCAGATTAACTCAACTGAAACTAAAGACTAAAACCCCTGCATCTTTTTATCCATTTTTACCTTCAAAAAGGTCAACAGTCTGAAACATGTCAGTTTTGGTCACTCCATATTTTTCTGCTGCTCCAAGGAACAAGGAGATTTGTTCCATTTGTTTGAATGCCATAGAGGAGGTCTTGATGCTCTTTATGGGCTTGTTTGCTCCATAAAGACTGTTGATAAGTTCACACAGCACCTGAGGAAAGAGAAAAACTTCTGTAAACACTGTGAATCTGCTGAAGAGTTTGGTCCATGAGCCCACACTCACACGGCCGTCCTTGAGCCAGTTCTGAAAACCTGCTTTCCCCGCCGCAGGTCGCTCCACGCTGCTGCCGCACTGAGCTATGATCCACTCCACCAAACGCTCCTCCAGGTCTGTGTCATACTTTCTATCAATCTTGGCCTGCACCTCACGGCTTAGACCATATGCTGGACCTTTGTTTGACATGCTGCTGCTGCACAGAGGGAATGTTTACCAGGGATCAGCCAAATACAACTGTGAATATTATTTTGACCAACAATACAGTGTTTATTCAAGCAACTGCATTTCGGCCTTGGACATGAAAATCCACTGTGGTCTGTATCTGTATATATTTGGAAATTACCATCATGATTTCTCACCATAGATATTATAAAGTGTTGAGATGTCTTTGGCAGAACAGCCCGGTGGGTTTGAGTAATTATGGAAGTTGTGTGTTACTTATTAATGTAGTATGTGCTTCAAGTAGACCTAAATGCTGGCCCACTCCCTGCATCCTGTTTGCTCATTCAGTTGTCACTTCCTTCCTCCCACCATGACAAAAGTAGCTAAATGAATACACAGTCCTAAACAGGCTAACATGGGAAATTTATGGGACAACTACTGGGACTGCAAATGTCCAACACATTTCTAAGAATTCAATGAAGTCTGGACAGAACTTCAAGGAAAGATTGCACTGAAATGCTGGTCTGATAACTGATTCCTCCTCTCTCTTGTTCAAACTCGCTCGCTCATATAAAACCTTTGCTTGTTTTGGAAAGGAGGAGGTTTAAAACATGTTGTGTACTGTACATGTCTTCTCAAGAATATGTGTAATAACAATGTTCTCAGGTCAGAGACACACCTATAGGATGTCCCATGTGGAAGACCAACCATGTCTTACATAATGTGGTTATACATTGACAGATCCTCATTGTGTCTAATGGACCAATAGCATTAGGAGACTGTTCATTGTCTGCTGTGGTGCACTTTTGTGTAAGAGGAGAGATATCCCGCCAAGTTTGCTCTAAACCAAATCGTCTGTGTAAATAACAAAATGCAAATCTTTCCCAATGAAATGGAATCCACAGTATTGTTCAGACATGCCTCAGGACCACAGCAACCAGTAATCTCAACTCAGCAACTTTTGATGTGAAGATTAATTTAAATTTATCTCCCAATAGATACAGACCACATGCCATATACGAGAGGCAGCCAGCAAACAAATCTTTTGTTGTGTTTATTCACCATATAATCTGTGAACAGCTTCTACATAATTTGAAGTATGTTAACACAGTTTGCTGCTCTCATTTTACTTGTGGTAACTTTATTTCTGTTGGGGTTATTGAGGGCACTTAACTTAAACAAACATGTCTAATCTAGTATAATGAAATATAACCAACAACTATTCTCATGAGCCAATAATATAGAAGCTAAACTATGAGCTGTAAGTGAGACCCCGCCACTATTAAAAGTTGGAGAAATGCGATCTGCCGCCTTTTTACTTGTCTTGCAGGTAAACATTTGATAGTTGTCATTTACACACTATTGAGCTGCAGGCTTATTTATTGTAGGGATTTTACGCTGGTTCCTGCACCATGTTTCTCAGTTGAGGTTTGATTGTTTCACTTCTATTCAGTATTGATGGGCGTCATTCAGTTGCTTCCTCTGCCAAAGATCTACCAGCTATTACATCATGTCCAACTTCTCACAATCTTCCTCCAAAGTACATTGCACAACCTAGAAGTTATCAGGCTTCCACTGTAAATACACTTATATTCACATAAGCTCCAGTGAGAACAAATATTGTGTTTTACTGCTATAATGAAAACCAGCAGTAACAAAGCACTTTTCCTGGCCTATTATTTATTTATTTATTTACTTATTTATTTATTTAGCTCTGGGGTACATAAGAGGCAAGATTTGCAAGAAGGCTAGAAGTTCATTCAAAAGGAATTTTAATATGGCAGGAAATGGCAAAGTATTAACCCAGGCTTGAAGAGAAGAGAGGGTGTGGTTAAACGAACAAAATGAAACTTTTTCTCAAAACAAGTGAATATATAACTAAATCTCCTCAAAAAACTGCCATTTAATAGTAAAGAGTTGTAGCTAGAGACAAAAGAGGTGACTTACTTTCAGTAGAAGTTGCTTTCAGGTGAGATCCAAGTGTGCAGTGCAGCTAACAGCACCTAGTGGCAGTGAAATATGACTTCACTAGTTTGTGCAGAGAGAGACAGATACGCCTTCATGTCCTCTTATTTCACTCACAAGCCACACCCACATTTGCTGATTTTCCCTTTTTTTTCCCTCCCACTCCCATTTGTATTTCCTTATTTAGGAGAAGGAGGGACTGGAAAAAGTGATCACATGACTACAGTTTGGTGTGGTCAATGAAAAGAATTCTCTAAATTTCTCCTGTCACCGCTAAAGAACAAGAATAAGGATCAGGAAGGGAGTATTGTTAAGGTTTTTTGTTTTAGTTTTTGTTTATTTATTTATTTATTTACTTATTTTTAAGGTATTTCAGAGGAATGGGTTTTGACACATTTCAGAATATTTTCCATAAAAATAAAGAATAGACCCCCTCCAGAGCAAGTCCGGACATGAAACTATGACATCAGAAGTGACAGGAAGAATGATGTGAGGTCACAAACCTCTTAAAAAAAAAAAAAGTCTGAATACGTCAGAGTCTCAGTTGTGGTGTTTTACTGCTGTCTTGTGTGTCTGTGCTTGACAAAACACTACACATTGTGAAATACTGTGAGCTTAGTGTTTCTGATCCATAACAATAACATCATATATAATTATATTTTTAAAAATAGACATGTATAGTTTTTTTCTGTTTGTACTAGCCTACAATGCATTAATTCTTCTTTCTTCCAAAGTTACATTGGGTAATATTTTATAGCAAACATTCCCCACATACCACTGACTGTATTGTAATTCAGAAGAGGAAACAAAGCTGTGCGCCTCCTTTTTGTGGCTCTCTCTACTATTTACAACCCCCGGTTAAAAACAGGAAACTACCCTCAGGCGAAGAAGAAGAATGGGAGTTGTTTTCCACAGAAAATGTAATACAAGTCTAAACAATGATTTTCCTATCATATATGTACTTTACCTTATTATTTTTTTCAGACACAATATTTGGTCATGATTTTGGTAATAAAAACTGCTCATCAAAATAATAATCACCATCCTCATGTGATTTTACATTTTTCATTATGAACTGAAAGAACAGGCAGCTCAAAACACAAAGAAATCGGAGGATATAATTTAATCTGCGGGATAGCAAAATTGTATCAAATAAACACAAGATAGCAATTTGGCATTTTTCCTCATAACTCTCTTTGCATACCCCCTTGGTCATTCTAACCTTGAGGGAGCCTTTACCACAGTTTGAAAAACATAAATAAAATATCGAAACGGAATCTGGGGTGCGTGGAGATGCCCATGATTAATGTCCCTTAAACATATGTAAAGGATTGTGATCCCTTCAAATATGAATTTGTTTTATTTATTTATTCATTTATGAATTTGTTAATCTTTCTAGATTGTTTAAAGAATTCAGTGCTATATGATATGTTAACAGTAAACATTTTGACACAGAAGGTTTTGGAATGGGAATTGTTCATGTTCAGTCTTGACACACAAAGTTCGTAAGTTTGAGGACACACTTCAGACCAGTGTTCATTTAGATGAGAAATACCACATAAAACAAATACAAGAGGGACATGCTTTTGTCAGTCATAACAAGAGGCAGACTTTATGCCAGATGTCAATTATATTGTTCATAAAATGAGTTGTTAAATGTCTTATTGCACATCTTACTTTAAGTTTGAATCCAGATAGACAAACAGCCTGGTCTAATTTACTCTGTATTTACTCTGTAGCAACATCTGGTGGCAGTGATTTGACCGAAAACTGCATGTTTGTCAGATGGTTTTAATTCAGAGACATGTAGAAGGTGAAGACAACAGTGTCATAGAAATCCTACTATGTCCAGCAAAGTATGATTTGCTCTGGTATTTAGGTGATAGGACAAGCCGCTTGTGTAAATCAACATGCAGGGAGGCACTGTTTGAGCTATAGTATAAGCTCAGAAGTATAATGTAGCCCTACTACTGTAGTTTTAAAGAAACATTTTCTAACCAGAGTCTAGTGCCAAGTCAGTTAAATTTATGGAACATTGATCTATTCCATAAAATGAGGGTGACTTTTCTGATGGTTGGTTCACCACCCGCTTTTCTCCATAGATATTGTTTTGCCTGGAATGTTCCACAGTATTCTTTAAACTTATGTATCTCCAGATAAGCAGGTGACACTACCAGATTACAGGTCAAATATGTAGAGAGACAGCCTGAAGTTGATGCCATACTGTGGAACATTCAGAGCAAAGCCATAATATCTACAGTATCTCCATGGAGACAAGCTGGTGGCAGATTCCCCACACAAAAAAGTTATGTAGTGCACCTTTAAACATGATACAGAGGTGCCAATGAGGTTATTACTATTATTGCCAACTTATGGAACTATTTGAACAGAGTGCATTGACCTCATATCCAAGCACTCCACCCACATGTTGGTATTGTTGTGTTGATGATATCTATTCTAAAATCAAAATTCAAGATTTGGAACCTTTTACTATCAAAACAAACAAAGAAAACAATAGAGATAGCCAGCTCAGGTCTAGAGGTGTGAATGAACCCATCAGTGGCCTGAATGATTATACTAATATGACCCCACACTTAGTTCAGCTCAATAGGACTAGCTAACAAACAGAAACTGTAAACAAGTGTTAGTGCAGTTAACTCCTCCCTGCAGGCAGATATGAGTCCACCAGCATTCTGACCAGAATTGAAAAAGCAGTTTGAATGAGCTGCCAAAAATATTTGACCAAAATATACTTTTGTCCAGTTGACAAATAAAATTTCTCCTGGATGAGGGATTTTACACACTTATATAAAGAAACTTTGTTCTTGAGCTTACTCTTGAATGTCAAAACAAATGTCCCTGTGTAAAGTTAGGTCTTTGGGATCACTTAATCCTTTTTAGCCTTCATCATTGTATTATTTATTATATGAAGCATGTGATTGGCCTCCTGAGTATGGCTACATATTTCTCTAATGGTCTCTATGGCCAAATGCCAGCTTGAGAAAACATCCAGATGCTAATGCAATTGTAAAACAAAGCTTCTTCCAAATTTTTTACTTCTGGACTTGCAACATGTACTTACATGATTTAATTTCCTTTTTGATATTTTAGTGAGCAACATGATGTTAACTTCAGTTCTGTCTGTGTTATACTCTGATCTGATGCACACATTTGATGCAGGCGTAGCTGGTGAGCTGTAGGAGGTGTGATGATGAGATTTGTGGATGAATAAAGCTGTCTGGATTAAGTCGGCAGGTGGTCACGCTGTGTCACATCTGCAACATCTCTGTGAAGGTGAGGCCAAAAGCACCATCTTTTTTTCACAGGTTTTGCGACACTTTAATGCTATTTGATCCTCATTCAATTTACATGTGTAACATATTCCTGCTGATATTTAATGTAGGGCAGTGAGTAGATGATATAGAATACATTACAGTTACAATCACAACTGAATCTGCGTTGCCAGTGCCTTAACCTGTACATAGAGGATACATAGGCATTTTGCTCATTCTCATTATTTGGACAGGCCATGTCTCATGTGAAATCTCAGAACCTCCAGGGTCACTCAGGAAGTGACCTTGAGCTGCAGAGGCTGCACTAGCACTTGTTAATGATTGGCTGTGAGTGCTAGGGTTTAGGAAGCGATTCAGATCAGAGAGAGGCCTTTTAGGTTTAAACCAACTGGATTTCAGCATTGAAACCATTTGACTGAAACTGGCAGCCCAAATGAGAGACTTGTGTGAGGCTCATGCTTTCTGATTGAATAATCACCTTGGAATCACCAAATGATAAAATAAACAACTCTGCCATCATGCCCAGTGTTTTTATGATTAAGAATAAATCAGCATCACAGCTGTTATCAGTAAAAGCTGAAAAGTGAAACTGATTTGAATCAGTAAAAGCTGTCATTTAAAATGTAAAATCAAAATCTTAGATACAGTTCCTGAGAGAGTTTTAAACTTGACTTGAGCTTTATTCTGACCTAAGCACCTGAGAGAGTCACAGTAGCTCCTGAATATTTGCCCATGCAGTCTCTTGTTACTTTTGTTACTTTAGAATCCATGTATATACTGTTCAAAAAAATTAAAGGAACACTTTGAAAACACATCAGCTCTTAATGTGAAAAAAATATATGTTGGATATCTATACAAATATGGACATGGCAATGTCTTAAGAACAAAAGGAAAAGAACTCCAGACTCTTTCATGTTTATCAGAGATGCTCTGGATGAACCTGCTCTCATCTGTGAAAAGCAAAGGGCTTGCCAATTCTGGTGTCGTCTTGCAAATGCCAACCTAACACCACTGAGCTGGGCGGTGAGCACAGGACCCATTACAGGACATGGCACCCTCAAGCCACCCTCATGAAGTCTGTTTGTGATTGTTTGAGAAGAGACATTCACACCAGTGGCCTACTGGAGACAATTCTGCAGGGCACAGGCAGTGCTCAACCTGTTCCTTCTTCCACAAAGGAGTAGATACGGGTCCTGCTGATGAGGTGAGGACCTTCTGCGGCCCTGTCCAGCTCTCCTAGAGTAACAACCTGTCTCCTGAAATCTCCTCCATGTTCTGGAGAGTGTGCTGAGAGACACATTAAATCTTCTTGCAATGGCACGTCTGGATGTGCTATCCTGGAGAAGTTGGACAACCTGTGCAACTTTTCCATTTGAAATGACTTCCACATCCATTAAAAGAGGTGGCATCCTTTTGTTCCTAAGACACTGCCCTGTCCAAATTTGTATAGATATCCAACATATATTTTTTCACATTGACATCTGATGTGTTTTGCTCTTTGCTATCATAAAATTGTGATGTGTGAGCTACTGTGTCCAGATAATTTCTCTTGTGAATCAATAAAGTTTGTCTAAGTCTAGATTAATAACCTGTCCAGTGAATGTGAAGACATATTTAGTTTTTTTTCAGGTAAAATTTAACTACAGTATATTGTGTTCATTGTAAACTGTAATGTTGATCTAAAACAGGTCGTTAAAAAACAAAAAACAAATAAAGAAAATAGGCCCACTGACTTTCTGAACAAAACAGCAGAACTGATAGATATAGTTAGATTTTTATTTGCATGATTTTTTTGTTGTTTGTTGTTGAATTTTTAGAATAATCACAACTGAGTATAAGGCAGTGTGGAGATAGAGCCTAGAGCCTAGCCAAATGTCTGACAATATACAAACATGGTGATCAATATTATCTCTGTCAGAGTAATCCAGTCATGAGAGAACGCCATTATAAAATGGTTAAAAACTCATAAGCTACCAATTCCACTTTAAAGGTCCAGGATTCCCAAACATGTTGGTCAATACAATTTTTAACAAAGACTCAATTAATCTCAATTAAAAGTAAGAAGTAATACAGAGTTTAAACTGCCAAGGTCTTGCAAAATTTTTATAAGGTCTCTATGGTGAATATAGGAGTTTTATTTGGCTAATCAAGGTAAGCTATATCAAACTCAAAGTGTATTTTTTTTTACATTTCCTGTCCAAATTATATTATTCCATTCTGTTTCTGATATATGCGCTTTCCTTTCATCACCCATAACCTTCCAAAACCACCCATGTTTAGCGTTTGCTGTAGTTCATGTCAGCTTCCTCTTGGGGTCACTGTGCTTCACTGTGAGTCCATACCGTCAGTAAAAAGAGCATCATTCTGTGTGCTGACTCCCAACCTCTAAACTATCACCCCTCTGTGTCTATATAAATCTTTTGCTCTCCATCTTCTCTCTCCGTCTAATAAAGCTGTATAGAACGAACTGCAGCTGTTTGAAAACATGTCTCTCTCATCCACATGTCTCTCAAAAACTGTGAATTCTGAGCTTTGCATGGCTGTTTGACTGATTTGCTGATGACATTTCTCTGTTGTGACATCCCACATTAGCTCCACAATCTGTTGTAATTAAAAAATAAGACTAGACCGGCACTTTTCTTGTGACCTCTCTGTATTGATCTATAGGAAGCAGAGGTGTATACAAGTGGGGGATGGTGTTCACCATATGGGCTTCAGGGGAGAAATCTCTGCTATAGGTCCACTGCATGCATGACTGTGTATGCTGCATGTCTTTGTGGGTGATGCTTAGGTCATTAATGCAGTGAATTGAATGTAGCATCATTATAGACATAAAATGTGATGGGTACAGTGCAGTGCTCTACTTCTGCAATGACCTTGGTCCTTGGCACAGAAACAGATGGAGACCAGAGATGTTAGACATTTTAAACAAGAATTACTGTCTTTACAACGAGGTCAAATGATGCTAAAGGTTCATTGTTGTACAAATACTGCATGCACAAGTATATTAAACTGCTGTTTACCTCTTTATATTAATCTGCTGTTTACCAAAACCATTTCAAGTTTTTTTTTGCAATGACATCAGGAATGCCTTAAATTGGCGTGGGCTTTTTCCATTTGTGGCTCAGAGCTGTGAAAAATAGAGTCAGCACCAAATGACCCATCGCTTCCCACATCATCAACCTTTGGTAATCACCTCAGCGTAATGACAGAGGGGGCCATGTGATGCAGACGCTCAGGAACGGCCCGCAGTGTCCTTGCCTGGATGAATTTATTGCAGCACTGGCTTATTTGGGCTTGGAGCAGAGGATTAAGGCTTCTTAGAGGGGATCTGTGAAGGTATATGTTTAAGGAAAGCTTGACCAGTTGTGATCATGCTCATGTGATCTAGGCTTGAAACTCCAAACTGTGCTGACACTCAAGGGGACGAGCTCAACACTACATATATTTATAGTTGTGTTTTTTGTTTTGTTTTTTGTTTTTTTTCTTCAGTAAAATAAGATGTTAAACTGCTTTCAAATAACTGCATCTGTTTTATTTTTTGCATTTGTGTTTTGTCTGTTTGAACTGTGTGACACGTCTGTGAGTGTCAAGAAAAGCGCTATGCAAGTATTATTATTATTATTATTATTATTACTATTATTATTATTATTATTATTATTATTATTATAGGCCGAGCAATACTTCAAAGTTATCTTTTTATTATTAGATTATTTAAAAGGAAACCACAGAGAAAATTACTGGGTCAGATTTGTTATATTATTGTGAAATGTAAGAGCTCTTTACATGAGCATTTGACATTCAATATAGCCTATAATAAAACTGACTTATTTTTAGACTAACTAAAAAATGGCTACAATGGTTTTAAAATGACAAGGTTTTAAAATACATTATCAATTTTGCCATTATCTCTAAATACCTCTACCTTTCTCTATAAACTAAATTTGCTTTTTTGAAAGAGCTGGAAGGCACATGTTGTTATTGACTAACACTGTTGATTCCAATTTTAACTAGATTAGAAAGAAGTGAAGAGGTTGACATATTTTTGACTCATTTGTTCAAATTGAGAAGTAAATGAATTTCTCAAATGGGCTTTTGTGTGGAGCAAAATTAGGCATAAGGAAAACAGGCCATGCGCTCCATATTTGTGAAACTTCTGAGGCATCATGTGGAGCGAGTTAACAGACAAAGCTCAGGAAGAAAGCACATTTAAAATGTTGTTAAACTGTTGGACATTGAGCTGCTGGTTATGTAGTGACAGAAATATGAAACAATGAGGTCACATTTAATGTAAGAACAACTGGATTTGTCTTGGTCCAGATGTGATTGAGCTGCTTTGACAGAGAATAAACCTCTATGACAGGTAGTGCTGACCAGGAATCCATCACAGCACTCACTCTATTTAATTCGGACAAGTGAAGGCCAGGTGCATGGTGGGAAATCAAGTGCAGGTCTGTGTGGGCGAGGACACACAAGGTCGAGGGAGTCAGGAGCAGGATGGACCAGATGGAGACATACAGAGAGAAAGCAGTGCCAAACCGGGGTAGCACAGAGCAGCCACAGTCACCTGCAATGAGTCGAATACAGGCTGACAGGAATTGATGGGGCACAACGTTAGGACGCTGCAAGTGGGGCAGACTCCGGAGACGTATAAAGCCAACTCCAATTTAGTCTTTATGAATGAGGCTATAGGGAGATATTTAAGAAACACAGAAGAGGAATAATGAAACGATTCGTCTCCCCACAAGCAGGATAATAATATGAGTGCTGGAGTAGGTCACTGTGCAGATGAAAATTTGATGAAGAGCCAAGTAGGGAATGGCTGCAAGAAGCTAGTCAATGCTAATCAATCTGCTAATATTGACTGATTCCCACAGGGAAGAAAATTATTTTATGTGTATGTGTATGGGGCAGGCAAGTGGGGGGAGCAAACTGGTAAACAACACACAGAACAGCACCTGTCCTGGATTACCAGGCTGCATTCACAAGCTCCACAATACATATATGTGGTGTCTGAGAGCCACAAATGCTAAACATATCCTCTAAGTAAAAATTGTCATATTTATATAGCACTTTTCTACCTTCAAGGCACTCAAAGTTTTACATCAAGGAACCATCATCTATTTAAACACATACACCCACCAGTGTACGGAGACACTGTTTATATTGTGTTATTAATAATGAATAATAATGAATAACAACATTGCAATCTAAAATAATAATAATGATCTAGAACATAAACGTTTCAGACTGGTAATACAATGTTAATTCGTACTCATCTCCAGTATCTAAAGTCAACGTGCATCTCAAAGTAATGTGCTGTAAACATATGTGCAAATATTTGTTTACTTTCAATGATAATGGCTTTGTGTTTGACATTTCCACCATCCTCTGAGCCCATAGAAAAACAGAAGTAGAACAGTTTTGCACTTCAGGCATCTGAGCTCGCCTGTGTTGAAACATCTCATAAATACAGTTTGTAATCCATTGTAGCAGAAGAGATTCAAACAGCAAGCATATGCCTCAGCTGTTGGGCTTAACTGGCCTCTATTTCCTTGGCAGGGTTATTGGGGTGAATTTCTGTGTACCTTACATTTTTCACATCTTCTTGTGTGAGTATTTACTTTGCTTCATTTGAAATTCATGATTGCACTCCTGAACCATAGCAGTGTGGTAAACCATCTATTTGTAAGCTTTTCTGCTCGAGTTGGCAGTGTGGGATGAACTATTAAACTGTGGTTATGCATCGAACTACACTTAATACCGTACACTGCACGCATATGCAGCAGCATCAGTGTTTATGGGTTTAATCAAATGTAAACAGTCGCACCTGTCTGTTCTTAAGGGCCCAGACATAACGTCACTATCATAAACCAGGACCAAAGACTTTAAAGAGTAGCCTAAAAATGTATAGGCAATGTCATAAATCTATGAGGAGACACAACAGCTGCTGCACAATCCTCAGGCAGCCCCACAGACTGAAGTGAGTCTGTGGTTATGTCTGTTTTTTCTTCATTTTTTTTCAGTTTTCTTTTACACCAGATGGGACAATACAAGTTATTTTTTGTCCACCAATACTAATAATTGTATATATTTATATTGATTTAATCTCAACAGTCTTGTCAACAGTTCCTCTTCACAAAACCGCCGTTAGTTTCCCTAAAGCATCAAAACAAACATAGCCTATTTTAGCATAAATATTTGGTTTTGAAAGTCATATAGAGTGAAGCAATTTTTGCATTCGTGTTTGGGAAAGTGTATTTTCTCTTAACTGGATCTAACAAAAGAATGATTTTTTTGCTTTATTCTACTCTTGTGATGCTTTTTCTGAACATTCCACCTTTTCCTGATCCCCATCCTAGTTTGGTAATGTATACAACTTGAGTCATGAGTGCTACACATATCAATCTAGCTTCTGTTATTTACTGCTCGTCCAAGCAGATTTAGAAATACACTTAGCCCCTCCTCCCAAACTCTTAATGGTAAATACAGTGAGTGACTGAGTGGAGCCTTGTCTCTGTGAGGGACTGAACAGCTGGTGGTGCATCTGCAGTGCTGCTTTAGTGCTGCTGTTTAGAGCTGCTGCAGACCTCACTGCTGTAGTCTATGTAACATCATTACCTCCTGTCACCACAGCAACGGCCTGCTACAGCCTCAGCCTTTTGTTTAGGCATTTACTGGGTCTGTATGTGAACTATGTAGTTGCTAATATCTTTATGTTAATATAGATACACAGTTGGCTTTTAAGTGAATGAATAAGTACAAAACTCATTATTGGACATGCAAAAACCTACGAGACAATCAAATATGATCGAGTCTGTGTCAGGGTGGTTAGCTGGAAACCACAGTGTCCCCCAGGATCCACTGACTTCCGCCCGCTCTGTCTGATGGTTTAATACTGCTAAAAGGTTCACCACCCCCACACCTCTCCTCCTCTGCCTCTGTAACCTTCCTCATTACGGGAATGATCAGATTCACTCTAATAAACCGCCAGCCCATATGTCACGCAGGCCTGAAAATACTGGAGATTGAGAAAAGGTATATTTACACCAAATTATATTCTAAATAAGAAATTTTAAGTGTTGCTAGTACCACTGCCACTATTGTTTACATCTCCCAGTTGAGGGGGAAAAGAAAATAATTTCATCGAGAAGGCATCATCAAAAGTAACAAATGTGAAAAAATTAAATAAAATAATAATAACAAAGCTTTATCTATAAGGCCTCCCTGAACTGTGAAACAAATTAGTTTCAACCACTGGTGAAGTTTGAGGTAAAAAGTTTAGCATGTTTTATTTATGAACAGAAAGTCAGGAAGGAATGAGCTGTATCATTTCTATATATTAAATAATGCAAGCTGGACGAGATTGGGAATCAGTGTCTAAAGCACTGCATCACACGGCACTGGTATAGACTATACCAGCAATTACACACATCATATGCTTAGATTTATGTTATTCAATTCATATATGGTGCAAATGTGAGTGCAATTTGTAAATTGGTTTCTTAAATTTGTAACTCAAATTTGACCAAGCTCTGTGAAAAATGTCACATTGTGTTTTGTGAAAAAGTAAACCCAGTGCACAATGCCACAGTCCAAAAAGGTTCAGCTTTAAGTAAACATATTTATTACTGGAGATACAGAACCCACTGAGTACACAAAAAGGCACTACACAAAAGTATCTGTTTGCATAATAATTTATTCACATATTTTTTCACATACTATATATTATTATTGCTGCATCTCTTGAGCCTTTCTGGATTTCACTTTCAATATTCCCACATGGGGATACTATAATCATTTCACTTTATATTTTTCATCTCAATGCATGCTGAGTACTACATTTTACAGGAGCAGGATGCAAATAAATAAAACATTTTTGTTTTAAATTACATGTCATTATCTATCCATTCTAGTAATGCTTCAATAACATGCCTTTCATTGTCCATAGGGAGAACACTTTGGGGGTATAGTCTCCACAGTGAAGACTTAACAAAAAGCACATTATTAATACATATTGTTAAAGCTGGAAATCTATGATTCATCTTTATTTTCACCTGAACTTCTGCCCCTCAATCCAAACCAGCTTGTCTATACTGCACAGGAAAAAAGGCTTAAGTCATATACTTCATTTATGTACAATATGGCACCATTTGTTTGTGAAAAATCTTGAGTTAAATGTGAAAATATCTGTGGCTACAATAGTTGAAAAAGTTGTATGTAACAGCGATAACCCTTTAGACAGTGATCACAAACGCACTGCTCTGGACTGTTTGGTGACTCTGAAAGAAACAGTGTGCCTCAAAGGCATCACCATCAGGTTGTGTGTTACACAGTGCTGTAGTGTATCTGCCGACAATAACAAGTGTTTATGTAACAAAGGCTCTGCTGCTGACTTACAGCAGAAGTCCATAACATACGTCTGGCACCTAAAGTGACAAAGATTGGACTAGAGTTTCATAAAAAGCTTAGTACAGTACAGAGACATGTTCCAGTTAAAGTTAGTCGTTTTAGTGCTGTTTGTTTCTTTACTTAAGCATAAATAAAAAGGTGCATCAAGTCCATATGTGACTTTATCCAAATTTTATGGACAGTAATAAAGTTGTCCTTCTCTTTCTAGCTCAGATTAGCTAAGCATTCAAGATTCTGACATGAGTCAGACGTTGGCTTTTTTCCCACATACATGCCTGTGCATGCACACGCTTAAGCTCTTGCATATGCACACATTAAAAACGGGGGGGCTGTTTTTAGTAAACCAACAGCAAAAGGCTAATAATAAAGACTACATAATTCAACTTGGGTTTTCAGTCTGTTAAGTTGTAATTGCTCAGTTGTGTTTGTAGAGTTCATGAAGGCACCTAGTGTCACCTAGGCAGAGCAGAGCCCTCTGGTACAGTTTGTACAAGAAAAGGCAACACAGTGCCTTTTTGGAAGTGATTCTTCAAGTGTCTCTGAACTTCATTGTAACTACAGAGAGTCTGTGTGTGCTCCTCAATAGTAATCTACTGGTGAGTCTAAATGGTGCCCCTTAAATTGGGGCTACTAAGCCAGGATAAAGCTCTCCTCCACAGTCTGACAGGTCCTCGAGCCCCTGGCTGGAGGAGCCTCTGTCAGACATAGGCGGACTCACTAGACTGGGTCCTGCCCAGGTTTGGAGCCTGGGACAGGTGGGAAACATCCTTCTTACGTACTTCGCAGATGGACTTCCTGCGAGCTTGTACCCCTCGGATGGCTGTCTTTATCTTCCTCCAGCCGAGGTGGTTAAGCTCTGCCAGGTTGAGCAGCACACATATTCCACTCACTGCAAACATGAAGACCAGAAAGACGGTCTTTTCTGTGGGCCGAGACACGTAACACTCCACCTCCTTCACACACGGGTATCGGTCACACTCAAACATCCCAGGTACATTGAAGCCATACAAGAAGTACTGGCCAGCCAAAAAGCCTATCTCCAGTGCATTGCGGAAGACCACCTGGATGACATAAAACCGGGAGATGCCCTCCTGCCGCCGCACTTTGGCGCTCTTGGTGACAGGCAGGCCCCGGCTCGGCCCATTGGGGATCTCCTTCACATCCAGGAGGTCGTGGTCCTCTTTGCTGTCGGGGTGCACCAGGATGCCGTTGATGTTGCGCGAGTGTAGCTTGCGGGCATGGTGGTCGTGGTGGCGGCCATGGCCATGTCCGTAGTGGTCCATGTGGGAGTGCAACAGAGAGTAGCTGCGGTCTCGCGCTTTGGCCGACTGGTGCACAGAGTATGTGATGAAGCACAAGCTCGGCGTGCACACCAGGATGATCTGAAACACCCAGTAACGGATGTGGGAGATCGGAAAGGCTTTGTCATAACAAGCCTGATTGCAGCCAGGCTGCATGGTGTTGCAGATGAACATAATCTGTTCATCCTCATAGACCTTTTCTCCCACTATTCCCACTATAAGAATACGGAAGATCACCACCACAGTCAGCAGGATCCTGCAAAGACAAAAGGAAAGAAGAGGAGGAAGAGAAGGAGAGTGGAGAAACACAAAAAGTTAATAAAACACAGTAATGATAGTAAAGATCCAACTGACCGCCAACCATTGATTAAAGGTATTAGTTTGGTTTAACTAGAAAACCCTCAAGGGAAATGCCATTATGTGCAAGAACAACATAAATTTAAACTAAGACCTGTGTGCATGCACAACCATGTGTTCTTTTTCTGTGTTTCACTCAGCTGTTGTGACAAAGTACAGCACAGTAGGATGGTATGCTCCAGATAGCATGCACAGATGAGGTCACTGATCAGAGATCGCTGATAAAGGTATAGTGCTCAGTAAAACAACAGACATTATCATGCTCAAACACTGAGGCCTGATACCACTGTTCTTTAAATCAAGGAGACAGTGAGAAAGTGGCAATACAGTGAGATATAACTTCATCATTTGTAACAAACACTATAATTATATATTCAAAATATTTTGGCAGTTGTTAAATCTAAGCATCTGAGAGCAGACAGTATCCAATATTCTGCACACTAGTACACTAGTGTAGGTGATTTATTGTGGTGCGGGAATCTTATTGGCAGCCATGTTAGACCCTTCTCTAAAAGCTGGGGACTTCCCATGGAGCATCATTAGAGCATTGCTGCAGTGTGGGACAGAGCAGTGCAGATGCTCTTTAAGGTCTCTGAGCGGCCAGTGCGCTGGTGTCGATCCACTGCGGAGGTGGAGGAGGCGCTGGGAGGGGGAGAGGAGGCTGCACCGTCAGCTTTTTCTAATGAGCCAGGAAAGCCTGCACATCATGGGGCTCCCTGGTGCTTATGTCACATGCACCCTGCTCAACATTCACCTCAAGACATTGGTAACTAGCAGACCACCAATGGGAGGGGACTGAAGGCTGTCTATCTAAGTGTTCAGTTTGTGCTTTCATCAATGTCAAATGAGTCTTTATAAGTGTACTCTTATAACGAGGCCCACTCAACAGCAGTTACCACAGCAACCAGCAAAATGTAAGTTCACAGAAAAAAACATACATTACTGGCGTCACATAGATAAAAAACATTTGCTTGATTTGGGATTGAGCCATCTTGAGTTATAATAAAAGTAATGGTGTAGAAGGCACCAGATGCCCTGCAGTGTGTTAGCGTGAAAGCCACTGAAAATAGAGCAGTGATGTGCTGCGGGACAGCTCCTGCTCCACCTGTGAGTGTGACAAAGACAGACAGGAGGGCATAGACTCAGAGCGGGAGCACTCATGTGTGCGACGTGTGCAGGAGGCGCACATGTCCGGTTGCTGGCGTGGAGCAGCTGGGAGCCATGCGCTACACTGATTTTGGCTTTGTGCACATATACTACACAATAAGGCCTCGCCTGCACCTTTGCTCTGCCAGAAGTGAACTGTGGTTAGTAGTGTTACACAACGTATCAGTTCGTCCCTGGTGGCATGTCCCTGTCAGACACGTCCTGTCGATAATAATGTTTTCTGGACCGCACATTCATGCTGGGTTTAAATTAAAGACCTTCAAAATGGCCACTCTTCAGAAATGTCAAAACAGTAAGATATTTTAACCTCTGCTTTGCTCCATTCTGCTCAGCCTTTTACACCAGAACATCTGCCAGTGCCAATAAGTAAAGTCTACTTCCTGGTTTCAGCTAACACTGGCAGATGTCATTTAAATTAAATTTGTTCTCAGTATTTACAGCAAAGCCGCCCCTGATTCCTGCCTGTAGCCACAATGATCTCATAATAACACATACCACATCATCCCTCATCAATGTCATTGTACTATTTTTGACTCTAGATGTCCAGAGACATTATATTTAACCTAATTAACAAACTCTTACTGTTGTGTCAATGGCAAACCTTAGCGCAAACATATTGTAATTTGCTACTGGACTCATTGCACCATACTGTAAACGGCCACCTGGAATAACCTTCTCTCAGTGGACCGAACTTAGACCAAACAACTCCAGCTCTTTTCTAAACTTCTAAGCATTGCAGATATTGAGTCAATACTTATTCGTTTGCACTTTTATGTTGTTAAAAATCAGGACCCCGCGCACTGGCTGTATGTGCGTGCGTGTGTGTGTACAATGCTGCTGGATAACAGGGTAATCAGCAGAGGGCAGATTGCTGCATTAGCAGAATGCACTGAACGAAGGTTATCTGCAAACATCAGTGTTTTAAGTCCTGCCGAGTTACACGCCAATACGCTTCAAGCAGAATGCGCAAGAGCAGCCCAGAGCCTGTCTATAATGACTATTTTTAACTACTTTTAAACCATGTAACCCTATATAGAAACGCCAGCACTGATGGGATGTCTTCTAATAATGCTCTCTGTCACCTTACTCCCCAAGTTTGCTTTAGCTGGTTTTGGACAGGCCAAAGGATAGCTATGTAAATTCATTATATTCATTTAAATTGAAATAGTTGCACTATAAATAAATAAATTACAATCATGCTTTTAAAGTCAATATGTATAAGGGCCACTCAACATGCTGCACTCCTAATAGACATCCATTATACTTTATTCCTAGAGAAATAGTCTGTACTCTTATAATTTCCCTATTCCTGTGTTAATAACAACTGTCTTTTCAGCCTTTAAGTTTCAAGGACTATGGACCAAATAGAACAATGACAGGGCATGCGAGACAAGGACAAGGCTGCCCAAGAGGAGATTGATGACTTGAGGATCGACCTGTGAGACAGTGGTGGCTCCTGGCTGGTGTGTTGGCTGGACATGCAAGCACTACATTTCCCAGAAGGCCTTCACACAGAACACACTCAGATAGATACACATTCATTCACATAGCAGGCAGCTGCAGCCACCAGCCTCCAGGGACGCACCAGTGGCCCTGAGCTCAACATCAGATGAATTACAAGAAATTGAAATGGGTGAATATAGGGCGCTCATTACTGTTAGAGTGTGTATGAAGCCACAGTGCTCCAAAGAAACTGGCAAAAACCTGATTAAGTCCAAATATTCTTCCCACCCATATGTTCCCGATAAGAAGCCAGGCGGATGGCCGCTGCTGACGGTAGCACATTATGAACAAAGACCTCACCATGCACAGAGAAATTAGGCTGCCTAATTATTGTATAGCTCAGACATTTCCTATGCTTGAACTGTTTAAATACTAGGATGTCTTTAGCCCACGAATTCAGCCAAGTGCATGATAGTCAGAGGTGCTGAGAAGTTAGTGTAACTGATACATAGGCCCAAAGTGCACAAGTGTATCCACTCATTAAAAGGGCATGATATAATTTTTTGGTTGGGGATCTTTCATGTGCTTTTTTCTATGTATATGGCATTGCTCTGCCTGCAATGTTCCACAGTATTATATTAAACAGCTCTACCTTACACTTATTCAAGTACATTTGGTTTATAAAAAACTGTGAGCGGAATTGCTCCCTCAAAGATCTGAGCTGAAACTTGGTCTGGTTTGGTCTGTTTAATACCATACTATTTTTTAAAAGAAACTTAATTTAAGCACTTCTGATTTAAAAAAATTTAGACCAATTTCAAAGCTTCCATTTTTATCCAAAGTTTTAGAGAAAGTTATTTCTAACCAGCTTCAAGATTTTCTGAATAGAATTCACATCTTTGAGAAATTTTAATCAGGTTTTAAAGCATCCCATAGCACTGAAACAGCCCTCTTCAAAGTCTAAAATGATCTTCTTGTAGCTGCAGACAGAGGAGAGTACACAATTTAAATTCTTTGAGATTTAAGCCCCACTTTTGACACTGCTGAAGAAGCGATTTTAATGAGCCGCTTCAATCGAACTGGGTTGGCATCCCAGACAATACACTTGATTGGATTTATTCCTATCTTTTAGACATAACCTTGGTGGTCACTATAGACACTTTTACCTCCTCCTCTGCCCCCATTACCTGTGGTGTGCCACAAGGATCTATTTTAGGTCCCATTTTATTTTTTGTTTATATGCTCCCACGTGTCCTTCCACTGCTATGCTGACGATACACAGATCTACCTCCAGCTGAAACCAAATGACCGTGGGAGTCTGGCTGCTGTGTTAAACTGCCTCAATGACATGAACATTTGGATGGCACAGACCTTCCTTCAACTCAACAGC
Source organism: Boleophthalmus pectinirostris (assembly GCF_026225935.1). NCBI lineage: Eukaryota > Metazoa > Chordata > Actinopteri > Gobiiformes > Gobiidae > Boleophthalmus > Boleophthalmus pectinirostris. The sequence continues at coordinate 22,442,283 of NW_026571018.1, read as the reverse complement.
TCGTCATCACTTTAATCAATCCCCCCCAAGCCACCTCTCATATCAGCAATAGTCTTGGCCCTCTTGCTCCCAACATCACCCCTGCTGCTGAAACCTCAGCATCATTTTTGACTCTCACCTCAACTTTCACTTCAAATCAAAAAAGTCACCCAATCCTGTTTTTGCCACTTCCACACAGTTAGCAAAATCAAAACTATCCTCCCCTAATCTTGAAAAAATCATCTACGTGCTCATCTTCTCATGTCTAGACTATTGCAACTCCCTCCTCTCTGGCATTGAGTCCAAATCCATCTCCCTTTTCCAACTGGTTCAGAATGCAGCAGCTCAGCTCCTCACTGGGTTTAATTGACATCAGCACATGACCCCAGTTTTAGCTTCCCTTCACTGGCTGCCTGATCACTTTTAAAGCTCGTTTAGGTCTTGTACCAAGTTACATTTTAGAACTTTTAACCCCATATGAGCCCTCCCACAGCCTTAGATTTTCAAGCATGTCCCTGTGGCTGTTCTAAAGTCCAGGTACCGGAAGGGTGATCAAGTTTTTTCAGTCCAGGCCCCTCGGCTTTGGAACGACCTGCCTGTATAAATAAGGCTTGTGCCATCAGAATCATTTTTTAAATCACTTCTTAAAACAATTTTTTATCAGTTAGCTTTCCTTTAACTGGGTTTGGCTTCATTTTACTCCTTATTTCTTCTTATTCTATTTCTTTTTATTTATTATAACTAATTAAATGGTTTATATGACTGTTTTTGTATGCCTTCTGTTTGCTATTTTTATGCTTTTTGTATTGTTCTTTGTGTACATCACTTTATAAACCTTGTTTTAAAAATGATTTATAAATAAAGATTTATTATTATTACTGTGAAAGATTTCAGACAAAGCAATAACATCTCCATGGAGAAAAACATTTGATGGTCCGCCAGAAAAGTTACACAATGCACCTTTAAAATGTTTACAACTAAGCTCTATAGCAGAATATAACAGCATAGTAAAGTTGCCCTTGTTTTGTCCTTGTTGCAGGCAAACAGGAGGAGGAGAGGCAAAACATCTTTCTTTGATTGTTGACAAGGACTAACCGTGCGTGAGGGAGCTGATGATGATGCGGCGTGAGGCAGCTGTAGCTCGCCTCCGCCCCATTTGTCTTTCTGACACATCTTTTATCTCAACTTTTTGCTTTCATCTAGAATTACCATATCCACGCATCCTGACCAGGAAAACTGTACTTCCATCTATAAGACATTAAGATGATATCAGCAGTTCTCTTTAAATGAAGCTCTTTGCTGAGTGTTGAGATTTCAGAGTAATTCAGCCATTTGGTGTTAGGAGGCAGGGTAATTTGTTTGTGGACAGCAAAATGGAAATGAAAAATTCAATAACATCACGATCTACTTCACTATGTCCTATGAACATATTGGACACTGTGTTGCTCGAATGGGTATATCAGTTTATTAAATACAAAAATACCTCTAACCAACCCGTCATCATAGCATACATCTTTTTTTCGTTCATTACTATTACAAAAAATAAAATGCAATAAAGAAATTTCAGTTGAGCCTGGTTTAAAAGTGTGGAAGAACTGTAACTGTATTTATGTAAATATGTTTTTATTTAGGGCAATATTCATTGTGAATAACACACTGAGTTTACAGGATGTTGTAGATGTTGCTGACTAAATTGTCTTAACATGTTCTCTGGATCTGAACAGTTATGCCTAGAAGGAAATAAGATACTCTCTAATACTTCAGAGCTTCAGCATGTCTGGGTGTCACAGACAATTTTAGATTTTATAATTCCTGCACATAAGTGAAGACCGCCATAGCACACCGCTAATCTTGAATTTGGATTTGTGAATTCTAAATCAAAGCAGACACAATCCTCCATGTGATTTTTGTGAGCCTTGCCCATGCTTAACAAGGCCCACATACACAAGATGGGTCATAATAAAGACATAGGGGTTAAAAAAATACTAAGGACTAGAATAAATTTTATTGTGATTCAAATAGCATAAACTCTTTGTTAGCATGACAAAGGCTGACCAATAAAAGGTGAGGAAAGGATCTGTGTATGGCCATATAGATATAATCATTATTTGATTTTTATTGTCATTTGGTCCAGTACTACAACAAACAAATTGTAAGTCCAACAAATCTCCTTCTGGACTCATGCAGACTTCAAACATGTTGGCAAAATGAAAAATAGCTTTGCGCCAAAGGAACGCTGAGCTCAGCTTTTCAAACTAAATCCGCCCATTGAACACCATAATCAATATGATTCAACATCAGCAGCCACTACACAAATAAACTAATGACAAGTGTGATGTGCAGAGAAATGGGGGGGTTTGAATGACAGAATGATGGATCGCTAATGCTGTGAAACTCTGAGACATTACGTCTGTGTTTTCCTTTGCAACATGATCTTTTCACAGTATATAGATTTTATTTAAGTGGATAATACATTGATTGAGATCTAATTTCTCATACAATGGCCCTGATAAATTTAAGATGTGAAGTAAATTTGGTGAGTGTCCTTGTATGGGGTCAAGGCTGCTTCACTCTTTTGGATATGCTGACCCTTTTACAGAGGAGCATGAGGAAAGGGGTAAGTGCCTGAAACATAGAGGGCTTTTATTAAGAACCAAACTTTCCTTCTCTGTGACTTTAGCAACAAACACAGATTATGTACTGAGTAGTCTCCAGGCTTCCTCTTTTTATCTCCTACAATCTGGTCATTAGACACTGAACAATCTCTCTATGAACATATGAACATGAACATGTACTATGGTGGATTAAGGTGGACTCAGGTCCCAGTATCATTTCACAGTACTCCCCAAAGAAAACTCCACTGTGTACATTATATTAAAAGGCTGGTCAAATACACATCAATTTTTAATGAGCCACTTCACAGCAGTTGCTGTTACGAAGAGCTGCATATTACCGATAGAAAAAATTTACAAACTATTTACACTGCAGAGATGGAAAGGATATTGTCAAGTCTAATAAATAAATGTGTATTTTTTGTACCGGTAATATCAATTTACGACAAACTCTCAAATCACTTTTCAAATCACAGTTCATGATTGAACTGCACATTTAGAACAAGTACAGTGGTGAGAGATTCTTAACTTAAAATTTATAGTCCACCATCATATGAACATGACTATCATTCCATCACAGCTTCAGAGTCAATACATTAATTTCAGGTGCTGCATAGAGCAAAAGCTGCATTTGTACGATTCTGCTTTAGGTTTCCCCACTCTCAGTTTCACGGGCTACACTGTACACAACAAAAAATGAACAAAAGATGTAACGTCCGGTGTACTGAAAACAGTGCAGCAGCAGGTCAGTCTCCATACTCACATAACCTCTGCAGAGGGAAGCTTCCTCCTCTTTGTACTTTGTCCTTACATCTGCCCATACCTCTCTGCCCATACCTCCTCTGCCCTTACCTCCTCTGTCCTTACCTCCCCTATCCTCTGTCCTTACCTCCTCTATCCTCTGTCCTTGCCTCCTCTTTCCTTACCTTCACTATCCTTACATCCTCTGCCCTTACCTCCTCTCCTTACCTCCTTTGTCCTCTTCCTAATCACCACTATCCTCTGTCCTTACCTCCTCTGTCCTTTTTCCCTCTGTCCTTACTTCCTTTCCTTACCTTCCTCTGTCCTTATTTCCTCTACTTTCCTCCTCATTCCTTACCTACTCTGTCCTTAAATACTCTGTCCTTACTTCCTCTCCTTACTTCTCCTGTCTTATCCCTCATCATTTCATCTCCTCACTACACTCTGCTCCTCCATTATCCTCTGCCTGCGGTTGCGCTCTACTTGTCTTTGGCACTGACCCCACTACAGCATTGCAGTGCAAAGAAAGATGCATCAACACTATTTCTTTTGCTCCTTCCTTTTTACCTGCGAGGTGTAGCAGGGCTGAATTTATGACTGGACCTCTGAGTGCAAGGAAAGACATTTAGCAAATACTCTCCAAAGCAGCCATTAAGATTTGTAAACCACTATATACAACAGAAATTTAATTATTTAAAAAATTTTGGAACAAACTATTTTCTTGCTTTTTTTTTTTCCAGCATTATTTAGCAGTAATGTTCTTTTTAAATGGATGGAATTAAAAAGCTTTATTTGGATGAACCTCTCCTTTGCATGCAGATGAAGCTTCTGTTTAAATACTGCTCAGATATAACAAACATATTGGGTAAATAGGACTTACACAACAGGCTGAACCCTTTCTGATATTTCATAGTGAATGTGAACCCCTAGTTAGGTCCAGAATAAGGTTAAAGCCAGATTATTTCTTTTTACAGCCATTGTGAATGTGATCACTGGTTATCCATGCACACATTGAACCTCTTTACAGAAGCTTAAATACAACATTCATTTTTACATGAGTCACAGTATGCAAGCCACCAGTGGTTAGTCAAAGGCACAGAAGCAACTCGTCATTGTCTGTTTCTAATAAAGACCATAATTAAGCTAACCTATGCCAGGTCCCCACTCTTATAAACCTTGTGGTGTATGTGCAATCATTTGCTCAATGCAGGGCATAGGTTAGCCTAAGGCATACAATTAAGGGAGAGCTTAATTGTATCTTTGATCGACAGTCTAGACATCCAACAATGCTTTTCTGTGAGCGTGTCTTTGGGTTAGACATGACTGGCATGCAACATGTTTCACAGTGTAATGCAGGAGACTGGAGGAGCTCAGACTGGACTTGGTGGGACAGAGACACATGCAGACTGGTGTACACTACAGACACACTGACACCTATGGGAGGCACAGAGACTGGTTCATGCTCACCCTGAAGACAGAGCTTCACGGCACACGTTAGGGACCACATCACAGTTAGTTGTGTTGAGAAGTGCAGCGGACCATGTCTGACCACACCCAACGGTGTTGGAAATGGTCAGTGGTGCAACAGACTTGAACCTTTCAACCCATAGAGGTCAGAGTAAACATTTTGGACTCCAAACACATTAAAGTGTGGAGGGGCTCTTTGGAACTAGGAGGCACCTTTAAGACACAAAGTTGTGCCATTGGTGAACAATTCTCCAACTTGCTGTTACATAATAAAACATTGCTAAATCTTTAAATGTCTCAATAATTTCCTGACCATGCAGACACATGCTTTGGATTAGGAATCAAGTCTTTGTTTTATTAGTTTTTTATGTTACGATGAGTATGCCTAATGTCAATGTCTAATATGTGTCTGGGGTGTTGAATTACAAAAGATTTACAAAAAAAAAGCAAATCTATGACCTTTAAATGACTGAAGCCATTTTAAAATGGTTGGGGAGTGGGGACCAAACTTGCTTGCATATTGGACATGGATTCACACATTGTCTCAAATGGACAAACAGAGTGGGAGTGAGCCTGACTGGGGAGGTAGTGTTACAGCTAAAGCCCTTGGGTCGACTAAAGAGCTGGTATAGGACAAGCAGCGTGTGAGGGAAGCCAAAACACATCGGGATCATTTACAGAGCACTGGATTCAGAAACTCTTATCAACGCTTTCGGGGAAGGAAGTACTATATAATTTTACAATGTTACATCATGTAAAGTTTAGAATAGTATGGTGTGCTAAAATACAAGGCTGATATTATATAATGTTTGTGTCTTTAAATTCCTCTATTAAATGTCCAGCCAGTGATGTGCATGATCAACAAATAGCTCAAACATACATGCTAATGCCATGACATCATATGACCGAATGATTATTGAAAAGGTAGCAGACAAATTGAGAGTTGCTTCTGTGCCTCTGGTAAATTAAAGGTGGCTTACAGATTACTTTCAGCCAGTGGCTGGATTGAACACTACATGAAATGTTTTTGACCACTAGAGGGTGGAAAGACTCCACAACAGATTACAGTTAGTGAGTACCTTACCACTTTGTAATGGCTAACAAGTTAGCAAACCGTGGCCTACTTACATATCCAGCAGAAAAAGAGCAACACGGACATCTCTTTCGTCTCCTTTTTCTGGCCACCTGTTGAATGTAATCCCAACATTCACTGCTATCACTGTCTCTAAGCAGATGGTATCTCTCTTTTGTAGCTCACTACACCATTAGGTCTTACCACTTTACTCACAACATAGCTCGCGCTTTAATTAGCTTCCGTCTCCATTTTAATCCTTTATTTTAACCAGGATAGTCCCACTGAGATTTTGGGATCTATTTTTAAGGGTAGTCCTGGCCCCAGAAAAGACCCTATTATACATGTTAGTAGCAGGGGGGACTGGAGCACCCGGAGGAAACCAACGCAGACACAGGGAAAACATGCATGCTCCACAGAGAAGCCCAGGAAGCCTGCCCAGGAATTGTACCTGGGACCTTCTTGAGGCTGAAGTGCTATTTGCACTGCCACTCATCATAACAACAATGTACTAAAGTGTTTAGATCATAAAACAGACAAGGATTTTGTATGTGTTTGACAACATTTTAGGTCATAAAGAAAAGTCTCCAGTGCACACAAGTTTAGATCTATTATACAGGCTATAAACACAGCAGCACAATTTACCCAGCTCACATCATCTCTGTTTTTTTTATTAATAAGCACGAGATCCCTGAACACAGTCCAGTCAGTAGGAGAATAGGAGAGTCAATTTTCACTTTTCTTACGCACAACACACATTTCAGGTGTAAGAGGCCCTTGAGCAAAGGTAGGGTTAGACTGTGCCCTTGTAGCAGACTGCCCTCTGTCCAAGGTAACGCCGACAATCCAAATTAAAATCCTGGTCTCTGCAGATTTAGGTCAACTAAATTCTGGAGATAGATTGAACAAAGCCCTCTGATTTATGGCTATTTATAAAGAGGAAAGCACAATTGTAGTTAATTAGTAAAATGATAACTTTTCTACATAATCAAACAGAGGTGATGTGAAGCACTATTTTGTCCACCACAGTTATGACAGCATACCTCCACTGATGTAAAACAAGTAAAACAAAAACTCATCTGTTCAACACTCCACCACAGAATGGTCCCATGCAAATTTGAAACCTGATAATTAAGTTTTTCAAAATTCATATTGAAAGCAAAACATTGTCTTTCTCTTTTATCATCCTGTGTCCTTCACTCATTCATGTACAAAACCTCTGTCTCACTTTCCTTGTATTGGCTAATGGCAGTCTTATCTATTAAGAGCTTGACTACTGGGCATCAACGTGTAACCTCTTTGAATTAGCCATAATGCACAGTAAAGCTCAGCTATTGATTATGTGTTACTGGTTTATCCACTAACTAATAATGTCGGAGGTAAAAGGACAGCGAGCGCAGTGAGGGTGACAGTGGGGTAGCGTAGAACAGAGGAGAGCTAGGATGTCATGTTGGGATGTCATCAACTAACATAGTACAAACACAATGGACACAAAAAGCACAGGTTCTTACCTCCCAATCATAGTAGAGTGCTGCTGGACAGCCGCCTCCAGCAGCCTCTCCAAAATGGTCCATTCTCCCATGGTGACAGAGAGGGGACAGCTCTTTCACCACAGCCAAAATCTGTCCTCTTCTTTCTTCAGGGGAACACCTTCAGCTTCTGGGGGCCTCTGGTCCTGCCAGTAGCAGGAACAGGGGACTGGACCCCCCCCAGATCTCCTTCTGTCCCACACCAACTCCCTGACCTCTACACACTGTCTTGAATGACCATTTCTGCTGTGTCCTGGTTCTGTCCTGTCTTCCTCCTCCCGATGAGGTGCTAAGCTGATTGCTTCTCTCTCTTGGTTTCTCCCCCCTCCCCCTTTTTACAGTGATGCCTTTCCACCCCCCTGCCGCACCACTCTGATCTAATGCTACAGCATATGCTATTTCTCACTCTATGACAGCCATGATCTCCTTCGCCCCTGCTCTGTCTCCTACGTCCTCCTCTGTTCTGCTCTTCGTCCTGCCGACCTCCAGGCCACTCTCTGCACTTCAGCTGCAGTCCCTGCCATCACGCGTCCCGCTCCATCCTTGCATCGTCCTCACTGTGCCTTTGCTGCACCCTTGCCTCTCTAGCCTAAACATACAAACATATGGCACATGATCTCCCACTACCTCAGAGGTAAACAGCTACGAATCGTCTTACTGAGTGCTGCAGATCCGCACGGGTGCACAGAGCCGCTGCCTGCTGAATGTCATTTTATGACTGGAGGAATGGTCCTTCTCCCACAGCACCGCGCGCTGCAAGGACCATAAAAACCTGCACACACACGCACACACACTGCCACCGAGCCCCTCAGTAATAAATCAGCCGCCTTTGCTGCATCCAGTCAGGCAGAGCTGGAGAAGAGAAGGCAGTCCTGTCCTCTGGTACCTTTGGTTAATTTCAGTCAAGAGTCACATCTGTCACAAAAAATATGCATAAAAAACTCTCTACTTTAGTCGTCCATCATTAGCTCTTTTCTGTTTCCTTCCTTCAACCTTCCCGACTCTCCTTCCTCTCCTTCCCCCTGTTTTTCTTTCCTCGACTCGCGCTACGTCTAGCTCAGTGCTTGCTCCTCATCTCTGCCTTTGCTTGTGCATGTGTCTCCTTCCTCGTTCATAGAATCGCTCTATCTCTGTCACACTCTGAGAGCATGCAGCTCCCCCCGCACCACCTCCCTCCTCCTCTTCTCATAGATCTGCTCTCTCTCCTTCCTTCCCCTCTGGTAAATGTGCTGGGACTGCTACCCCACTCTGTGCTTCACTTACGCTTGCAAGAATGCCTCTGCTGTATGTGATGTGACGCTGTTACTGCGCAGCTTTGTTCCTTGTCTCGTGGTGTTTCCCCGTGTGGCTTTACCAGAGTGCTGTATGTTTAAGGGGCTTCCAGATGCTTCCTACAAAAACAGAAAAGAAGAGATGGTGAAAAGTGTACCATTGTGTAACCCCATCCCCCATTTAGTATGTTCTCATTTTCCATTTTAATGTATAAGGGATAGCAATACACCTGATTGACCCAGCCCTCAGCACTCCTCTTCTCTCCCTTTTTCTATTCTGTCCATTTTCCCATCTTCCCTCCTTCATTAAAGCCCTCTGTACTCTGCTCACTCTCAGGAGAGATGAACACTGTATTGTACTTTGCAGTGACATTGAAAGCTGCATTCATTAGGTTTATGTTAAGGTGGTGTGGAAATGGGTTAGTCTCTCTCCATTACACACATCTCTGGAACATCTAGCAGAAATGTCTTTTAAATGCTTGCATACTTTAACACAGGATTAACATGTAAAAAATTAAATGCAGGTATGTCATTGGAATACATGGAGAAAAAGAGGAAGCCACTTTATTACATTTTTTTCATTACACATCCACCTTTTTATGGGGTGAGTCATAGCAAGGCTTTCCCATCTACAAGACTGAGTCAAGTTTTGCTCAATTAAATGATGCAGTTGTATGGCATATGACCAGCATATTTAAATGTATCAATACTTGGAATATATTTATGTCATATTAATTAGAAATGCAGGGATGAGATTATGGGAGCAAACCCCCCCAAAAAACAGATTGTGTTAAATCAGCATATTCAGTGAACTTGGGGTCTTTCCCTCATCTAGGACATATGGTGTAAGGGGGCGAGTAGGAAGTGGAGGTAGTCTTTGGATCTCAATGCTTGTTTGTTGCAAGAAGAGCAGCCCAAACACTAGATGGCCCAATATGAGTTAAGGGGAGGCGCAGGTGTGTCTTCAATGACCTAGAACAGCCAGCTCAGGCATGCAAAAGCACACACTGCAAGCAAGCAACTGGAACACACAACTGTCTTTTAAGAATAGGACTGATCACCTAAAATGTAATAAAAGGAAATGTTATCATTGGAATTCTGTTTGTTAAACTTAAAATTAAAAAATGGGTGCAGTGGTGTCTATTTTAGTGCAATGATAAATAATTAGCTACATCTGTATTTGAAGTCTAACAAATGTAGGCCTATAAATGCTGTACCCAAAACATGTGGAAAATAAAAGCAAACAATGACCTAAATATTTACATTTTTATGTATTATATAGTATATATATAGTCCATTTTAAAATACATTTTCCAAGATAATGATAGCTATAACACATAATTACATAATAACAGTTCCAACTAATTTATAATAATAACTAAAACTAATCACAGCATACTTAAAGGTCACTAATGTCAGATTCGCCAATCACTTACATATGTACTAGAATATGAACATGTTACACCTCTAATGCCATAAGACATAACCTGTCTCACTGTGGAGTAGTGCCAGGAGGGGCTGGTGAACAGGGAGCTGGAAACAGACCCACTTTCCCAGCTGCCACTAGCGATCCCTGCAGCAGGCCTCACCTCCCTCTGTTCTTTGCCCAGCAGCGATGACGCTATGTTTGGTCTCCTCAGAGTGTGTGTATACTGTGGTGCTACACTAGTGGTAATTCTGTTAACTAAAATATTTTGTTTTCATGAATGTCATATTTTTGCCAACTAAAACTAAAAGTATAAATATAATGCAAAACTATGGGCTACCTCATGATTTATTTTGACACTGTTTTTAAATTAGGGTCCCATGAGTGCATGATTGTAATTTTGGAATACTGTCCCATGTAACTGAGAGGTACACTTTTGCAATACCTGTAATCCATTCATGTTCATATAAGCTATTTAAGAAAAGTTGTAATGCTTTTCCATAAAAGTACAGCTGCAAGTGTCATTATATAGTCATCAGCCATGTTCACAGTGATGTAACACCTGCCACACCACAGTTTTCTGCAATCACTAGCACTCCAGCGATCAGCAGGCAGTGAACATAAAGTCGCAAGGCTATGACCAGAGTGAATAGTGACACTGTACTTCAGATAAGGCTGACACCTATGAATTAGACTCATTTACATAATGCTTTAATTTAAAATATAACATTCTTGGTGATTTTCAGGGTAGGTTTAGACTACATGATTTTAGCCTTAAATAATTGATCACATGTCAAACATCAGAACACATTACTAGTTCTCCCTTTCTCCTATTTCATATTGCAGGCCTTTTATTTTATATTATAGGCCTTTTGTTTTATTTTATATTTGCATCAAGGACTTTTTGGGCTAAGGTCTTTACAGAGGTTGAGGTGTTTTAACCAAATGGAAAGTGTTGCTTATTCATCATCAAAAAAAAAAAAAAAAACATACCTGAAGCTGTATGATGCATCTTTAGAATATTCGAGCTGCCTCTCCAAAGATCTTTACACACTGGTTTACATTATTACGATTTACGAGATAGTAGAGTACGAAAGTTAAACTGCTTAGCTCACTTTATAATGCAGTTTATGGCTCATAGCTGTATTTTACAGTAACAGAGAACTTATGTTGCGTCAGTGGCGTTAGCTCTCCCTCTAGCGGTAAAACAAAAATAATGCAAAAATACATGTATTTTATTTTGTTGTCTTTTATTAAATGTTTCTCTTTCTTTTTATTATTCTCCCACTAGTCCTAAAGCTCTGTTATTTTTTTTTTTATCAGCATGAATATTTATTTCCCTTCAAACACTGCAGCAGTGTTGTCCCGTGTGTCAAAGGTGTGATTTGTGCATCCAGCAGGAGGCGCCCTTGGGTTTGTGGTACGTGGCAAACTGTGCTAACTTTAGTGCCGCGAGGAAGACTTGCAGGGAGGCTAATGTGTCAGAGTCATGCTAAGCGGTCTATGCTAGTCTGTTGTCCTAAAGTAAAATAAAGCATCAAACTGACATTCTTCAAATAGGACCACCTTTCGGACACCCGCTTAGGGGGTGGCTAACCTGAACCGTCAACCTTTGACATCTGACAGCAGCTGGTGAGCTAGCGTTAGCGGCTAGCTGCTCGAAAAGTATCGTTGGAGCTTGGTTGATTACAGCCATGTCTGCGGCCGGAGACTTCGGGAATCCTTTAAGAAAATTCAAACTGGTTTTCCTTGGAGAGCAGAGTGGTACGTGTGAATGTAATACAGCTGACAGTGTATTATCTGCGTCATCTGCGTAATGCTTTTAAGTATTTGATATGGGTGTTTACCTGGTTAGCTGCTAACCTTAGCTGCGTAATGTTAAGCTTGGTACTTGCAAACCCGTAGTTTTTTTCAGCTTGTAGGTCTTGTAATGGATAATGTTACGTCAAAGTTACTATATTACGAATTATTACTTTATATTTTTTTATGTTGGTATAACTGTATGCCTCTATGGGCGGTGGCAGCCAGTAGTTCCACAATTTGAGATGCATACAGGAGCCCTTTAGATTATAATTGTGTCGATCACAGCTGTATTGTCTTTAGTACATAAACACCGAAGAAAATTATCAAGGTTAATCTAAAGCGATACACTGTGACATCAAATTGTATGTGGCCTGTAGCTGTCAATCTCGGTTAAAGTCCACAAAACGTAGCGCTGAGATTTAATAACACGTCAGATCAAACCGAGGGTGTGTACTGCATTGTGATGCTCACAAATTATCCGCCCGGCTCAGCAGCACACAACAGATCTGCTGACATTTGCCCTGCTAAACAAATACATCCAAATGTACTGACGAGTTTCTTAAGGACAAATTGTCATCCAATCGAAGCGTATTTTGTCCATTGCCTCTCTTTTATTAAAAAAAAATAAAAAACGATGTTGTGTTTTGAAAATTCAAATTTCATGTAAGATCTATCTTTACTTTAACTGTCCTATGCTGGGGTAATTCCATGTTCTATAAGAGTTTATTTCTATTCTCTCACAGTGGGGAAAACTTCACTTATCACCCGGTTCATGTACGACAGCTTCGACAACACTTATCAAGTAAGAGATTTCATGCCATCTCTATTTTAATTGTAGTGTTACATTTCTACAATTTTGTGTAATTCTAAAGGACTAATCTTGACAATCTTAAATATCTTCTTACAGGCCACAATAGGAATAGACTTCCTGTCAAAAACCATGTATCTTGAAGACAGAACAGTAAGTCCAACCTACTCCTTATCTTGTCTAGACTGCAATACTAATTTTATGCCCAAGTGTGGTATAATGGGACATAGTCTGCTTCACTATATTCTTGATGCTGTTCCCCGAAGATTGCCTTTTTCAATCTAATTAAAAGTTTTTGTAGTTTGAACACATGCACAACAGCGCGCAAAGTGTGAGTGAAGTGGTGTGGTTTGTAGAGCACCGTCCCTTTTGCTGTTTGTTTTGTCCCTCAACACAGATTTTCTTCCTCTTCTTCCTTCCCCTCCTTCACTTCTCCGTCATGTCTGTTCTCATCTTCTCAAATGACCTGGGACGCTTTACTTGATCAGGAGCGGAGGGTTGTGACAAGTGAAGGGTGATTGTTTTTATTCTTCCCCCAGGCCCAGACAGCTTGTTCTTTCTGGTGGTCCTTCACTACCTGCATGCACTTCACTCTGCCTTGTCTGTGCTCTGTTCAACTCCTCTACTCTATTCTCCATCATATACTTATAATTTACTCATTGTTTTTTACTTGATTTCTCTCCTTTTTATTGTTATTTTGTACATTTTATCATCCTTTTGTTTTTTATTTTTCTCTTCCTTTACTTCTTCCTCCCATCTCCTTCCCGTCTCACAGATAAGGTTGCAGTTGTGGGACACAGCAGGCCAGGAGCGCTTTCGCAGTCTCATCCCAAGTTACATTCGCGATTCTGCTGCAGCTGTTGTTGTTTATGACATCACAAGTAAGTATATTTTGATTAATTTAATTTCCAAACTGACCTAGGGTTAGGAACATGGCAACATGTTTATTTCAATGTAAATAATCATGAACTCATGTTGAAATGGCTTTAAATGTATTTGCTGCCCTAAAATGTATTTGTATAGCAAGTCAATATCTTTATTCTCAATCTTTTCTGTCTTAAATATGATTAAAACGGACATGCATACAAATTGGCTTTATTGTGTATCCTTACAGAGGTAGTTGACCAGTTGTAAAGGTATTTTCTTGTATTTCCTGTTCCCTCCCTTTGTGCCAGATGTCAACTCCTTCCAGCAAACAACAAAGTGGATTGACGACGTTCGAACTGAGAGAGGAGGTGACGTCATCATTATGTTGGTTGGAAACAAGACAGACCTCGCAGACAAAAGGTAATCTGTTCTTTGCCCACTGCATCTGTGCTGCTGGTGGACCATGTACTTTGACTGCATACAAATGAAGTCATTGATTTTTAACTGCTGGACCATCAATACAGAGTTCTTCAGCTTTTCTCTGGGGCAGACTTAGATCAGAGCCCCCAAGTACTGCTCAATGTGGATGTCAACACTCTTCTAGTTTTATCGAGTTGATTTGTTATGTCTGTATTTGTCCTATGCAACTCCTAATCCCATTTATCTACTACAGGCAAGTATCTATTGAAGAGGGTGAGCGGAAAGCCAAAGAACTAAATGTAATGTTTATTGAGACTAGTGCGAAAGCAGGCTACAATGTAAAGCAGGTAAGAAATGTGAGTCGTGCTCTGGACCTGTACATGCTGCTACCTAGGCTTTCTATCCAAGAATTAACCACTTATATGAGCAAATTTTTGGGTACTATATTGAATTCACTATATTTAATATTGCTGAAAATCTCTCAAGTCTTAAGTGGTTGCTTTTGGTGTACAGCGAACATGGCAGTAGCAGCAGGAAGGGGCACGGCTTGTTTTTATATTTCAAGTTAATGATGATCAATATTTTTCTTCCCCTGTTGTCTTGTGGTTGTATGTGTGGTGTGTGGTTGTGGCCCATTGCAGACAGATAACCACAGAGGAGGGAGAGCAGAGGGCAAAAGAGATGAATGTTCTGTTTATTGAGACAAGTGCAAAGACAGGCTACAATGTCAAACAGGTAGAGCCTATGCACCTTATTCTGTGTCTGTGTAGCTCATGCTCTTCTGATGGCTTCTATTTCACACACGCATGTCTCCACTTTCATTAGTGATGTGTGGATGTATTTTTCAAGCTCTCTCCCACCCTGTAAGTTTAGATTTGATTGTAATTTTTCCAACAGTTTTCACATCAGGCCTAGAGGTGGGTAAGGGTTTGTAAATGTGTTCTTTTAGATCAGTTTAGACCAACAAGCTGGTTGCTGTGGAATCTGCATGCAGTCATTTATTTGTTGCTTCTTTAGTGATGTGGGATGATAAAACATTTCCCATTAAAACTTTCATTTAAAACATCTATCATCCAAAGGATACAAGCTCAACAGCAAGGCTACAGCATATTACAGTGTTATGGATGTCTTTCTTTGTGTGAACTTTTGAGTGACTTTCCATGAGTCTAAATACAGATTTGTGTGTTTTAATTTTGTTACATTTTAATAACCAAATTCCCAATTTGCACAGCTTTTCCGTCGAGTGGCAGCTGCACTTCCTGGCATGGATGCCACACAGGACAAGAGTAGAGAGGACAGTATCCTTCATAAAGAAATAACTGCACTTATTTTATAATTGAATATGTAAAAATATTCTGTTTCTCCTTGACTCAACCCTCCCCCCAGTGATTGACATAAAACTGGAGAAGCCTCCAGAACAGCCCAACAGTGAAGGAGGCTGTGCGTGCTAATGTAGTTAACAACTAGATCTCTGTTAAACCAACACTCATTTCTTGTACAGTAAATATATCTATCATAAACCCTCTCTCCAGTACATGAACACTACATCAGTTACGCTGTTGTGCAAGTTAAATCTCTCAGCAAGTCTCTGAAAGTCACACGTCACTTATGAATTGAATATTTGCACTGGTAAAGAGAAACCATAATCACAGGTGGTGCTTGGTCTAGTGAAGATAAAGGAGTGTTGTTGGTGTATGGAGGTTTCCAAAGAAATAAGTTAACATCAGGAAGTGTTATTTTCATATCATTTGAAAAGTATCTAGCACTCATCTGTAATACTGTCACCAAAGCTCTTTGTGGATGTGGAAAAGATTACAACCTTAATCTTCAGTGTTTACAAACTTGTTATGCAACTTCAGAGAAAATCACATCCATGATAGTTTCAGAGCATTCCCACCTCCCACCAAAAAGCAGCATTTGAAATGAGTAACACTAAATTCCGAAGAAGCACCTGGAGTTAGTGTCGCCACAAATGGCAATGACCACAAGGACAAAGCTGTCACCACTATATCTCATGCTCCTGCTCCCATCAACTGACAGTTATAGTTGATTTTACCTTGGCTTCCATTTTCTACTTTGTTTTTATTCGACAGATTGTTCATGATTTTATGAGAGACAACCGCTATGATAGGTTAAAATGATGATTTGGTCATAGTGTTTGAAAAGTTTCAGCTCATGTTCATAAATCCTGAAATATCATAGATTTGAACAAATGCCTTTTGAAGTGTAAACATAGATGATTTCTTTGCTTTGGGTTCATAGTCTTGTTTGGGATGATGTTAAGAATACTTTGTTTTTGCCTATTTTTACTTTTGTTATTGATTTTTTGTTGTTGTTAGTAACAATTAATTTTGTGTATTTAATCCATTATTACTTGCAATATTTATTTCTACCAATTTCATTTATCTTTATGACTGTTAATCTGTTTGCATTTGGGACAGTTCCTGCCAATTTAATATGCATCTACATTTGACTGCCCTTATCCAGAACACTTCTAACTGGCTGATTGGTCATAATGATAACAGTGCAATTTGTATTTGTGTGAATATTTGGAAGAGAATTTGTATTGCATTGTAATCTTTAACGTCTGTCATAAATTGTTTTAAATTAAAGAATAAAATACACTTCACACTGCTGCATACTGCTTTCAAATGTCATATTTCTGGATGGGGGGTATGAATGAAATGTTCAAAAATCAAAAAGAACAAGTACATTAATTATTTAGTTAATATAAATTGTACTTGCACCTGTCTTCCTTTTGCCTGGAAAAATCCAGACTCAATCTTTTTGGATTTGCAGGCAAGTCTTCACTGACTAATTTAGGTCTAAGTCATCTGAAACCCAGGAATAACATACACTTCTAATGCACCGTCAGGGCATCTACAGCGACATCTTCTGGCTAAGTGTTATAATAAGTTTTGGAAATCTCGCGAGAGAGCAGTTACCAAGGAAACCAACACTGAGGGGGTTAAACTGATGGGTGTTAATTTTTGGGTTCGAAACCAAATGTTCATCTTTGTTGTTTATTTATGTTATAAATAAGTAACTTTTATTTTTGTTAACTACTTTAATTTATTTGGACAATGGGACGAGACTATTACGAGATTCTAGAAATAAGCAGAAACGCGACGGATGCAGACATTAAAAAGGCGTAAGTTAATTTTTTAACACAATGAAAAGTAACTCTTGCAGTTTTGTTGACCAAATATTGAATCCAACAATATATTTAGATACCGACGCCTTGCACGGAAGTTTCACCCAGCCAGTAACAGAGAACCAGGAAGCTATGAGAGATTTCGGCAACTGGGTGAAGCTTTTGATGTTTTAAGTGACCGTAAGTTTGGTTTGGGAATGATTTTCGGAGTGCTCTACAAAATATTACTACCGTTACAGCTGCAGTAAATGCTAATTTTCTGGTGGAGATGGAGTTGCTTTGTCTGTCTCTGAAATACTGAAATAATATCTGAAATGTGACAATCTTATCTTTCGATGGGGCATGCAGGTGATGCCACCAGATTATATCTCTGTTGAGAGTTTAGCCTGCTCACAGTAATGCATGTCTATAATATTTATATTACATGTCCTTGTTCTTTTTGAAACAGTTCGTAAAAAGGCCACCTATGATAAATTTGGAGATGATGGTTTAAAGGGTGGCATACCTATTGAATTTTCCAAAGATGGTGCTTGGTCTTCAAAATATGCCTACCATGACAATCCGGAGAAAACATTCAAAGAGTTTTTTGGGAGTAACAATCCATTTTCAGGTAATGAACATAAAGGTCTGAGAGCAAAAATGTCTAATTAATAAATTATTAAATCATGATTATATTTTTTTCTTTTCAGATTTTTACATAAGCGATCTTCCTCTTCAGTTTGGTGGCCTGACCACAGGGGAGAATAAGTTTAAGGATGATCCCATTGAACGAGATCTCTATTTGTCCTTAGATGACCTTTTCCATGGATGCATGAAAAAAATAAAGATATCGCGCAAAGTAAATACTGATAAAAACATGATTTTTTCCAGATAACTAGACAATACCCATACCCTGACTGTACATTATGGGTTTGTTGTAGGTCATGAATGATGATGGCTGCACGTCCAGCATCAGAGATAAGATTCTGACTGTGACTGTGAAGCCTGGATGGAAAGAGGGCACAAGAATAACGTTTCCTAAAGAGGGGGATCAGGTCAGATAGGACTCAAATTTTTTTAGATATCTTAAAATTCTAATCAGTAGATATCCTTGGTGCTGACTATGTCAAGTTTAAACCACTGTTTTATAATTTGTCTATTGTCTACATGAAAATATTTTGGATGATATAGACTGTATAGGAGGATCATTTTTTCTTAGCCCTTAGCCTTTTTCTGAGTTTGCCTAGAAATATACTGATATATTGAACTACTACCATTCTTGTGATAACTTTTACACAGCAAAAAGTTTGGAAACGGATATTAACTAAACTGTCTTTGTAAAATAAGTCTAAATCCTTGTTGTAGGTTACTTTAGTGTGGTTACAGTCTTATTTACATCCAGTAAGTGGCACCAGTCACCATTGTTGTAATTTGTGTTATTGTATTCAGCTGAAAATAACTTGCCATTTCAGTAGATGTGCATCCCTATTGTGACAATATACATTCTAACCAAGGCTTTGGTTTTATATGTCACTTCAGGGCCCTAACAACATCGCTGCCGACATAGTGTTTATTGTACGACAGAAGCCTCACCCTATGTTTGAGAGAATTGATAATGATTTAATTTACCATGCTCAAGTGTCACTGGAGATGGTAAGAATAATTAAAGAAGCAAGACTGACTGTACCAATACCAAGTAATCACCAAGTGTGCTGATATTTTAATATTTTGTACAAAGGCGCTGACTGGTTTCTCTGTTGAAGTAGAGACTCTGGATGGCAGGCTAATTAAGATTCCATTCAATGAAATTGTGCAGTAAGTACCATTGTTATCAGTATAATCAGTATAATAAACTTATTCTGTAGCCTATAACATTATTTTTTTCCATAACTTCAGCCCATTGTACAAAAAAGTGGTGCCTGAAGAGGGAATGCCGCTGTCACATGACCCTTCACAAAAAGGAGACCTCATCTTTACATTTGACATCCACTTCCCTGAGAAACTTTCAGCTGAAAGTAAACTTCTGATTAAACAGGCACTGCGTTATTAAAACAATAATGTACAAAATGTTATGTTAAGACATTAGAACAGTTTCATTTGAACCTTTGTATCTGTACTTAAAATAAATTGCTAATATTTTAACATTTGCTCAACATCATTTGGTCACAGAGGTTTGTAGTTTAAATTCACTGTCATCATTGCTCGTTTCAGCTGCTCATAGGTCACAAACATCACAACGTTCCATGAGCCCAGACGTAGGAAAGATGGCATGAACCTGAAAGAAAACAACAAATATCCTTACACTGCATGGTCATCAGTTATAGGCCAGTTTGAACTAGGCTTACCCTTTGTAAAAGGCCTGAGGGCCCTCTTTGGACATCATGGTAACAGCACAATTCAGCACACTGCCATATTGGCCAAGGGCAGAGTTCATGTACCTGGTTTTGACCACATCTACTGGAGATGCAATCACTGTTGTGACGAGGCCTGCTCCAAAGGCTGACACAAAGTGACAAGGCAGAGTGTCTGTGAATAAAGAAAAATAGATTTATTTTTTGAACGTTTTTTCATTATAATCTTCATTTATGACACTCGGTTACCAGTCATTGGGGTGGAGTTAAGGAGTAAGTCTTTGATAAAGTCATAGGTTACCAGTTCTGAGCAGTTGACAATTGCATTACGTGCGATGTTTGGGGCTGTACCTGCAGAATACACAGAATACTTTTTTTTATTGCCTTCAGTTGAATATTTTGCTATAGTATAAACACACTTCAGTATTACCTTTCCACAGTCCAGAAATACCCTCCTCTTTGGCAATGGTGCTGTAGGCATTGAGAGTGCTGCTGTAGCGCTTCATATTACCAGTGGACCTGGCCTGGGCCTGGAAACGCACTTTGACCACATCAGTGGGTTGGGCAACAGCAACTGCCAGAGCTCCAGTGGTGCATCCTGCCATGAGACGACTGCCAATGCCTGCATCTGAAACAGAAGAGATGTTACAGGTGAGCAGATACCAGCCTTCTGAAAACGAACAGACAATGCTAGCACTCACGCTCTGAGCCTTTAGTGTAGAACTGTTTGACAGTGTCATAAAGGCCAATCCGAACTGAAGCAAAACTCATCTGCCTCTGAAGCCCTGCCACCAACCCACTGTACAGGCTCCTGGGGCCCTCAGTGCGGACCATAGTGGTGATAGTCCCAAGCACTCCACGATACTTGACGACAGAGCCCTTACAAGCTTTTCCTGCCTCTCCCTGGATCTGACAGGTAAAGAACAACATGCCAGAATAGATGGTCAGTAACTTTTAGCAAATTTACCTAAGAACAGTTTTTGAGGATCTGTAGTAGTGTCTGTAGTCTTTGAATTTTTGTTTAATACTTTTTACTTTCCCTCCACTACATTTGAAAGTTAAATATTATACATTCTGCTCCTTACATTACTAAAAAAAAAAACAACTCAAAGTACTTGTTACTTTTGTGGAGGAGTTTTCACAGCTTTTGTATGTAATTTTTTATTTAATTCCTCAACGCTAACATTCACAACACAAAAACACTTCAATACTTAAGTAATTTCTTCATTAAATAATTTAACTGTAAGTGACTGAGCTACTTTTACTTATGTTGGAGTAATTTTGACAGGTATATCTGGAATGCAGCACTTTGACTACCTCTGCATGCCGGTCACACTGTTCTCACATGACATTTAAACCGATTAAGATTAAATGGAAACTGCCAACAACAACTCAATGAAAAGTAGATATTGACCAAGTATTCACCTGTAGCCGCACTTTGGCTGTGTCCAATGGAAATGTGAGCAGATCGGCAATGCAGGCTGCAGTTCCTGCTCCGATAAACTTTACTGCTGCTGTTGGAGGCACATCTGCAGGCTTAAATCCCACCATTTTTCCAAACGTTTTGAAGATTTGAACAAGAAGTGTTTATTGGAACAAAAGATAAGGTGACTTGTTGCAAATCTGAAAGCAATTAAACATTAAAAGATTACCTTAAACGGTATGCTGTATGTAATCATAATTTAAGCACTTACCTTTAAAGCTGTTTGGACAAATGCTTAGGATCAGGCTTCTCTAAAGGCATCTCTCTGGCTAAATTTTGTCCCAGCTATAATTTGGGTTCTTTTGTTTTCCATAGAAACCGTTGTGAAATTATTGTGGCTTAAGTTCATACTCCAAAGATCTGAGAATATAAGGCAAATATAAGATAAACATATACATATTAAGACAGATAGGAAGGAGTGTGAATCTTAAACAATGCTTACCTTATTTAGTAGAAAAATGTAACTGCCTGTGTTTCCACCGAGGTAATAATGTTAAAAGGAGCTGCTTTGGCTTGGCGTAACCTGAGCCTGTGAAAGTTGGCATACAATGGCTGAACAAAGAGGAAGCCTTCTTTAAATAGTGTTTGTAAAGGGTGGTGACGTCACTGCATGACAGATGTTCCTCTTAGGCCCTTCCCCTCTATAAACAAGCTTCCTGCTGCA
The DNA here is from genome assembly GCF_026225935.1 of Boleophthalmus pectinirostris. Taxonomy (NCBI): domain Eukaryota; kingdom Metazoa; phylum Chordata; class Actinopteri; order Gobiiformes; family Gobiidae; genus Boleophthalmus; species Boleophthalmus pectinirostris. The sequence continues at coordinate 22,420,657 of NW_026571018.1, read as the reverse complement.
CAGACTGCCTCACAACTACCCATGGACACACAAACATCTTTGGCTTGTATGTTAGTAACTTTTTTATCCAACTTATTAAATAACTTTTTATCTAGTTTTATTTAGTTAAATCAATTTTTATTTGAGATGAGGGAGCCTAACTGAACCAGAACATCAAAACTGAACACACTTGAAATAATACTTTAATTCTCAAATTGCTTTCAAATTAAGTACTGCATTTCTTTCACACAATGAACTTAAAAGCTTTTACTGATTGTTGCATCCTTGTTTACTGAGAGAACACCACACTAAAAACATGCTGAGTCATCCTGAATAGACCGGGAACACTATGTACACCCACAAAATTAGCTCCGTATTCCTATGTACATTAGGAAAGTTATCCAGTTCACTGTTAACTGATTTATAGAGTAGAATATTATAATTCCTAGAAAGCTTTGCTTTTAAACGTGTGTGCAAGAGCTTGGTAAAATTAAGAAAGAAAAAAAAACTCAGATTGTTACTGAGTTATGGAGATAATAGATACAGAATCCCTAGCATTACTGGTAGAAAAGCTTTAAACATACAATCAACATTTTTGTCAATTCCAGGGCAAGTCTTGATTTAATTTGCCTATATAACAGTGGGCTCCTATTTAAGATAATGTTCTGTCTTGTTTTCTTCTCCGACATTGAAAGTGATTGTGAAGAGCTCATGTTTGTCTAGATAGCTGTTTATCTCTCTGTTTGATAACTCACTGTAGCTCAGATAAAAGGTAACATCAGATAGATTTGCAGCTTCTAGTGATTCATATCTATAACATATATCATCAAAGAGATGCGCATACAATATTTTTATTTTGTTTGTTTATTGATCAGCAATAATCACTTATAAACAACATATTTAAAATGTTGAGAACATGCCCAAAAAAATTAAAGATATAAACAATACATAACATACAAAATATTAAAATTTAAATAAAATACACTACATGTAAACAGATCTCTATCGTAACCAGCCTGCTGGTTTACTTTGTGCGTAACATTTACTGGAATTACAGAATTTTCAAACCTGAATTATCATTTAAGAGCTTAGATTCCCTGAAAAGTTCCCTAAAGCTTCTTCCATCATTTGGCATCCAGAGTTAATGACCTTGTTCACAGTGCTACTATAACAGCTTATGCTTTTCCTTGATATAGTCACTGCTCTGTTCAGGATTTCTGCTGGTACCTCTTTGCTTATTTCACTACTGGTCACTTCCAGCCCCTGGGGTCACTGTAAATTGTTTTGCTTCATTTCTAAAAACCATGCTGAGTTTCTGTGTGTCAAAATGGTGACTCCCAGTACTGCTGCGCTCGGGTCATCCCTCTTTTGATTTGTTCATATGTAACAAACATCACAATATTCCAGGATCCCAATCGGAGGAAAGATGGCATGAATCTGAATCAGAAATGGAGGGGTTATAGCATTGTAAGTGAACATACTGTAGGTGTACAGGCACATCCTTACCCTTTGTAGAAAGCCTTGGGTCCTTCATTCTTTAACATGATGAAGGCACAGTTGATGGCACTGCCGTACTGTCCAGCTGCTGAGTTCATGAAACGTGTCTTGACCACATCCACAGGAGAGGCCACCACTGTGGTGCAGAAACCTGCCCCAAAGGCAGCAGTGAAGTGGCAGGGCAGGTTATCTATTGAGAAAGGCCATTATCGAGAACTTGATTAAGAAATCAGAATATCTGAGATGTGGATATGGAGATCTTGTGCATACCTGTCATGAGGTCGTACTTCAGAATAAGCTCTTTGATCATGTCATAAGTCACCAGCTCTGCACAGTTCACTATGGCATTACGAGTGATGTTTGGCATACACCCTGAAAATGCATATGAATATCATAATTATATTCTGATCATGATTATATTAATGTTTACATATTAATGTGTTAATAGAGAAATATGACTACATTACCTTTCCAAAGTCCTCTAACGCCCTCATCTCGAGCAATGGTCTTATAAGCATCTATTGTGCTGTTGTATCTTCTCTCACAGTCTCCCACTCGGACCTCCGCCTGGAAGCGCACTTTCACCACATCAGTAGGCTGAGCAAATGCTACAGCCATAGCCCCTGTGGTGCAGCCCGCCATGAGCCTGGTC
>NW_026571018.1:22366029-22413529 GCF_026225935.1 Boleophthalmus pectinirostris | reverse complement strand
TATTGATTTTTTTTCCCAGGCTGTTATTTGCAGCAGGATCAACTGCAGGGTGGTGGCCATGGACCTCAGAGCTCATGGTATAGCAATATAATGTATTAATTAGCGTTTGTTTAATTAATTAAATAAAAATGACCAAGACTTTGCTTGTGGTTATAGGTGACTCCAAAGTGAAAAATCCTGATGATCTCTCAGCTGATACAATGGCCAAGTAAGGATGGTGTATTTTGTTTTGTTTTAATTTTCTGCTAAAAGTTGATCTATTCTTTTTGTGTGCTCATTGATAAGGGATGTTGGCAAAGTGGTCGAGTCACTTTATGGTGATAATCCACCTCCTATTATGATAATTGGACATAGTATGGGTGGAGCTATTGCAGTGCACACAGCATCAGCCAATCTTGTACCATCACTGATTGGCCTGTGTGTTATTGATGTTGTAGAAGGTATGTGTTGGTTAAAGTTTAATTCTTTTAGCAACAAAATCAAATATAATCTAAACAAATCCTATCTATACACACAGGGACAGCGATGGATGCTTTAAACAGTATGCAGAATTTTCTTAGAAGTCGTCCAAAGACATTTAAATCTCTTGAGAATGCGATTGAATGGAGGCAAGTCTTACTTTATTATTTTGTGTGTTTTATGTATATATTTATATGTTCATACTTCATTCATTTTCAGTGTTAAGAGTGGGCAGATTCGAAATATTGAATCAGCTCGTGTGTCAATGGGTGGTCAAGTAAAAAAGTAAGTTTTTATTGTTTGTTATACTGAACATGCTGTGTCAAAATGTGTGTGTGTGTGTGTGTGTGTGTGCGTGAGCGTGCGTGTGTGCGTGAGCGTGCGCGTGCGGTTTTTTTTTTTATATTTGTTTGATTTTAGATGTGAAGAAACCAGTAGCAGTCCAGGTGTGTCAAGAAGCATTGGGGAAGGCATTATTGAAGAGGATGAAGAGGAGGAAGTGGCAGAGGAATCGAGTAAAAAAAGAATGAAGGAAGATGACCCAGAAGTGAGCAACTGTCTGACTTATAAGTACTTTTTTTTTTTTTGCTGGAAGGATGTAGCAGTTGATCATGATAACCTTTTTCACAAGGTAAAGAAGGAAGGTGTATTTACCTGGAGAGTTGAGTTGTCAAAGACGGAGAAGTATTGGGAGGGCTGGTTCAGAGGTCTCTCCGCTCTGTTTCTCACCTGTTCTGTGCCAAAACTGCTCCTGCTTGCAGGTTAGTTTATTCTCATTTTATTAATGTAAGGCCTAAATAAACTGCATTAATTATAGCCCTTCTGTTTCCTCACAGGAGTTGACAGACTTGATAAAGATCTCACAATCGGACAGATGCAAGGTGGGTCCTTTACTTCATCTTTTACCAGAAAGAATCACAATCATAATTGTTTTTCTATTCCATCCACAGGAAAGTTTCAGATGCAGGTCCTGCCCCAATGTGGCCATGCTGTCCATGAAGACGCCCCTGAAAAAGTAAGAAATTAAGCAGTTTGTTTAATTTGTAATTTTCTTTTGTTATAAACCAGTGTGGGGAAATTGATAATAGTGAAATTTTCTATTCAGTTAAAAATTGTATGAAGAAACACTATGTTTATCTATTTTTTGCAGGTAGCAGATGCTTTAGCAACATTTATGGTTCGACACAAATTCACTGAGTTTAAAGAAGGATTTCTGTGGTAATTATCAAACAAATTAAATCCTAAATGTTTTCGTTTCAAAGCTGTTTCCTTCCTTTTAGTTTTGCTGTTATTTTACATTAACACATTTTTAATGTTCATAAGTATATGGAATAATGTAATACCTGTGTTTACTTTTACAGTTAATTTTTCATTTCCTGTGAAACAACAGAAAAGTATACAAGAAATTTCTCCAAGCTCATCATCAAAACCACACTCCTGCAATTCAGCAGCAATTAAGTACATTATTATCATAGGTATTATTTTTGTGTAGATACTTTGCCTCTCTGCTTTGCCTTATTTGTATTTAAAATATTGATTTGATTGTAATTTCCTTTTTTCTTTCTTTCTTTTTTATTCTCTGAATGTTTTTTTGTTTTTGTTTTGAATGACCTTTTATGTTCATTGCCTTTGTTTAAATTCTAAGATTAAATGGAAGATACAGCCAAACATCTGCCATTGTATTTGGTTTGTGTTATTAAAAGTTGTGACCATTTTAATTGTTGTTGACTTAATGGACTTTACACACTCGTTTGTACCCATAGACTGTATATAAAATATATATATATAAAAAAAAAAAAAAAAATGTGTTTCTCACCTTACACGGTGGTAGGTCTCTCTCACCCTCATTCAGCTCGGGTCCTCTACCAGAGGCCTGGGAGCTTGAGAGTTCTGCGCAGTATCTTTGCTGTTCCCAGTACTGCACTTTCTGGACTGAGATGTCCGTTGTTTTTCCCGGTATCTGTTGTAGCCACTCTTCCAGTTTGGGGGTTACAGTCCCGATCAACCACAGGCACCACTGATGCCTTTACTTTCCATGGCTCTCTCCAGCTCTTCCTTGAGCCCCTTGGTATTTCTCTAAGCTTCTCGTGTTCCTATTTTTCCTGATATTACCATCGTTTATTGCGATTCCACCATCCCGGCAAGCTCTGTTTCTTATCAGCCCACTATGTCCTGGTTGTTACCATCTGTCCTGTCCTGTATCTGGAAGTTTCCCACAGGATCTTGGCTCTGGTCATATCTCCACAAGCTTTAAGGGTTTATACTATAAGATTCAATGTTTTCAGTGTATCAACTATTTTATGTTTGATAACTAGTATGGCACAGTATAATATTGTATAGCACATTTGGGTAAGTAGGTAGATGAGAGAATAATTTCAATCTGACCTCTCTTACAACTGTTTTTTTTTTTTTTTTTTTTAAATATATGAATTGTACTATATTATCTTATCTTATCACATGTATATGTTTCAGAAATTGTATTGTAATTTTTTAAGTTTGTTTTGATAGTGTATCTTGTTTTACTTGGTAACAATTTGATATTGTTGGGAATGCCGTTTTCACATTGAAATTAATTGTAAATTAATCTTTTGAGTTATTTTTATATTGTGGTCTGAGCTTGCTTGATATTTTTTAAACATTACAAAAAATATTCACGGACGTTGGTTAACTAATAGTGTAACATATATATTTTGAAAACAATTATCGATGGTGCTCTTGCAGCATTTTGAGTTTTTATCATGAGGATGAAATGAGCTAATTGGATGTAATGATGTATGAGTCCTCCGTCTAACCAGCAGATGTCACCTTTGCTTTACTTTATACCTCTGTGACTGACACCTGAAGAGCTAGCTCTGTGGGAAACTCAAAAAATCTCATTTGTTTTCCTTTAACTTTAAGTAAAAATTCCTCACAGCCCAGATGGTAACTCGTTTAAGTAAAAGTATGGCTCAATTATTGTGTGTAAACAAGCTGGGAGGGTTCCGAATGAAAGGGGTGCCTGAGCAGGAGGTGGACTAATTTAAGCGATCTTTACTTGTGCACGGTCCTATAGCCCTCTCAGCGCCTCTCTGCTTTGGTAAAGAGCACTCCACGGGCTGAAAAACATTCCTGAGACAGAGTACCTGGTGACAGAAACCGGTCATAGAGACAGAGAGAGCAGAGGGCTTATCAGGGCAACAAAGTACCTCATAGTCCTCAAACTGTGAAATGTATTTGATGTGGTTCAGAATGAATGAATGAATATGAATGAAAAATTAATGGATGAACTTAGTACTACTGGCACAATGGGTTTATTCAGGTATACTAGTCAAGACTAAACCAGACCTAAAACTAAAACATGGCCAAAGTCATTCCTGGAGAAACTTTGTAGTTAAATGATACAAATGTATTCATTAAGCCTTTTTGCTCATTGCCAACTAGTCACATGGCTGACATAAAAAGAGATACCCATTCATTCTTAAAATTCAGATTTAAATGTTAAATACACGCACATTTTGGATTACACAGGCTAAAAACTTAATGTTGTTCTCTAAGCAAAGTTTGGCCAGTTTATATAATAATAAGCCAACAATGACTCTGCATTGAGTTTTTAATTGATTATATATCCCTGTGCATCATCAGAGTGGAGCAGTGTAACTCAATGAACTAAAACCAGACACAGAACAATATTCAGACTGCTCATTGTACTCATTTGGAGAGATTGCTCAAAGTCAGTCTGTTCCCCTTCTGTGCGCACGCTCCCTTGCTTTTACACACTGGAGTTACAATTGAATGAGTGAATAATTGTATCTCCTGTGGCTTTGCGAAAGACATTTTCAGATTCAAATGGAAGCAGTGACCTGGTTAGGTTTGTGTTAGTCGAAAAGATACTGCCCCCTCCTCCTCTTGCCCTCTGCTGAATTAGTCCCACTGCACAAAGATCAACCTTAAAACTGCAGATGGGATGAAGGACATTTAGGGCATAAGTAAGTGACAGAAGTTAATTGGCTGCATCATCTCATTCCTAATCAGACCAATTTGTGTGTTTCAGCTCCCTGTTTACAGCTTCCATTTTGACGACTGTCCACTATTCAAACAATATACTATATTTTGTTTTGACTTGTTCTATTGCTATCACAACAATAGCTTACTTATTTTTCATCACTCTGAAGCCCATAAATACAATTTAACTCACTTGCTAAATGATGCATTTAAATGGCCTAACCTAGGCTGTATTATTCTTATATCTTATTCTTATACGATGCACACTCAATAGCTTGATTGTCCAAAAGAAAATATTTTAAAAAGTGGGACATAAGAATATAGGTCTACATGGCATAGTCCACTGAACAATTCCTAGACTGATAAGACGACCAAATTGAAAATGATTTAACTAATTACATTTTCTTATATCCTAGGTTGCTGTAGCTGTTTAGGCCTGCAGTAATATCTTAATTAAGACAATATAACCAAATATATCAAAATAATGTGACCATGTGCAAAATTGTATCTCCTTCAAACTCCTTTCAAGAGAGCGGCCAATAAACAAAGAGAATAAAAATGATTAAAATAAGAAACCAATAAATGTGGGGTTATCAACAGCGATGATGTAATGCGTGTTTAAATGGTCCGTTCCTATGGGGGGTGCAGCGGCTCGTCATCGTCAGAGGATGCCCCATTTCTGATGCCAGGTGAGCTCCCACCCCCCTCCGGTCCCGGGGCAGATGGTACGGTCCACATGCAGCTCTGATTGTTGCTGAGGACCTCCGCTGTTCACTGTGCACGGAGGAGACCTACAAAGTGGCGTGCAGCCTGCGAGCGGGACCGGGAAAACACAAAATGTTGATGCTTTTTAAAATGATCGCGTCTTCGCATTTGAGCGAACCCAGAAAACAGCGCAAAGTGGCGTTATTTTACCTTTTGTGGGGTATTACAGGTGAGTCTACAGTTTGTTCATAGTTTCTGTAGCCTGTAACGTTGCAATGAAGTTTGGAAAATCTCCGGCATCGTGAGCAGTTCCTCAGGTAAAAGGAGATAAATCAAAACTGCATGGTCATTGATTTGAGTAGACATAAAAAGTTTTGTTAGATGTAGTCTGGACGAGCCTCCCTGCCTCGAAAGATGGTTGGATGGAGCTTCTACAGAAATGGTAGCCACTTAGTGCTCACTCGCTCACTCCATTAGCGAACTATTACCACTCAACCATCACTTAGCTGGGTAATTAATAGGGGAATTATGAGTTGCAATGAGAGCTTCAGGGCCATTTGCTATCTATGCTAACTCATGTGTAACTTAAAATAAAAGCATAAACTTAGGTTTAGCATAAAAGGAAGAGGAGCAGGTGTAGTTTGATGGCATCTGGCTGGTGTAAGGGTCAGACACAGTGCACCCTGGACGCGCTCATTAAGGCTAAGCGGTAATCAACAGTAACAAGTCGACTTTGGTTACAACAAAGACCATTAAGGCTTACTCATCCATTCAACATGTGCTACTGCAGATAATATATGAGTAATTATTTCTAGTTTTAAGATGACATAAAATAGAAAGAAAATAATCTTTTATTTGTCCTCCAATGGGGAAATGAAATTGTGTTGCAACGCAGAGTAGGCTACAAGAACAAGAGGAAAAATGCATAAATAAAACTAAATAACTATAGACCCAAATATTACAATAAAGTTAAGAGTTAACATACCAAAAGGCATGTATCAGTCTGTTTGACCATTTACATCAGTATAATGAATAAACTGGACCTATATTGTACTGTTAAATATAAAATATGTTCATACACGTGGACCATATTTTCTGTATAATTGTCTTGTCTTTCTGGCTTCATTAATTGCATGGAAATATAGCCCTAGTACATCCCAGAAACACCAGGAATTGCAACTGTGTGTATCAGTGTAGTTCAAAGTTGCTTCACCTGCTGAGTGGTAAAAGAAGCAGGCGTATCATACTCTCATAGTTTGTTTGAAGAGAAATCCCTTGAACTTGATCCACTTTTCCAGAGAGACTATGTTGTAAACACAACATAGGTTTAGACCCAGAAAAGACACAACAGTCTTTTGTTACAGACTTAATGAGATATGCAAATGTGCTTACGGACTCCCTGCTGTTTCGGTATGCATGTATGTATATGTATGGATTACTGTGTATAGCATGTGATGCACCTAATCATATTCTGAATTTACTATTTTCTTCATGTTAAAACTACAGATGACAGATGCACAAGCTTGACTTTAATCTGCTGCACATTTCAATGAGGGAGTCGACCTTGTCCCTTTGTTGAATGTAAACTAGATTCACAGCTAATAGCATTTTCCTGGAACAAAGTAATCACTTCCTTAACTCTATAACCTGGAAAAATTAAAGCTGCAATCACTTATTTTGCAATTACAAGGACAATAATGAACACAAATGCACAGAGGAACTTTATGTTAATATGTCTTTCTTATATAAGAAAAAACATGATACAGTTGCAATCTCATGTTGTTGCTAAGCGAACAAACCGTGTTGAAGCGCTACTATAAGGTGTATTTTTAACTTGTAGTGTTTTTTCTTTTTTTTATCAGATTTTTCTTATTGGATAGTAATTAACATCAGTAATGTGTGGGAAAACAACATCCTTGAATTGTTCCACATTGAAATGTTTTCCTTACTACTGCCACTGTCTGAAGGCACAGCTCTTCATCTGGGTACATGGATTATATTATAAAGTGGGATGGCTGTGTCATGAGGTCAGGGGTTTCTTGGGGACCATAAGCTCGATACATTTATATGTGCTGTGAAGTTAATATGGTTCAATAGTAATTGGACAGTTCTGATTAGAGCTCTTCAGTCCAATGCAAACAGAGCGGAGATGTTATATCTGTCTACAGACCAAAAGTTGTGTGTGAAGGTCAGCTAAGTTCAGGCGAGTCAAGTGTCCATTTATCCTTTTCTCTTGGTCTTGTCCTGTCCTGCTCAGTTGCCCTAAACACTTCACATTTATGTTCTTATTTCCACTTTTAACACGACATGCTGCCCTGTGGCGAGACACACATATTAATACAGTGCCGGCTGACACACAAGTGGTGCGTGTGAAGGTAATATTGACTAAAGTGAGAACGAGCTGTGGAGTCCTCTGGGAGCTAAGTGTCCTTGATGCTGGATATCTATAATCTGTTTGGTACGGCGCCTCTGAATGAGACACATTGTATTATATTAGCAGCCAAACTATGCATGCACTGACTCCATGAGAACAAAAGCACCTCAACTGAAGTCCCTTCTTCACAGTTTAAATGTTTATTGCTATGTCGCTGCACATGCTGTAAGATCAGAAAGAAGTTTGCCCTTTTCTCTTCTTTTTTTCATCTGAGTTGAAGAAAATGAGGGCACGCTTATGTAAGTCGTCGCTGTCGTCATGTCACAAATAAAAATTTTATAGAGTCACTATAGTTGTCTTATGTATTCACAAAGGGATAAAGTACAGGTTTCTTTACTCACAATGTGGCTATTTCTGCCCTCACAGCTATCTTTGTCCCTAATGTGCAAAGCAATTTGTGAAATCACTTGGCTCTACAAAACAAGTGCATTTTGGTGTTAGTTATAAATATGTACTCCAACTGTGAAATGAGCTCCTATTCATCTTCAATACCAATTTAGTAAATCTGTTGGAGTAATTTGACCATATTATAGTCTCATATTGTATTGAGCCATTAACATAAAAACATAACTATGGGCATCTGTTAATCATAGATGAAAATTGATCAATTGGTTTCAAAGCTATTGGCTGATTGCCAGTCAGAGTTTGTGTGAGTTGCTGAGCACAGCAGCTCCTGATTTATTGGGTCTTTCATTGGGAGCTTGGTACAATTAAGTGATCTTGTTAAGGCTTTGGGCGCACAGCTTTTTCTGATGATGTCACTGTTTTTAGTCGTTGGGATAGTTACACGTTTTCTTGCAATTTGGAGACGTGACTGTCTTTTTGGCTGCCTCTCTTCTTCCTCAGAGATGATGTCATCGTCTTAGCATATCTGCTCCTTCTTCTGCTCAGTGCGCTCGGAGTCCCTTTGAGTTTTCGATCACGACTCTTCACTTCACAGCCTTTAAATCCAGGTTATTTATTTGAGTTGGATAAGGACAAACAGACAGACAAATCCAGGTCTGGCTCAAACTCTTGATATAAAATCTTTAGCTCATTGAGGCAGTCAGCTGTGCATTGGAAGGGTCTGACACCTGCTGTGGAGCTAACATGCTTAAGCTCACCTCATGTCACTGCTCCAGAGCAGATCAATGACAGTAATCCTCAAACTCAGAAAAAGTTTATTTCTAAACACATTACCACTTTGACAGAAATAAAGTGCATCCTAAATCCAAATCCACTTCATTTATAGACGACGACTGTCATCAAAGCAGTTCAGTTTGTCTACAAAGACTGTATGAAATTATATTATTATTCTTTCTTTATTTTCTTTAAGATCCTGGAAAAGCTATTGACAAAGAAATATGATGTGTAACATCATATTTGAAAACCTTTGACAACATTGGCACACACCAAACTAAATGTTTGTGTTACAGGAGCATGGGGCAGTCAGGTGATTGTCCCCAAGCAGGTGAATGCTGTGCTGGGGAAGAACGTGACCCTGGACTGTACCGTGGATGTGGGCTCAAACCTCACCCTCACCCAGAGCTCATGGGAGCGCCGCCTGCCCACCGGCTCCGTCACTGTGGCTGTGTACAACCCTCGGTTTGGGATCTCCATCCCCCCAGAGTTCAGCCAGCGCTTGTATTTTCGTTCACCCTCCTCACATGATGCCACCATTGTACTGGAAAATGTGGGCTTTTCCGATGTGGGAATGTACACCTGTAAAGTCGCAACTTTTCCTCTGGGAAACACGCAAGCCTCTACAACTGTCACTGTGCTTGGTAAGCACAATACCATTGATACTAATTAGTAAATACAATAATGGATTGTAGAAAGGGAACAGTAAGTGAGGAGTTTTATATAGTTTATATATGGAGTTATAAATAAAAATTTTGTATTTTAAATTTGAAATAAATTTGTTGCTTCTTTTTAACAAATGGAGAAACATTAGTGCAATGTCGTGGCGGCCTCAATAAGCTCCAGCACACATAGTGGTTCTAATTTTACACTCCTAAATTTCATTCCTCTCATAAACTGCCTCCCCTTAACATAACTTAGGCCACAGTAAGTGAGAATTCCTATGGGTAACTGTTGTGCTTTAAATCTGCATAACACACAAGTAGTCCAACTACAGAGAAATCAGTCTGTATCACTGCTCTGCAGTCATTTATGTCCCACGTAGATGCATTCTTATGAAAAAAGATTTATTTTAGAAAGATTTGTAGACTATATTTCAAAGCAGAACAATTAAAGATTTGAATTTATTGTTTGTTTTCTCCCATAAATGTTCCTGTAAGATTGCTGAAAGATATATATTGTAGATCTCCTATGGGGTAACATGCTCAGTCAATCCTTTCTAAAGTCATAAAAGTAGTACTAATGTAGAATGTAATGCTGTTATGAATAACCCTCTCTTCCACACCTTGTTCATTTAAAACAGTGGAACCCAAGGTCTATGTATCCGCTGGGTCCACTGCCCTCATTGATGGTGGTAATGAGACTGTGGTAGCCACATGCATTGCGGAGCGGGCTCGACCAGCAGCAGAAGTATCCTGGGAGTCCAACCTCTTCGGCCAGTCGGACGTCCAGCTTTATAATGAAGCCAATGGCACCACTAGTGTACAGGCACGGTACCTATGGCAGCCCACACGCCACGTTCAGGGACACACCCTCACCTGTGTGGTTCGCCACCCAGCTCTGCAGACAGATTTCAGGATCCCCTACCAGCTCAATGTGCAATGTAAGTATCATGTACCAAGCTATTTTCTCTTATGAATAACAATTCAAATAAACATAATAAATAATTGGCAATGTTTATTTTCCTTGTCTAGTCTTGTATGAACATGGATTTATACAGTGACCTTAGAGCACTCTAAAAGACAGGCTGATATCTCTGGGCTATTAATGCCCTCACAGTCCAGAGCACTAAAAGACAGACTGTCCTCAAGAGTTAGCTGATATAAAGCAGAGCGCAGGCTAGACTACCATTATTAAACACCACGGCATTAGGTTTGAATCATGGTGCTTTTGACATTATATTTTCTTCTTCTTGAAGTTGCCCCGGATATATCAGTGGTTGGTTATGATGGAGATTGGTATGTCGGTCGAGAAAATGTTCAGATGACCTGTAAAGCCAATGCTAACCCTCCAGCTCATCACTTCAGATGGATCAGGTGTGTTTGAACTCGCCAAACTTATCCATGCACTGACAAAGCTAAATCAATATGGAAGGTGTTTTCTTAACTTGACTGAAGTTGATATTTATATCTTTTTAATGCCAAGTACCACTGTCTCTGTTTCCCAGATTAGACAGTGAAATGCCAGAGGGCGTCGAAGTAATAAACAGCACTTTGCTCTTCCTGCGTCCCCTCCAGCGAAATGACTCTGGAGTTTACAGGTGTGAGGTTGCCAATGACATCAACCTCCGCAGTCGGGATGTGCGCATCCTCATACAAGGTGAGCCCAGTTTACACAGAACACAGCTGACTCCTATTGCTCCCATAGGAAGCACTGTGTGAGCTTGTACGTCACGGCACTATTGCTGCCTGTGTCAATGTCCTTCAGCTGAAATGTGACTCTGGTTCAGTTTTGCCTGTTCGGTTCACACTGACAGTCTGCCATTCAAATCTTAGGGCATATCTATGGTGTTTCTCAAATCTTGTCTTGTCTGCTGAACTCAGATTTGGTCTTGATTAATCATCATTAGCCTTAATTACTACAGCATCTCTAAATGAATCATTTCTGGACCAGACAGCTGTAAATATTTGGGTTCTTTTCTCCACTATAGTGCCTCACATTAGGGCTCTTGTTCCTTGGCATGTACACTGTATGTGTTTCTCTGCTGTACGTTATACGCATGCTCCTCTGGTTGCATAAACTCTGGTCTGTGGAGGCTCTTTGTGAATGGAGCGGTGCCTATGATGTGATTTCTCTTACATCTCTCTCTCACTTCTGTGTTTCATTTCTTTTGCTTGTGTCATGCAGTAAGAGGCAGAAGCCTGCAGCCTCACTGTGAGATGATGTCCCAGATTCATAAAACATTAAGGAGTTCTTTTCAACTCTTATTTATTATTTATCATCCACATTTCATTTTCCTTTGAGAGGACCTGTATGTCTATGTGCAGCTTACACATGTTGACGTGCCCTTCTTTATGTGTTGTTGTGGTTTGGTCCATAACTGTCAGCGTCCCTCCTGCTCACAGAGTACATTCATTTGCACTCAGTCCTCCGGGTTCATGTTTCTGATCTCTCGGATGTGAATCTCCACCTCACATCTGGCCTGGCATTTAGTTTGAAGTGGCAGAGCAATTGCTGCCCCATTAAGGCTTTCAGACTCTGATTCTTTCCAGTGCTTCAGCTCCTTCTGGTTATGGCCTGGGCCTTTCTGTTTAGTGGGTATCACTCCTCAAGTCAAACCTAGCCTAATGGTCGACTCTACTGGACTAGAGGTTTTAATGACAAACAACTGGCATTGCTTTGAAAAGAAAACGTGTAACTTCTAACATTTAAAAAATTCTGGGTTTTAGCTGACACAATTTATCAGTACAATTACAATTGAGAATTACTCATTTACTAAAATCCATAAATTCTAACACTTTTATCCCATGGACCCCACATTTTATTTTTGCTCAGAAGGCTTTGGTTTGCTCCTTTGGTTTTGCTCCTTTTTTAAATTTATAATTTATTAAATATGTTTTCTTAAACATTAGTATTTTAGTATTTAACAATTATTTAATAGCATTTAACAAATAGCATTTAACAAAGCAGTTTTTAAAGATATGACATTAAATGTTCTTTTTTTAGAGAACGTTCTTATGGAAATGGACAGATGGATGGATATTTCATGAGCGCTGATGCATGTACCAAACTAACATTTTAGTCTTTGACTTTGACTGCAAACCACAGCTCTCTGAGCCTTGTGTACTCTCTAGAATCATCATAGTTGATATAGTGTGTATATTGTTATCCCAGCCTAGAGAAATACTGATGTAGCTGACATTCTTCTCTTTGTCATCTCTTTGCTCCACTCCCTCTTCCTCTGGCCTTTCCCTCATTAGATCCTCCTGCCATGCCCTCCACCATCACTGCTCCTGTGCTAACCGCCTCCTCCTCCTTAGCGGATGATAAGGCCCATGTCCTCCTCAGCTCCCCTACGCTTCAAGCCATCCCTGTCGGTAATGTGGGGTCTGTAGTGGGTGGGGCAGTTGGCGGGGCCCTCTTCCTGCTGCTGGTGCTGTCATTGGCTGGAGTGCTTTACTTAAGAAAACAGCAGACCTTTCATGGGACCTACTACAACAAGCACTACATGGGCCACAATGACCTGCAGAAGCCCACTCAGCACGAGCTTCAGCCCACCAAAGGAAGCAGCCAGGCCGACCATGACCGCGAGGAGTGGGGCGACCGACAGCTCAAAGAGGAGCGTGAGCGAAGGAACCATAACAGTTACCATGGAGAGGAATACCCCGCTAACGGCTACACTAGAGCCATGAGGGAGAGTGGACAACATAATCACCAGAATCATCATAATACATCACGAGAACACAAGCCGTACCCAAGCCCGCGACAGGCTAAAAGCAGCAGGTATCCCCCTGTGAAACCCCTGGAGAAGTGCTCCTCCTATCTGTCGGACGACTGCTATGACAGCGGGCCAGAGGGAGACTATGTTGCCCACAAAGATGGGTCTGTGATTTCTCGTAGGGAGTGGTACGTTTGACAAGTGCCAACGTGAAGGATTTCACTAGAGCATATTTAGTCTGTGTAGATGAACATAAGCCTGTCAGTATTAAACAAGTGTCTCTGTGCCACTTGTTGAACATTTACTTTTGAAAAGTGGACAGAATGAACCCAACCACTTTAAAGTCCAAATTCTGGACATCACTAGTTCTTGTG
Source organism: Boleophthalmus pectinirostris (assembly GCF_026225935.1). Classification (NCBI taxonomy): domain Eukaryota; kingdom Metazoa; phylum Chordata; class Actinopteri; order Gobiiformes; family Gobiidae; genus Boleophthalmus; species Boleophthalmus pectinirostris. Next base: position 22,400,079 of record NW_026571018.1, on the reverse strand, counting down.
ATACCTCTGTAAAATTCAAGTTGTCTACTATGTTTAGTTGAATCCACAGAGTATTAAATTTGTGGGTCATAAATGTAATGCTCGCTTAGGTCTAACTGTTGGTTTTGTTTACAATATTTAGATTAGGGAACTTTGACCACTTTAACTTTTGACCATATTGACCAATTTGATAGCTGAGTATTTATGGTTTATAAAGTATCTGTGGAATAAGATTTTTGTTTGTAATTCAGCAGGTGAAGTACTGACTGCAATTTTGAGTTGGTATCTGTAAAGTGATAAAACCTAAATATAATGCACTGCCAATTAGCCAACTTTAAATGTGAGGCCACATTTAGTTGTGGCAAAAAATATTTTTTTCATTTTGGGGGAATTTGTGATTTCAGCCAATGTCCACATGCACATCCTGTCTGTGTCTATGTATAGACTGGGAATTAACACATGTAGTATTCCCTCTAATGTAGACGGTAAGACCAAGCAGGACTTTGCCATATGCTCAGGTAAATCACTGCTAGAATTTACCCTTTAGATGTAGTAGAAATAATCAGGAATGTGTGCATTTAACCACATTTTTCATTTTAGGCGCTTTATTGTCCTCCTTTCTTGATTTATTACATGAAAATTTGCACTCTTGCACTACCCCTGGTCTCCTGGAGATAAAGCAGCAGGGGCATTGTTCAGAGCAAGCTGAAGTATGGCGGTCACCGTGCACTCTCTCCATCAAAAATATTTCATTACACAAAGGACCCATTCAGGAGTTGATTATGTGCGCTTGCAAAAACAATAACTAGTGGTTTAATTTTACAAAGCTGCCACAACCTTACCCTTAATTTAATTTTAAAATAGCATTATGTTTTTAATTAACTTTGTGCCACACATGCACAGGGCACATCAGGTATTTCTATAGTACATTTTTATGTGTACTTTTGTCCCAATTTTCTTATATTGTTGCACTGAGTTTTACAATTTCATTTTGCTGTAGTCTTCTGTAGCTGTCTTATTTTCTCTTCCCTTTAGTGAAATTTTAGGGTAGAAATATTTTGATTACACTAATTTGAATGAGAAGGAGATCATACAGTCTCTTTCAGTTTGTTAATGATCGTGTATATGCTAGCTTTAGTTGTCACATGAAATGGTAGCTGAATGGAATTTAGCAAAAAAAAAAATTATTATAAAGACGTTTTCTGACAGCAGTAGCTTTTACTAATGAATAGTGTTAAAATTCAGGATTTCTGTAGCTTAAATCAAATGAACAAATTCTTAATATCACTTTTGTATAAAATTAACAGCCATCAAAATGTGTCTTTGCTGTTAAGCTTTTCGTTGTGAGATTTAATGTGATTTGTGCAATCAGAAAAAACAAATACTCCTAGATACTCACCAAAACTTTATTAGTATTACTACCTGTAACATCACTGGGGATTTTTTGCTGGTCTTAATTTTCTTGTGTTGTTCATTTTGTGCAATTTTCATGACTGACTGCCAGGTGCACACAAAAGTACATTTTGATTGTCTTGGACCTCACTGTTTTTGCTTTTTGCTGAGATATTACATGATTTATGAATGTTACGTATTGTACACTGCCCTATCAGAAAACACTACAAAATAAGTTTGACATGAGGCTCTATGGTTCTATTAATATTGAAAGTATTATTGGCAACATGAGCTTCAGCAGATCTGTTTGAACACTGTTGCAGTGGCCATGTTTACATGCACAACAAAAATCTGATGATCTGATTTCTGCAGAAAACAGATTATTGAAATATCAGTTACATGTGAGTAATCAGATGTATTTCTGGTTATTCAGACCTGTGCTGATGTTGACAAATAAAATTATGCAAAAAGGGCAAACTCATGGCAAAGACAAAAATGAGAAAATGTCAAAGATTTTAGTTATTAAATGATTGTACTTTGTATTCTAATTAAAATGGCTTCTCTAAAAATGTATTGATTTAACCGACACGTCACAAAAAGTTGGATTTCAGATTTCATTTGTGCATGTAAACAAAATCAGATGTAATTTTTGAGATATCTGATTATTCTAGTTATCAGATTTTTACCGGGCATGTAAATGTACCCAGTGAGTCGTATGACGTCGCCTCTGTCTCTTTTCAGTGATGAGTTATGTAATCAGCTCCAAGGTTGGCACCAACTGTCGTATTCATTTAGGGGCCTAATTTGAGGTGCTAATTTCTAACCAAGCTACTGTTTATTATAAGATCTAGGCATCCCTATTTAAAAGGGAAATGTATTTCTTTTGTCATGTATTATAACCACATGAAGAGATGATGGTGCAATCGATTGCTTTTCTGACCACTCTCATATAGCAAAGTGGAACAGGAAGTAGCTGTGAACCCTGACCCTTTTTGCTTCTATGCACTAAGACGGAAATGCCACTAATCAATATTACTATTTTTGCTTGACTTTCTAGTTTGCTCCCTGGCATCTACGATAAAAGAGGGTCTTATAGTCACCTGTATCCTGGGAAATGTCCTTCACTTTGAGTTGAAAAGTACAACTCGTGCCTTAGATGCTTACGAACTACTGGATTTTAGTTGTGGAAGTTAGGTTGATAGTTGTTGCCTTTCTGTTCCAAAATATATTGCAGTGTGTATGAATTCTTGCGTGCCATATTCTGCCACTTGTTTCCACACACTGTAGCCATAAACCTTGAGGCATTTGAATATATATGTATAAAAAAATTTGATATAGTGATCAGCCAATTATGATAAAAAATTCCAGTTTGAAAGTTAGCTGCATATGATTCTACATATACTATACAGGTGGTATTTTTGTTTTATTGTATTCACATGTATTCACATCATAGGCTCTGTCTTGGTTTCTTTTTCAAACGAATACGTACAGCTGACTCGTTGTCAAAAAGCACCTTATGATTGTTTTTGTATATAAAGAACAGTGACAAGAGTATTCATTTGTCTATTTGAGATACTTCAGTTCAATAAAGCACCTTAGCACCTGTGACTTTTTAATATTTTTTTCTTGAAACCATTACTCACACTGCTGTCTCGCTTTTGTGCCTCTACAAATGACATCATCTCCTCCTTCACACCGCCCCCCAGCCCACCCCACCGATCCAAGTGGGACGCTCAATGATGTAATCCGAAAAATTCCTCTCTTCTTATGCTACTGCATGTTCACATGGGGGCTTAAAGCCTTTTATGAAGTCCACTAGTCCATCCACGCTCAAGGGGGACCAGGCTTCCCCCTCACATACTATTCTATTATTTTTTTATTAGTATAACAAGCCCACTCTCTCTCTCCTCGCCCACAGCTCCCCCCTGTGTCGTTTCACCCACTGACTACCAGCTGGTAAAATTAAACGCTGAGTGTTTGTGTCTGGCCCAAAGTCCCCACTCTCCAGCCCATTGACTGTCCCCATGGCAACTGGCTCATCTGGAGTGGCTGACGGGAGTGCTCTTCCTCCTCCCGCTCCACCTGGCCACCCGAAAAGAGGGAGAGGGGAGAGACAGAGGTACAAGTGTGACAAAAGGCAATCCACTATGAGACAATTGGTTACCAGTGATTCACAGTGACCGGTTAAGGCAGGTGGTTTAGGGCACATTGACCTTGACACTGGACAGTAGGTGGCAAAGACGTGTCCCCCCTCCCCCCTGATCTGACCCCTCGGTCTTAACTGAGATCTTATCATGGCTGCAGCAGGAGTTGTCACTGTAACCTTGAAGCAAAGCAGTCTTAACCTATACACACATGCACAGGCACTTAGATGGTGCAGCTATAGGGATATTAAGGAAAATCTATAAGGTGAAATGCGAATGTGCAGTATATACTATATAAATGAATTACATGCATATTGCATATGCATAACAGTGGAGAATTGTTTTGTAGTACTGTTTTTTGATCCTGTTTCCTTTTGAATAGCTGCAAGTTATCATATTAAAGGTCCTGTATTATGCAAAATTGACTCTTGTGTGCTTTTAGTCATGCTAGAATGTAGTTACCTCATCAAAAACATACCTGGAGTTATGTTTTGTTTCATTCGCACGTTTGAGTAATCCTGCATTATTAGTCTGTCTATATCTCCAAAGCTCAAAATGCTCTGTTCCACCTTGTGATGTAATGAAGCAGTAGTTTAACAGCTATGTTTTATTTTTTGTTCAGTAAAGATTAACAACCCCAAGGCTGAATTTACCCAAATGATTTTAGTGAAGGTGTATAGAGACTAAAAACACAGCAGAGCACTTCTTGTATTACCACATGCCATCACGAGGTGGAATAGTGTTTTCTGTTTGAGAAGAAGGGGTTTGAGGGTTTGTGTTTGAAATGTGTGAATAAAACAATACTACAAAAAAATAAAAAATAAAAATAAACTCCAGGTATGTTTGTGAGGAAACAGTATTATAACAGAGATCAGAAAATAGTGTAAACCTTTTACATTGTTCAAGCTAGAAGGATGATTCATTCATGTTTTTACTATACTATACTTCATCCTCAATCAAGACATTTACAGGCACATTTTAGCACATTCCTGATGCATTATTAAAATATCATCTCAAAATCGTCATTAAGATAATATAGAGATATTTGTTTTTGTCAATTATCCCCACACATTAACTATGATTGACTATACTGTTGGTCCCTTGTTGTTGGTTTGGATTAATTCTTTAATAGCTCTACTAGTCTTGCTGTCACCACCAGAATCACAGTTTCCAAGGATACTTTTCTCAGCAAATAAATACCTCAAGCTGCAAAGATTAAATAGGCACTTTGGTAACAACACTAGAAGAAAATATCACAGTCCAAGACAGTCCAAGCGTCTGCTCTTCCTCCCCCATTGTCTTCGGTTAACATCTGTTGCTAAGTTTGGGCTCTTGTCTGCACCCCATGACTTAAGTTTAGATGGGGGGAGGCTGTGCTCTAGTCATTGCATCTTCTCTGACACTGAGGGGCACTCTGTTTAATTCATGATGTCCCTTCTCTTCACTGCTGACCTCACTCACAAAGTCACTTTATGGGCTTCATGCTGAGGATGATAGGACACTCTGTGCAAGAGAAATGTGCAGAAAATACGAAGCCAGTTTCCAAAGTGGGACAGTTGATCCACCCCTAATCCAGGCTCCCTCAAAAAGATTTTATACTGGGGAACATTTAACAATTAAAATATAGCAGAAATAAATGTATTTGTATTCAGGTTTGAGGACTTTTCCCCATTTTTACCCATTCAAAGATCATTTATTTTTCAAGATATAATATTTTTGTTTCAAATTGTTAAGTAATTACTATGGCAACAGTCCTAATTTTTCATCAATCTGAATCTTAGTTAAGATTTGTTAAATGAGATATAGTGACTGATGCAGGTCTAAAATACTGGATAAACAGAAATAAACATATAAAATGCATATAAGAGAGCTATACCCAGACCAAATGTGAACTAACAGGCCTAAGCAAGTATAACTTATCTCAAATGAAATACAAGTATTTTATGTTCACCAGATTATTGAACAGTCAGTTTACAAAAGTAATAGCATTCAAGCCAACAAAAATAAGTGAGTTGTTACGAAAGGGAGACTGTTACCCACAAACCCATTCTGTCTACTTCAAAGTGGAGTGTTATTTAAGATCCTCATCTCAGCACATCATTGATTTTTAGCCTACACCTCAACAGCTAAATCAACTGGAATTGAGCATGTCACACTTAGTCACCCTTTTCCCTCTGTCTCTTTGTCCTCTAGTTTTTCTGCGTCCTACAATCACTGTTTAATGCATTAGCTCTGATTGGCTGAAGCATGAGGCTCTGTTAGTTTAGTAACTAATCAGTATTAATCCTAATCCCTTCTGTGCATGGCATGGGGCGTATGTAAACATATGGTGTTACTAGGCTAATTCTGCAGACTTTAGAATTGCATTTTAATCTCAACACACAAAGTCGATGTCGGGGCATTTATGGTGAAGATACGACTAGAAAAAGTTTGAGTTCCAATTTTGTCTTTTTGTGTGCCAGGTTCAACTTGTTCCCACATTTCACTGGAGTAAATTGAGAAAATATGGATGGGAATGATAGCAGTCATTACAATTACTGAGGGAGGAACACCATGTACCAAAAACTTTGTGATACTGAAATGGTGATGGAAAAAGCTTAAAGGATTTCAAATGTTTCCAGTATTTTCTTCTGAATAAATGTAGAATTAAACTGTAGCAGATTTATGTTACCATTTAAAGGGCTGTGAACTGTTATGTTTATTATTAGGTTGCTGCCTTAAAGGTGCACTATGAAACTTGTCTCCATGGAGATGTTATTGCTTTGCCTATAGAATGTTCCACAATATAATAGTGTTTCTCTCCATGAAGACAAGCTCGTAACGTTACAGATTATAGGTTTACAGGGATAGTTACAGGTCGGACCTATGGAGAGGAGATGAAAAATGCCTGTAAAAAATGTGAAAGATAGATGTATTTAATGCCCTACTTCAGGACATTCTATGCAAAACTATAAACATTATAATGGAGACAAGATTGCAGACCACTCCAAGAGAAAAGTCCCGTAATATTATAATACAGTATACCAGAGGTATTCAAAATGGCAAGTTATGCCAAATTTCCTCCATCTTATTTTAGGAAAAGCTCAAAATGCATGACAATAAACAACAAAAAACACTGTATGAAACTGTATGGTATCCAAAATGATGTGGCAATTAACAAATAATGACAGTTCAAGAAATATTTTGCAAACGAAGTGGTTGCTGATGTAAAGTTGTTATCTGTACTTTTTTTTTTTTTTAACTTTATTTTTGTTTATCCTTTCAAGACTATTCTGAAATCACAGCATATGCCAGTGTCTTCTTCCCTGAATGTAAACACTGACTTTGCGGACAGAATCACCCCCTTTGCCTCTCTCTGCTCCTCTATGTCAGACCAGTCCCGCGCAGAGAGGTCCAACTCCATTGCTGTGGCTGGAGCTGTGATGGGTGCTGTCCTTGCCCTCTTCCTCATCACCGTTTTCATCATAGTCATCATCACTGCACGCAAGGCCCCCCCACCAGCTTTCTCAGATAAAGTGTAAGTCTCTCAAATAATTTATGCTTTTTACCTTGTTTAATTAATGACTTGTGAGTTTAACCCAAAATATATAGGACAAACTCTGTGCTCTGTGCATAAGTGCAATCTTGGCAGGACGCCCTTAACCCCGCTCTGATGTGCCACTAAACTAAACTTATAATGTGAGCAGCAAGTCGAATAACTGAGGTTGAATTATTTAGAAATAGCTTTGTCCCACGTTGATACAGCCCTGTAAATGCCAAGTGCTTTATGTGGGCTGAACATTCTTGCTCAAGTGAATTAAAACAGTGGTATAGAACGTTTATATATACAGTGATGAGAGATAATGCTGTGGAAAGCCTGGTTTTGAAATGCCTTAAGCAGATAAATATGTCCAGTAATTCTGATAAGCTTCTATTCTTCACATACAATTCAATGTAATGAGACCAGGAACCATATACTGCTCTTGCATGTGGCTATTTTGTACCGGGCATGCCATGACAGATTTTGTATTTCTCCATCTATTTTCTTCTTGCTCCAGGAATATGTTGACTCACCTTCCAATTTTCTGTTTTTGGCAGATTTTTATTTTGTTAAAATAGTGCCAGCTCATAAAAGGCAATGAAAACAGCAGAACTGTTGGCTGGTGACAAAAACAACAACTTGAAATACAATAGAGCACCTTTTGGAAGAGGACGTTTTTATTACATGTGCTTCTACGTTTTCTGGTGGAGGGTTCATCGCCTCCTTGTCTCCATGGAGAAGTTATTGTTTTGCCTGGGATGTTCATAGTATGACATTAAACGGCAGGCCGAGATACAGGTCAGATGTATGGAGAAGTGACCCCGCTCAGAGTACTATTGCATTTTTTGTCCAATATAAATACGTACAATTGAATGTATGCAAGATTTATAAGTTCAATAAAGTTTAATAAAATCTCTAAACATTCTACCTATCTACACTGATCTACTTTAAAGGCTTATATGGATTTTCTATTTAACAGAAACAACATAATTAATTATTTATGATGTACCTTTAGCAAATATGACAACATGGGAAAAGGCATAACATTGTCTGTCTTGGCTGCTCTGGTACACGGATACTACAGATGCTAAGTTGGTTTGTGGACACGACCAACTTAGCATCTTAAGTGTGACCCTGGCTCAGTGTCCTGTGCGGGGCTGTCAGGAGGGAGTGGAGGAAGGGCTGTCTCTCTTGGAGCTGCATGGGACAGAGGAGAGGACCTTACCCCTGTTCTTATTGCTCTTTATCCCAGAACGAAAAGCCACAGTTTAGAGTGATTTACAGTACAGGGAAATCAATGTCTGTCATGGTATGGTTTTATGAATGACAGTGGCCAGTGGAGTGAATTCTTTTAGTGGCGTTTTGGGAATACTCTGAATGAACCTCATCGTCTTTGTACCAGAGGAAGCCCTTTAGGATGTGCTTCCCACTCCACAAATGTTTCTACAAAATGGTTTTATCCTTAGCGACCCAGTGCAATTGGAATTTAAATCAATATTAAAGTCCATATGACAGGTTTGACTTCTAATTTCACTAAAATGTAGTTAACATAATTATAGACTAGATTAGATTACATTTGATATAAGATTTTGCTCAAAATCTTTCATTGTCCATAGTTTGACCTCTTTACTGAAGCAGATATGACATAGAGGTAACATAACTGTAGTAGCTATAATGTTAACAAGGGCCAAAGCGCATCTAATTTACACAACAGTCATGATTTATTTTATGTATGTATTTGACAGGGACAGTGTACATTAATCAATTTGACTGTAAATGTACCAGAATTAGCTAAAAGGCAATTTTTCATCTGTTGTTCCTGGGCAATGTTAAAAATGTTAAAAATGTCTCCCTAAAAACGATATGGTCAAACAATATAATGGTTCAGTGAGAGCAGGAAATATACTTAATTATAGCTTTTATATATATATATATGTAAAAAATGTTGGCAGTACCTTTATTATGTTAATAGAATTTTTAAATTGTAAGAAAAATTTGTTCCCTGTGCATAAATTGTCCCTGCATTTTGGATTGAATTTTGTGTATTAGATAAGGTTTCCCTGAACTCAGTGCTACTTCCTGTATTTATATTATTTAAATTTTATGCCTTGTCTTTGCAAACACACTTGACTGATATATGATAAGTTTTCTGACAGAGGGTTCCTCACCTGCTTGCCTCATGAAAATGTCTTTATCTGTCTAACACATCTGTCTTTCGTGTATTTAATTATAACAGCTGTTTGTATACAGCAATACGTTTTTGCAAAGTTTTATGCCATTTTGTGGAACATTTCAGAAAAAACAACTCTCTCATCTCTATTGAAAATATCTGGTTTCAGGCCCTCTAAAAACTTATGAAGTGCCCTTTTAAATAGTTTACTAGAATCCAGAATAGACTTGATTTTAGCACTTGCTCCTGATGAGTCCATCTAAAACTTTTTTCTTTTTTGTCCAAAGGATTGACCTCCCTCCCACTCACAAGCCGCCTCCTCCCTACTCAGAGCACCCGCCCGCCGTTCCTCTGGGGGTCCATGCATCGCAGGTGGCATGGCTGTGTCAGGTATTCCAAATCCGTCTTTGTACCTACCGTAAATGCAAATACTTGGCTGGATAATGATGATCAATGAGCACACAAATAAATGTCCTAAGTTATCCATAAGCTGCATGGCATTCTTGTATTGTAGTAAATTGAATTTATGACCATGGCTCAAAAGTAAATATTTTATTTACTCAGATGAAATATTTATAATTAATGTGCTCATACAAAAATAGATGTGAGTTCAGGGACAGGGGCCTGAAACTAACTTAAGCCTGAATACATGTAATGTTCATTGCGCTATGGCTTTCCGTTTCTATTCTTGTACTTTTATATTGATATGGTGTTACACCAGATGCCCTTCCTCACATAACATGAGCTTGATTTTTACTGTAGATGATATAAAGTGTTACACTGAGCATTTAAAGGTGCACTCTGTCAGTTTTCTGGTGAGTGGTCCGCCACCTCCTTGTCTCATTTGAGATTATCTAGCTTGCATTTATTCAGTGCCTGGTTCTCTGATTACTAAGAAATATTGGTAGTCACCTTTTCCTGGATCTGATCTGTAACTTGACCGTACTATGCCGTATGTGGAACATGCCAAGCAAAGCTGTAACATTTGGAAACAAGTAGGTGGTGAAAAAAAGAAGTTAGAGAACCTTTAAGTCAAGCAATTTCATGTAGAAAATAAATCACATTAATTAATGAATGTGTTTATCTCCAGGCTCGCAGGGCAGAGCGCAGGTACGAGCAAACAGACCACCCAAACACTGAGACCCCCTCCTCCAGGTGCAGACAGGTGAAACAGCCAAGCTCCACCCAGCGGAGCCCCACCCAGCAGCCGTCTCACCTCGAGTGGGTGTGTCACCAGAGTGGAACAGACCGGGTCTACATTAACCACCGTGAACACTATGTATGAGACAAACATACTGTGCAGTGTAACTTCAACAGGGATTCATTGTATATAACTCCAGAACTTGTATTTTCAGTGAATGTAATGTTTCATATTATGGGCTATATGTTGACACTGTGGTTCAGTATTGGCCTAGTACATAATTATGCTGCAATTTTTGTCAAGGAAGCTATAAGGGAATCACATGCTGATAATAGGTTAGATTTGTTTAGGACACACTTTGACTTTACCTCATTATATTGAAATATTCTCTGACTTTAGGGCTAAATATGCCACTGTCAATATCATTTATAAGAGACTGTCAGACCAATCATTTTCTATAAAGCTGTGTCTGTAAAAATTATTTTGCCAACATTTGCCTGTAGTAGCTAGAGTGTTAGTTAATATAATAGGAATTTCTGTATATTTTGTATAAAAGACAACAGTCAGTGACTAAAGGGAAGACGCCAACTTGTACATTATCCTGGAGAACTGTTTAAGTGCCATATTGGAGTATTTTTATTGTTATTTCATTTTCATTTCATGTTATTTCATTGTTATTATTGCTTACAACACCTTATAATTTGAAAGGCATTTTTCTGCACCGGTCACAAGGACAAAGAAAATAGTTGTTCCTAAACAAGACTGCTGAATGAAGTGTAAATGTGTTCGAGAGCCTCCTCAAACAACCACAGAGGAGAGGGCTGAGTCACGACTTGTGGGAAGGAGGGAGAAAAAGTCCTTGAATTTCTCAGCATTTGAACTGATGCGAGGAGGATTGTTAGTGATTCCTATAATAATATTGTACCAGACAACAAAGAACAGCCCACCCATGTTAAGTAGGCCCATTTGGGCTTATTAAGTAATTCTAACTTATTTCACTTACTAGAATTCAAGAGGATGCACCTAGATAGAAGGCACTGTTATTTTCACAGTCCTGCCTCAATTTGTGTGAATGTGAAAGAAGATATTTGACAAGAGCGACACACCGTGGCCACATCAAATACTACAAATATCAGCCCATTTGAAACATTCAAATGAATTCCAATAAATCAATTATGGTATAGATGTATTACTGTAAAATAACAAAATAAAACAATAAATAAAACTTAAGTAAGTTTACCAACAGGGTGTTTGTGTTTTAATTGGGGATCGTTACAGTAAATTATGACAGTATAAAACAATAAATACCCCAAAGATTAAGTAAACATTGAAAAACATCAGCACGATATTTTAGACTAGTTGTGGCTATCAAATCGTTCATTTTAGCATAAAACGCAACAATACAAAGAACATTTTTGGCACAACGACACAAAGCCTCACAGTTGTGGCCAGTGGCCTATTGTTGCTCTCCAGAGTTCAACTAGAAGTAAGTACCGTTCAACTTTACTGTGCATTATTGGAGACATTACAAATAATAACGACTGCTATTTAAGACATTGTAGTTTGCAGCTGCGTTTAAAATGTGAAAGCATAATGGAAAAAGACACATAAAATGCTAATTCGCAGGCCCACTACAGCTAATTAGCTTTGCCTTGAACTTGAAACACTGTTGGAAGCAACTACTCTCAGTGCTAAAAACATATGTTTTATGAGGCGTGTCGTGGAGTTTAATTACGTAGGTCTAGCTACCTGTTTATGACAATGATTATTTTAATGTGCTTTCATGACTTCCAACTATGGGCAATATACTTTAAAGGTGCTTTTCTGGTGGTTCGCTACCTATTTTTTTCCGATGGAGATGTTATCATTTTGCTTGGAATGTTCCACAGTATGGCATTAAACTTGCATTTTTACAATTACATTTTTGATATTGCTCATAAATTCATTGAATAACATGCATTCTGTGAGTATCCTCTGCATTCGATTTGAGTAATGACTTGGCCTGGTGGCGCCACCTGCTTGTATCCATGGAGATAGATAAGTTAAATGTCATACTGTGGAACATTCTAACCAAAACAGTTAATGACAAGCAGGTGGAAGACCTCCCACCAGAAATGTTACATAGTGCACCTTCAAGAATCAAATAGCCTACTAGTTTACCTCCAGCTCCATATGCAAAACATTTGGTTAAACAAACTGTGATTGTTCTTGGGGGTGTTTTGAACAAGTTCATGAAAATGTGCCAGAGGAGAGTAATGCATTGAATAAATTCCTCCCCTCTTCTCTGTAGTGAATGGCAGCTTTGTTTCTGCTGTCAGGATCAATTAAATCTTGCTCCCATAAACAAACATGGAGGAGGTGAACAAATGGAAATGAGTTGCCTCCAGCGGCCCCAAACAGGATGACCCTTTAACATCAAACTGCTTCACCTGCATTTTAACAAACAAATTGTTTACTTGGACTTTGCTTTCTGTTTTGTGGCGGCTGCAACAGCTGTTATGGCAGGTTTGGAGGCCGGCTCTGAGGGCTCTGAGGGTCTCACTGACTCATACAAGCTGGAGAAGCTAAAGAAACGTGTAAGCACAGTTTATTACATAATACACTTTGAAACATGCACATGAGGCTTTCTAACACTGTGGAGGTACTTACAGGCTCTTGATTTTCTTTATAAACGCTTTTACTGCTCTTGTGATTCTTCTTATCCGTACCTTGAGGTCATAGGCATTATTATAAATATCAGAAAGACTTTGCAATCAAAGCTGTTTCATAACTTATAACTAGTGATGCTATATTATAAGTCATAGTCAATAAACTACTTACTTGCTGCTTTTTATACAATATAGGGAAAGAGAACATGGCAATTACAGCTGTAAAAACAGAAACAAACTATTATTATATTAATTAAAATATTAAACACATACATAATAATAATAATTATTAGTAGTAGTAGTAGTATTTTTTTCAAATGTTTTTGTGTTTGGAAGTAACTGCATATTTTGTTTTTAGAGATTTGCTTTGATGGTCCTGAAGCATCTAGAACTTACCAGTGATGACAAGAGTGAGTCCAGTGGTCATCACACCAACATAAGTCAGTAAGTACAGGAGCACTGCAAACTGTAGAAAGAAGAAGAAGATAGTCTTAGCTCTGTTATGTGAGTTGTGTGAAGACTTATTATGTATGTATGTATTATGTATGTAACATTTTATAGAATTTCCCTTGACCTTAACACTACTGAGCACCAGGGCTTGACATATTTAAAATATATATCTGGTATTTCAATTCACCTTTCACTTTTTTCATTGTCATAACATTAGGAGTGGCAAACTGAATGTGTTTCTAGCTAAGAATTAAAATCAACTCAAATTTTGCCAGCTGCTCAAATATCAAGACTTGTTTATGTCATTAGTTAGTTGTAATAAACTTAACCTAATGAAAAAACACATCTCTGACAGATTTTTGACTGTGGAGACCTTGATGGAGTCAACTATGTTCTCGATGAAGAGCAGCCGTTTGATTTCAGTCACTGCGAATGCGATCAACAGCACCACCTCCTCCACCAGAGCCACAGTCTCCTTATCTGTGAGTGTGCTGTCATAGTCCAAGTACGACCTGCAGAACAACAGGTAATTAAACCCCAATCATTTATTTAGCTAACTCATAAGGTTATTATTAAGATTTTAATTATGTATATTTCTCACTAATAATTATAAATAAATCAAGCAGTAATCAAAAAATAAAACAACTTAAATGATGAACAAAAATGTATAGCAGTCAAACAGAGGCCAACCAACAGAAAGATAAAAAATAAAATGAATTTAATGAGTAGAATTGAGCTGTCCCAGCAACGCATGTAGAGAAACACAAATATTGTTTATAATTATAAAAATAATAATAATACCAGTGGAAGAGGGGGGTATGTATTTATTTGTTTGCTTGTCTATTTAAATGGGACAGTGCACATTAATTACCATGAACCCAGTAAATATGCCAGATTTCTGTAGAGAGAGATCTGTAGTCCAAAATATCTGTGTCATTTCCATTTTGTGATTGTGTTTTATTGTTTCTGTTTGGATTCTGCTGTGTTAATTGTACTTAATTACAAAAAATAAACTAAAACAAACAAAAACAAAACACAAGCTCTGTTTTTTTGGGTCTGACTCACTGAAAAGGGTGCACCCCAGGGTTCCAGCGCAGCAGCTCCAGTAGCTTGTAGTAGAGACGTAGAGTGAAGGTGATACACAGGATGCCCAGGCAGATGTGGGACAGGACTGTGATGGCACTCAGCTGGAACATACTGGCCAGACTCACGACCAGCCCTGTGAAGATTATGCCCGTCTTTCGGACCTTTTTCCAATAGACCAGCTCCACCACTGCCAAGAGACACAAAAACTGATAGAGGACTCTAAACATATGGTTCACTACCTCACTGTGACAGACTAAAAACCTTTCTACCTTCATGGAGACCAAATCAGACCATGTTACAGGTCAGATCTTTGGAGAGACATCCCCGCTCACAGTCAGAATGCCTGTTTTTCTAGATATTTTTGAGAAACCATCTGTAATTTCATAAATATAAAGTAGAGCTGTTTAATGTCATACTATGGAACATTCCAGCCAGAGCAGTGATATCCATGGAAAAAAAAAACTGGTGACAGGCCCCACACCTTTAAACAACACCTTTGTCAATCCATGGGTTTCAGAATGATGAAAAATGTGCACTGTTGTCATCTCAATTGACAATTTAAACAACAACAAAAAAGTCACATATAACAGGATACTGAAACTATGATACCCGATAGCAATAAAATATGTTTTGAAAACTGGTAGCGCAAAAGCAATATACCACAAAATGTGTTTGCTGCACACTATTGACAAAATGCTAGGTCAGAACTAATGTTCATGATTAGTCAGCATATGAGTCATATAAATACAATAACAGCTGCTATAGAATCACTGTCCAAGTAATTTTCCTTGTGGATCAATAAAGTTTGTGTAAATCTAAGTCTAAGTCTAGCGAAGTAGTTAGATGTGGATTAGTGTTAATGCAAAACCATCTGATATGTAAACATAATAATCAAACAGTGAATAGTGAACAAGCAACAAGTCTGTTATTATCATTAAGTGTTGGGTCAAGATGTATTCAGTCAAGTCAGTCTATCACACTCAATACACACTCAGTGCATATGATAGAGATACAAACGAAAAGTCTGAAAATAACTCAACCCAAATATTCAATCAGTGCTTAAATCTCATTTAGCTTTTGTCCATCTGTCGTCAAATGAAAGACATGCTGGACTTGACAGGCCTGTCTCTGTTTGCACCTGTGTCCATTTAAATCATCCTGTCTGCGTTTGACACTGACCGATCACTTCCTGCTGACTCTCATTCACATTTATTCAAACATTCAGCTTGGATTTTCTTACATTTAGAGGCCATTTCTGCTGTGTTCCTGCCTGGTCTTCTCTCCTCTCTGCTGGCTTCCAGTGCAGGCTTTTTTTGGCTTTCCCAGCCTGTCAGCAATATAAGGTCTGGCTGGCCTAATTTTATCCTGTATTGGATACCCCCTGTTTGGATTCACACACACACTCAAAGGGGAACCTGAGACTAAAGCCTGTACATGTCCCTCAGCTCTCAGTCTCTCGTGGGTCCTCCGTCAGTGAACAGCCGACCTGCAGCCACTGTGCCACATGTGGGACACTCCATAGCAGCCATTTCATATACATTTTATATTTTTCACTCACTTGATTCATTGCTATAGTATAGTATAGTATAGTATAGGTAACAAAGTTAATACTAAGCTAATTTCACAGTCACCTTTATGTCACCTTGTTGAATCCCATTAGAACAAACCACTAGTGAGGCTCTTTCATACTATGTGAATGCAAATGAGACGGAGCATCTCTGCTCTTTACTCCCTCTGGTGCTTACAGGTCTAATTAAAAATGATACATTGCAGCACGGGTGTGATGCTAACTGAAGGCTCTGCTCTGTCTGAGGCTCTGTTAGGCTCTAATCTGAGTTTTAATTTAAAGTGGCACTAAACACCTATACTCCTTCCACAACCACATTTCAAATAGATTTTTAAGTGAGTAGTTCCTAAAGTACTGAAGTAAAGAGTGATCTTTTGCTTCATATCTTAGAGTAGTCTGGTCAGGGCTGTAAACGTAAACTATGCATATTCTCACCTTAAATTCACACTTCCTTGTTATAGATAGGTTGCGGCAGACACTTACACCTACAAAGATTAATAAAATGTACATAATGAGGGTGTATGGCACATTGGCACTCTCCACATAGTCCACACCATCTATATTGAATCTAGGGACTATAGTTTGTTTTTTTGAATTTTTTTTCTAAAGGTTTTAAATCTGATCTGAAGCATTTCTGTGACCTTTTCAGCTAACCTCAGTAGAACGGCACCCTGGAGAAAGTTTGAGGATATTTACTGTGACTTGTGATGTCTTGGTGGGCAACAGTAAGTAGTTTATGGAAGGAATGACTGCATTACTAGTGAGACATGGGGGTAGAAGCAAAACAAAACAAGTAACAATTAAAATCAGGGGATACTGTGTATGTAAAATCAAGTTTTTATGATGTCATAATGGTGTTTACTGTATTTTGATTGATCCATACCTGTTTGAGTAATTCTTTATTGTTTGTACTGTATTTGTGATTATTACAGAAAATTCTGAATCCACAAAGGTTTCAAAATGTCACATGCCATTATGAAGAGATGGGACCTGTCTATTCTGCTGTTTCTGTTCAGTTCTATTGGTTTCAGGAAATCAACAGACCCATTACTGTGGAGCTCAACAGTGACCGCCCACTCCCTGGTTCTGGAAATATATATTTTTTCCGATAAAAATGAATATTCAAAGTTAGCAATCTTAAATTTTATTTAAAATCTGTTTCTGAAATTTTATACACAGCCAAGTTATTTGCAGTTTGCAGAATCATTCATTTTAAATGTGTTTTTTGGACTTAAACAGCTTTCAATATTTGAATTTTTCAAAAAGTGTACGGGGAAAAGACGTGGAAACTTTATTTCTGGAACCTAAGCAGACAGTCACTGTTGAGCTCTAATAATAAGCCATTTTAGATCAATATTATGGTTTACTGTGAACTGAATGTAAAATAATAGTCTCCATTCACATGTTATGGTTTAATACTAAAAACTTGAAAAAACATAATATCTTCTTTAAATAACCCTATAGCCCTAGTGTTAAATGTCAATTTCACAGTTCGGCTTTAATATCAGTGTCATATTTTTGGGTGTTTTAGCTGAAGATGACTCATAAATTAAAAGTAGGCTATGTACACTGGATAGATTTTTGTTGGTTTGTTTGTTTGTGTGTTTAACCAAATTTTGAAATAAGCGATGTTTTCTGCACTTGCTGATTGCTCTTGGTTGTTAGTAAATAGCCATCCATGCAGTAATCCGGTACAGTCCATAATCCAACCGATCAAAGGGTAAGATTAACAGGGTGGGAGGGGCCAACTGCAGATAGGAGGATGTGGAGGCAGTGAGCTCAGGCAGGGATAAACCAGGCCATGATTGGTGCATATAAATAGCTAGCCAATCACAAAGCAGGCAAGGAGCATAACAAGACAAAAACAGAGAGCTGGGGAAAGAGGAGAGAGCTATGAAAAAGCGAGGGAGAAGGTGAAATTACGGCAGCAGAGAGACAAGCGACGAGCAGAAGAAGATGGGCAGGATGAAGCACTGCTGAAGTCTCCAGAGAGAGACAGAGGAGAGGCACAGAGGAGAGGGAGATGAGCCGGTAACACAGAGCTGCAGCATCTGCTTAGACATGCCATGCTCTGAGCCTAGAGCACGGCTACGCACTTAGGCCTCCTTCACTCAAGCAACCAGCACAACCTGCTTTCACCACAGTGATGAGGACAGCCAGGAAGGGCAGTGTGGAGATGCCTGCGTTTGTGCGTCAGCTGGTGAAGGAGACAGAGAAGAGGGTCAGCTCCTTCTTTAAAGGGGGCCGAGGGGGGGCTGCTGAGGGGGAGCATCCAGCAGAAGGAGAGAGGGAGGAGGTGATACCCAGCCCGTACCTGGACAGGCCTGTTTTGGACAAACTCACAGAGGAGGGCTGCACCCGCTGGGGGCTCACCTATGCCCTGGGGAGCATGCAGGGCTGGAGAGCCAACATGGAGGACTTCCACAACTGTGTACCCCAGCTGGGGGGCGAGCTGTCCGAATGGAGTTTCTTTGCTGTGTTTGATGGCCATGCGGGCAATACAGTGGCACAATATTGCTCCCAGCACCTTTTAGGAAACCTCCTGACCACAGGTGAGTTATGTAACAGAATATGTTGTGAATATAACAGAGAGTGTGGTAACAAGCATTATGTAAGTGAATCATTATGTGTGCATTGATGTTTGCACGCGAGGGAAAGCTGTTATACATGTCACTCTATGTACCATAATACTTTGGAAAAGCTTTCTTTAAAATATCTGTTGTGGCCACAGGTGGAATGGGACCAGAGGATGACCCTGAAAAAGTAAAAGACTCCATTATTGAAGGCTTTTTGCAAACGGACAAGCATCTTCAGACAGTGGCCCGCAGAGAGGGGTGGGAAAGAGGGGGCACTACTGTGGTGGCCACTCTCATCTCTCCATTCTACATCTACTTTGCGAATTGTGGCGACTCCAGGGCCATGCTGTGTAGATCAGGCCAGGTGTGCTTCTCCACCAGTGACCATAAACCGTACAGCCCCCTGGAGAAGGAGCGCATCGAGAGCGCAGGGGGGTCCGTGTGCCTCCAAAGGATCAATGGCTCCCTGGCTGTGTCCCGCGCATTGGGGGACTTCAGCTACAAAGGGGCAGAGAACAGGACTCCCAGTGAGCAGATGGTGTCACCTGAACCTGAGGTGTGTGTGGTGGAGCGCTCCCCAGCCGATGAATTCTTGGTTCTGGCCTGTGATGGTGTTTGGGACACCATCACTAACGAAGAGCTGTGCGCCTTCATCCACAACCGCCTCCAAGTTTGCACTGACCTGAGGGATGTCTGCTCCCAAGTCATCGACCTCTGCCTTTATAAGGTCAGCCACTCAAATCAATGTCTCAGCTGATTAGGGAGTTACATCACTAGAAATGCACTGTGGCTCATGACATAATCCTACTCAACACTGGAACATTTAACTGAAGGTGTGAAAAGTCATTTTAGGAAGTGATGGATGGCTGTAACTGGTTAGGAATTAACAGTTTATTGAATGTTAATACACTCAACAAATGAAAGAAAATAAGAAAAATGGTGCATGTATAAAACATTAGAGGCAATTGGGATCAACATAAAGTCAAGAGGGCACACAGAATATGAAAGCTAAGAAACTGATTTATCATTATCTAGTAAGTGCCAGAGTTTAATTCAGTCTCTTCTTGCACAGCAGGTGCAAATAACACCCCACACTTTTGTATGTGCTTAAAGTACAACACTGACAGGGGTCGCCTAAAATAGAGCCGAGAGTGTGATAGCGGGTGGGATAATTCTCAGTTCATGTGAGGACCATTTTCTTCTAGTTTTATGGTAAACGTGTTAGACTCTGCATTCTTTGTACCCACATGTGGTACAAATGAGAACACGTGCTTTGAGGGTCAGAAGAATAAACCACAACATCAGGTCACTGTGGTTCACCTTATGTAAATGATGTTTCTGTTCTCATGTCAGTACATCTTAGAGTCAAAGCACAGTACACTGAATCGCCGCAGGTCAGAGAGGGTCCACAGCTGTATTCAGTGTGCTTTGACCGTCATGTCCATCATGTCACACAATTATGTAACATGAACTTCAGCATGGATACACAGAGTGACCTCAAGACATCAACATCTTCCTTCATTTACAATTCTTTGCTCAGCTGTGTCTCTGTTGAGCTAATGGGCGAGTCTCAGCACAATAGGTTCTTTCTAGCACAGCTCAGTCCTGACAAAGGTTTTTTTTTTTTTAAATTTGTAATGAGTTTGGCTGATGGGACGTTTTGCTTCACAGGGCAGCCTGGACAACATCAGCATCATTGTGCTTTGTTTCCCTGGCGCCCCCCAACTTTCGGCTGAGGCACTGCATCAGGAGGCTGAGCTGGAGGACCTGCTGGAGTCTAAAGTGGCAGGTATGTTCTTCTGTGAAAGCACCTTTTTTGTTACCCATTTTATACATCTTATTACATTAGATGTAAAACAATGAAAGTCAGTTAAACTTAATTTGGTCTGTTAAGTACTGCTGGAGCAGGAATCCTCACTATATATATAATATTTGTAATCCATTAAGAACATGCTATACTTGCATAGTTAATATACAGTAATTAAGACATCATGTGAGTTAAAGGTTGTTTGCTCCCTTGTGTTGGACTCATACACAATTTTTATTTACTTCATTTCTGCAGAGCAGTAGTTTCTAAAATGGATGTTGCATTTCATTGTGTTTTGACAGAGATTTATGAGGAGTTTTGCAACAGAGGAGAGGAGCCTGACCTACTATCTGTTCTCACGGTCCTGGCATCAAGCGTCATCCCTGGTTTACCACCAGGGGGCGGCATACAGAGCAAGTAAGATACATCCCAAGAAACACATTTTATACATTTATTGTACATGTTACAGATAATTCTTCTGTTTTGTAGGAGAAACTGCATAATTTCTGCATACTATCAGCAAAAAGAAATACACAAGCCAACTGTACCAAATGTAAGTACATGCCGTGAAAAATAATGAATGCTGCATTCTTTACTAATATTTTCTTTTGGTGTTTCTAGGGATTGGGAGGTTCCTAAGACATTACGAGGAAAACTGAAAGAGACTGTAATTATTGTTAATACAAAATCTTCATATGTGCAAAAAGAGATAGATGTTTGTTTACACTGTGTTGACAAGCAGCACCTTGTCAGGAAAAATACTGAATGGATAGGAGAAGGCTCAAATACAATTTATATTTGCACTACATTTTCTAATGCTCTCAGAGACACACCCTGCCTCAGTCATTTATGGCCTGTAACACTCAAAATAACATACTGTGAAGTACTTATTTCAGGTAACAGAGGAGTAGCACACAGTAAGTAACATGAAGTCAAATGTAAAAGATATTCAAAGTTGCCAACTAAATGTAATATGCTAATGCTCTAGTTTGTAAATGGAAGTGTCGTTGCCAACGGCAAATAGGAATGTACTATTATGAAATTAGATTAAAGGTTAAGCTATTAAGTTTAAGATTTAACTTTGCATATTATAATAAACATCTCTTTAGTGTCCCTAAGTTCTGTATTGAACTCAGTATAAAAGAATGCTTTGAAAAATATGCTGCATGTTGTGGATACATTTGACAGAAATGAGATGTTATATAGAGTAAATATATGAAGAAATACATATAAAAGTGAATTTATTTATCTTTTCTATTTATTTCAGTACACATCTGTCTGTACAATGTGAGATTTATTTTTTCAAATGAAATGTTGATACAGTAATTTCTGTGTTGCCTTATTATATTTTGTAAGACATAAGAGCATCAACATCGCTACTGTACTGTGCTGAAGTGTTACTGTTACTACTTTTCTGTCTATAGAAATATAAGTCATGATTACTTTATTCTAATAAAGTTTTAACATTGCTTGTTTCTTTTTATACTGCCACAACAAACAAGTAGGAGAATTGCTGATAGTTACTATGCATTTCCTTAATACTAACAAATCTTAAGCTTTTAGCTTTATGCTAATCTTTCTCATCAAAAGGATTATGAGGGATTTGTTTGCATAGAAAAGGACCTCCTCCATGAAGCTTGAGGCTGCTTTAGAGGCAGGAGAGTGATCCTACATCTGTCTGTACTGCTCTTACGGACATGAGGGTGTCCTCCAGAGGTCCAGTTTGATTAGATGTGTGCCTCTTAAAACCTTGCGCCATGCTGTTCTTTGACGACTAATGTGAATTTCAATTACAAATGGTGAAAAGAAAATGCATAAAGAAACACTGTTTTTTTCTATTTGTCATAGGTTAGTTTATATCTTCCACCACTGACCTAATGATCTAATAGCAGACCATCTCAGACATACAAATATATGGTCAAGGATACACTTAAATCAGTGGCTCTCTTCAAAGGCTCCTTCAGGGCATCTTTGGTGATTGCATTTGTATGAGCCAATCACTTCATGACATCAGACATCTCTTTACTGCCCCAGTACTGTTCTCCTCTGTCCGTGAAACAACCGCTTAAACACAAATTCAACTTAAGATGCATAGAGTTTACATAGAAATTGTTCAGGAAAAATACAGAGTGAATTGAAAAGACATGGTGTTATCCTACAAAAAATATTTTGGCATTTAAGTTTGGCTCCATGCAACACCAGAACACCTGAACACAGCTACCTGCTACCTATCTACACTGGTCTCCTGCAGGCGGTTGTTCATGATGCCCAGAGCTCCGACACCCCCGGAGAAGCCATTCTGGTGGGCATAGCTCTGTCTGGGGCCCTGGTGAGCAGTCTCACTCAGCTGCTTCTGGAGCAGAGCCAGAGACACTTTATTGGACACCATGAACTCATTGACAGAGATCATCTCTCCGGACAGACGCCTGCCCAAATGTACAGCTCCATCTCCTGCCCCATCAGTCTCACTCTCAAAGACTGTCTCCACAGAGCCATCCTTGTAGGGGCGTCTCCCAGTCCTGCGCTGAGAGGAGGCCGGGTGCACTGTGTTGCACTTGAAGCGTTTTTGATTCAGATGTCGGGGCAGGCGAGTGCGATGGCGAGACTTTTTATAGAGGCAGGGGCAACAGAACCTCCAACAGCCCACTGCACAGCAGGAGCAAGACTGCAGAGATCCAGAGCACACCAGTTTACTTAGGATCCAGTTTAGAGTTTGCTTAATGATGATAGATATTACATTAAAAAGTGAATAGATGCAGCACACTCCCATGAGGATAAACAGGCAGTTCCCAAAGCTGTACACAGCCTGAGACTCGTACTGCTGCCTCTGACTGCTCACCAGGTCACCAAAGCCAATGGTGCTGAATGCCACAAAGCAGAAGTACAGTGAGTCGATGTAACTCCAGTTCTCCATAGAACTGTACAGAGTGGAAGCACTGCATGCAATCACGACTGAAGCCATGCCTAGGATCAGCATCACATAATACACAGAGGGCTTCCACCCCTCCAGACTGTCCTCCTCCTCAGGCTGCTCCTCACGACTTGCCTCCACCCCAGCACACCTCAGCCGCCGCTCATGGAACCAGCGCATGATGTAGGCCAGCATGGTGATGATGCGCTCCAGGAACAGGTTAAAGAACAGGATGGTAGCAGCACAGCCAATCAAACCATAGAAGATTAGGAAGATTTTGCCTGCAATGGTTGTTGGTGTTGTCATGCCAAATCCTGAAAAGTAGACAGTTATTTTATACAATGATGATTTATGCATTTTCACTTTTCAAGTGGGACACTGTCTTCAATATTAAATATTTATTTTTCCACAAATCTTTATCATATAAATGGAATATGTTTTATTAAAAATAATTTGTAGTCATTCCAGCAGCCAATAACTGAGAGTTCGTGGATGTATTTTTAAACTAAACTATGGTTTAAAAAATAAACTTAAATTAGACTTACCAATAGTGGAGACCACAGTTCCCACAAAGTATAGAGCTCCAGAGAAGTCCCAGCGTGGTCGGAGGGTGTCCACTCGGATGCCTGCTCCGTTGGCCTCTTCATACTGCCGCAGCAGAGTGTACAGAGCGCCCAGGTTCACCCTATGTCTCTGGGTAAAGTTATCCACCTGTTGTTTCCACCGTCTGCGTGCTCGCAACTCAAACGGGTGTTCAAGGGCTGAGAAGATGGCAGCTCCACACAGTAAATAGAGCAGGATGAGCGCAGCCAGGAGGCAAAACCGTGCATTATCTTCATTCATAGGAGCCCGGAGGCAGCTGCAGCAGCCCCGAGCTTTCCTCTGAGCCATGAGTACAGACAGAGCACGCACCACCTCCAGCCACTTACAGTCTCACTGCATCATACAGCCTCTGCTGCAGGGAAACACAAGAGGAGCTAGAGGAGCAGAGAGGTCAGAAACAAAGTTATTTTGAATAAACAAGAGGAAAATTAGACAAACAAACCTTTGATGATAAATACAACGTCATGTCATTCAGTTAAATTAGAGCAAAACTCATGATGAAGTTCAATATCTGTGATGATAATATGATTGTAATATTAGAAAACATACCTGAAGCAGCGGAGTGCTGCCGTACTGGATGTGCTGAACAATGACTAGTTATAGGAGCATCTTTTTTGCTCCACTGAGATGCAGTGATGACATCATCACGATGGGCCCACCCCATCTAGTCCTGAGCGCACCTTCATCAGAGCTATTCAAAAAGAACCTTTCTCTAATCTTCAAATTACTTTCAATTAAAGAAAATCATTTAAACTATGTATAAAGCCACAATACAAATATTTTCTTTTAAATTCAAAGTAACTAGATTTTCCACCAGAATAAGTATTTCTCTGTACTGTGTGTATTCTGGATCCCACGCAAACATAGAGCACAATGTACATTTTTCATTATAGAACAAAATAGATCTATTGCATGTGTAAGTTTAAGTTTTTTTTGTAATATTTCTTGTTGTATCAATTTGCCCCGCGAGAACAAACTACAGTGGACGTCTCTAAAAAGCTTTTTTGTTTATCCCGTAGACTGTGTGGGAGGATTTGTGGAGTATATCATGATTTTCTCTGTCTGCACATGCCTTTAATCTTGACTAATGTCATTGCGGAGGGCAGGAGTTCCCGGTGTCCACTGCTCCAGGCTGGGGCAGGTGTGGAAGACAGAACACACATCTGTTTAAAGTGTCTCTGATCTCCTCTATGACACTAAAGCCTATTTTAAGATCACAGTCATCCTTATCAGTGACATATGTGTCCTTATAATACTTTTAGCCATATATTTTCCCTCATGGTCAACATTCATTGAGTCTATGGAGTGAAGTACAAAACTGTTTTATCCATATTTATTATTGCTTTGCCAGGTCATTGTAGATAAACCCATTAAGAAATTATTAATTCAGATTTTAAAATTGCTTTAGCACCATTTCATTTCTTAATGTATAGATTGTGCTTTCAAACGTCCACAAAACAACATTATTATGAGTTAAAATGGCAGTGTACACATATTCGCATATTTTAAATTGCAATATGTAACTTTTCAGGTGGCGTGTCACCTGTCTCCAATGACTTCATAGATGTGCCTGGAATGTTACAGTATGGCATTAAACTTATCTAACATATATACATTACATTTGTTTTTATAAGTAAAAGAAAACAGAAAAATGCATGCATTCTTACTGTGAGTAAGCTTGCCTCTCCACAGATCTACATATACAGTAACTTGGCCTAGTGGCATCGACGGCTTGTCTGGAGATAGACACATCTGATACCATACTTCCACCAGAAAAGTTACATAGTGCATCTTTAATTCACTAAACAAGTTGTTAAGTTGTGCTGTATCTATGATAAATTTGATATTTTGAAAATGGTCCTGTTACCAAATTACTTCAAGTCCTAATTCCCCTCTAGCAGTGGAGCATGTTGGTCAAGACATCAATGAGGTTGTCCAGGCCCCACAGGTATCCATCCTCTCGATTTCCCTCCACCCAGGGAGATCGGTGGTCCACTCTGAAGTGAGGCGGGAGGGCCACAGTCTTTGCAAAGTCAATCATCCAAACTCCTGCTTTTCCAGAGCAGTCGTGTACAAATAGTAAGGAGCTCCCAACAACCTACAGAGAATCAGTGCAGGAAAATAAATCAGTGCCTGTGTTTACAATGGTTTTCATACCTTACAAATGCTGGGTGCAGCTACACAATTTTAGAATTAGACATCGAGATATAGACTTAGACTTTATTGATCCTCAGGGGAAATTATTTTAATATATATAATATATAATATATAATAATAATATATACAAACTAACACTGTGCCACTGTTCAGCCATACCTGAACACCCAATACAAAATGATAAAAATCTTCAAGCTGTTCATTATATTATTTAAACCTTACCCAACTTACCCAACTTTTCTCTTTATAAATATGTTAATTTTGTTTTTCAAAGCAGAACCTTAAAGACCAATACACACTGCGTGTGACTCACTATACACATTGGTGGTCCACTCTACTGCTGTGTTAGTGACCAAAAAACTCATCATACATGTGAACAGAAGAGATGTGCCAAAAGGATTTGTGACATTTATACTTTCTCTTTTTACGGTTTGAAAATCAGGTACTCGAGCTTTAAGTAGCTTTAGTTCTTGTACAAAAGTTATATATATAGAAACAATGACCTTATGTGTGTGGTACCAACCTCATGTGTTTTGAAGAAATCTGATGTCTCCAAGACCTGTCGCAGCTGTCTCAACTGTCTTAAATAACCCCACTATAGGAGGAATGTTAGAATTAACACCACTTAATTTTCTTAAATTTTATTTATTTTTTTGCTAGACTCACCATAATTTGTGTGTTGGATTCCACAAAGTCACTCAGAGCTTTTATCACTTGTTCTTTACTTTTGGTCTTTTTGAAGTTTGTCTGACAGTCTTCATTTGGTTTCTGGATTAAAAGAGGATACATCTAATTGTACTTGTGAAACACCTAAACCTGTCATCGTATGATGACATATTTGACCTATGTAGAAAGCTGCATTTTCATCTGGAACCCAGCAATAGTTCTTAAAGTACCTTAAATCCTTCAATGCGAAAGCCAAGGGTAGTGGTGGAGCTCAGGGTCTCTCTCCACTGCATGTATCTACTTTTTAAAACAGCCTTTTGAGCCTGCTCCTCAGCTGTTGGTGCGCCTGGATCCACAGCAACCATCTTCTCAAACATGTCCTGACGAGGCTGGGGGCGCTCTCGAGCTAGTTGCAGCTCATTCTCAAGATATGTTCTAGATGAATACAAAGTTTAAAGGAGTCATGCTAAATCAACCGTTTTGAGCTACTAACAATGTTCATATGTTCGTTCATTTTAAGCCTCAAAGTTGTATTTCAAATGATTTATGCATGTGGGTGTATTGTCTTAAATCTGAGGCTTGAGTGATCAGATTTTTTTTTCAGTTCTGTTCATTAAAAAGGCAGAGTTAAAAAAAAAAAAAGGCACCTAGCCATTTTCAAAAATAAATAAATAGAAAATCCACTGCTTAATACAGACGCCACTATGAAGATGTGGAGCTGATCCACTTTGAAATTTGACGTAATTATGGACCAGTTTCTATTATTAAGCTGTTACAGATCTATTATATATTTACAGTGAACAAAATGTAAAATAATTTATTACTAAGTACTAGAAAAAAAGACCAATAGTGCTTAGAGAAATCTGATGAGCAGGCATATAATCAGTGAGTTAGCATTAGCCTTGTACCTGCTACCGATCTTGCAATCCATAATGTAAGGTGAATTAAAATTGTTAAGTAGGTTTTCCATCATGTTGTAATCCTGATTATCCTTTCGCACAACTCCATGGTACGCTGGAACAAATGGCCTCAAAGAATCCTCCATAAGTTTCATGTAACATTGCTGTTCCCCCTTACAAAATTTTTTCAGCAAAGTGCCATGTTCACCAACTTGAAAACTCCCTGTGAGAAAGTACAATGTTAGCAAAATACACACATAACTCTACAGAAACATTGAAAAACTATGTCCTGACCTTCATGTCCAACCACTTGCTGCCACTGCGGGTGTGTTTTGGGGGTCATGGAGACAGTGGGTGATGTCTGGTGACTTGTTTTTCATGTGCAGTTCTGAAAGAAGGAACAACACAGGAGTGAGACATATACACAGCTCAGTGCCTTGTGTCCAAAGACAAGAGAGACCTCAGACTTCAGACTCAGTTACTTAACTGCTCTCTGTCACTATGGGAACAGCCTAAACTAACTGGCGTGAAGACGGCCAGCAATGACAAACCTGACTCTAAGGCTTGTACATAAATGAACTATAAATTTACAGAAGCGGTCTGTTTTTCAGAGTAAATATGCAAGGTATGGAACCCCCATAAGGGGTCATGACTCACAAAATGTTTTCAGAGAGGCCCCAGATGACATGAGAAAAAATGTAAAATTTTACATAATATGGTTCCATAAATCCAGACCTATGTTCTGAAATTAAAAACTAACATTAGACATAAGGCTACTTGATCATTGGAGGTTCCTATAATACTGGTTACTATTATGGGGGTCACGACTGCAAAAGGTTCAGAACCAAGGAATTAGACAACAAAAAATGTTAAAAAGGGCACTATGTGACATTTCACCACCTGCATTTTTCCATGTCAACATTTTTGTTGCTTTGCCTGTAATATTCTGTAACCATCTCCATGGAGACAAGCAAGTAACATGTGCCATGTTACGGGTCAGATCTGTAAAGAGGCAACTCAGCTCAATGCAAGAATGCATGTTTTTCATAACTTTTTCTAAGAAATAAAAACACATGTAATAATCTAAATGCAAGTGAGGTATGTTTAATGCAATACAGTGTAACATTCCAGGCAAAGCAGTGACAAATAGAGTCAAGCAGGTGCTGGACCCCACCAAAATATTATATGCACCTTTAAGTGTGTATAAATAAACAAAAACTAACGTTGACTTCACGTTCATTGAGTCATCTACAGATGAAAGCGCTTAGTGGGGGTAAAGTTTGTGCTGTGTGCCTCTGGAGGGCAGTGACATTACCGAAAGACGGCGCGCGCTCACGTCTAATGTCCACCGAGGAAGAGGGGTGTAAAGACGAAGAAGAGTTTGAGGGTTCCCGGGTGTTGAACCGCTCTCACAGACCCAAACAGAACCTCAGAGACCCCATGAAAGACCACCACACACCGGGCTCTCACTGCTCCCGATGCCCGTGAATGAGCAGATGACCGAGATCGGCGCTGTCCATCCACTTACTATGGTTTCTGACTGGAGCTAATACCAACAACCACTACAGCATCAACCAAAGGTAAAACGATATTATTTTTTCCCAGACTCAGTATCCCCACCTTTCATAATTTATTGGTAATCAACTAAAGTTATCCTAAAGCAATCTTATCTCATTGTAAACAAAGCTGCAAGCCAATGATGCTAACTATGCTACATACGTTTCCAGGGCACAGATGTTAACGGCGTTATTTGACCCAGAAATTAAAATTCCCCAACATTATATATGACATATTTCCATTAGCGTGAAAATGGTTACATGCAATCGATGCTGTAAATAAATAAAATGCTGAAAGAAAAGTGCAATATCTCCCGCCGTAGTGAAAGCTGAGGTTTATCCCCGCGGAGAGAGTAAAACATGGTAAAATGCATGCGTGAGTTTTCACCGTCAAATAGGCACAGTTCATTACCTACCTCATAACATGCATGAAAAGGGTCGTGTTGAGCCCTCGACATTTGATATCACACACGGAGCTCAACTTTTCACTAAAATGACGATCACTCCTTTTGGAAATTTGCTCAAGAGACTCTCCTCTGCCCCTTTCGGTGTGTTTTTGTCAAGACAGACAAAATGGCAATTAGTCTGCTTATTAAATTAAAGCTGTACTATGCACCTCTTGGTGGAGGGGTTATCATCAGAGTTTCTCAGATGTTATTGCTTTGCCTTGAATGTCTACTCTATTTAAACTAAAATAAATGTATCTTGCATATTTAAATATGGGTGTTTTAATAGCTTAGATTGGGGTTGCCTCTTCACAGATCTGACCTGTAACTTGGTTTTGTGGT
Organism: Boleophthalmus pectinirostris; assembly: GCF_026225935.1. NCBI lineage: Eukaryota > Metazoa > Chordata > Actinopteri > Gobiiformes > Gobiidae > Boleophthalmus > Boleophthalmus pectinirostris. The sequence goes on along the minus strand of NW_026571018.1, from coordinate 22,370,019 downwards.
GTCTCTTCCTTGTCACTGTGGAGATAAATATGTTTAATGCTATATAGTGGAACTTTCCAGGCAAAGCAATAATGTCTTGATGGAAACAAGCAGATGGCAGACCCTTCACCAAAAAAGCTTACATACACCCTTAAATATGATATACAGTTTGAACTGACTGATTTATTTTGCATTAGATTCTGCCAAAATGGTGTAGAGCTGCTAAATTGTGTCAGGGCTTTTGTATCAAACTGTATCTTTATCATTATTTTTTTGCCTTGTTTCACACAGACCTGGAGTGATGGAGGAAGGAGCAGAGCTAATGAAGGATATAGTGTTTCGAGGTGTGGAGTTTGCCGTTAAAATGGAAGTGGACAATGGGCTGTTGATTGTTGAAATTTCTGATTCTACAACAGCAGATCAATGGAGAGGGGAATTTGACCCAGCATGTAAGTAAAATGCATGGACACTATACTTGGAATAAAATCTACACCAAATCTGATCTGAAATTTTAAATTTTTTTGTTTTGGGTTTTTTTCAGATATCGAAGACCTCACCAGAAAAACAGGCAACTTCAAGCAGTTTCCTATATTCTGTAGCATGTTGGAATCCGCTGTTAAGAGGGTGTGCAAATTTGAATACTTAAAAACAAAAATACACAAACACAAAAAATAATAATAAATAAATATAACACATGAAACCAAAACTGCAGAAACCCATTCAGAGTGGATAAATATGACCTGACTAACTGCTCATTGATGTGTTCATTGAAGCAGGGTATTTTCACTGAAGCGAAAATTGTGCTGCTATCGTGAGCTGTCGTTGTCATTTTCTACAGTCGATTAACACGCAGGCGAACTAGAAGTGAAATTGGAAGCTTTTGTGGTTCTAGATCTTAAATTTGGATGTTACTCACCTTAATGACATTGCATTTGGGATTGTGTTATAATGTTGTGTTGAAATTAAATTAACTAGGAATGTAAGAAATGCTTTTAGTGCCCTTTTATTTTGCATTTCTCAGTAGTAATGATGATGCCTGATTTTTTTCTGTAATTTGCACAGTCAAGCGATTCAGTCACTCTGGACCTCCTGACCTATGCTGACCTGGAGCTGCTGCGTAACAGAAAAGCAGGAGTGGTCAGTCGGCCCCGTGCCAATCAACAGTCCTCTGCCCTGACCGCCAAACGATATCTCATCCTCATTTACACCGTCGAGTTTGACCGGTTTGTTTTTGTTTATTTTATATCTGTTCATAGGCTTTATTAGACAGGTCAGTACATAGTGTGGAAAGGTAGTGTAAATTGGGGAGAGACGGTTTTAATTAGTTTCATCTGTTTTGTTCTCCATCTTACTGAAATGTTCCTGTTTTTTATTGGCTGATTTTAGGCTGATTTTAGGCTGATTTTAATTATGAAGCCCTAAATTTGCCCTGATCAATCTTGGTTTTGTTTCTGTTCAGTTGTTATCTTGAGTTAATGAAGTAAATGCAGGCATGTGCATTTTTGATGTAATTAAACTGAAATAACTAAAATGTCAGTATTGCAATTCTTAATATACTGCAGATGTTTCATTTTTGTGCAGCCCCACATGGCTTGACTCCAACAGAAGATGTAGATAGACGGCAAACACTAAACAAGTAAATATGAATAAAAAAATTGATAAATGCCCACTAATTGTTTTTTTTTTTTGTTTGTTTGGGGGTTTTTTTGCTTTCTTTTTTATCATCCAGGATTCATTACCCATTGCCTCTACCCTATGTTGGAAAACCTGACCCTGCTCTGCTACAAAAAGAGATCAGAGCTTTACGGGCGGAACTCGGCACAGTCACTTCTCAGGGAATCAACAAATCCGACAAAATGGAAATACAGCAGCTACGAGAAGAGTATGCATTTATACCTTTACTAAATATAATATGCTTTTTTCTAGTACTATAGTTTATGTAGGTAATCATTTTACTTTTCTGCATTGTATTGTTGAAAAATGGCTTCACAACATTTTTACCCCTATGTGAAATAACCACATTTTACATAGTTTGAAAAAAAAAATTATAATAGGAAGGTAGGGGGTATAGAGGATAGGTGAAAACTGAAATTTGCGAATCTCTCAAGCTTCAAATACAGGACAATAGAGGATTACTTGTATCATCATCAGTTTGTGTAAGCTAATGACCAAGGAGCATAGTAATAATATAAATGTTTATATGTTTCATTATATGTCCTTTTTAACAATGCTCTTTAATGAAATATATTGTTTTTGAAGGTTATTGCTGGTAAAGGAAGAGAAGGATGCCATGGCTAAAGTTTTGGAGAGACTTCAGATTGGAGGGGGTATGGGGACCCCTGGGAGAGAGGAGTGGAGAGCTCGAGATGTGGTCCGATCTCTTGAGGAGCAACTTATGAAAGAAAGAGCCAAGAACCAGCGCTCTGCAAGTAAAAGGAGTCAGGAACAGAGACTTCTAATGGAACAGGTACTCTAATAAATCAGTGGCAAAAATGTACAAATGGTACACATCATTGAAGAAATGAATCATTACCAATTATGCTTAATCTGATCGTCCTTCATTTTTCATATTTAGTAGGAATGGGTTATTGTGCCGCAAGATTGTGCACACGTGGAAATGATTGTGTGGCAATGAGCGTGTGAGAGATGTGTTTACATTTGGCACACATAAAAAAGGGTTAATGATGCTGATGAGTTACACCTCTGTATTTCAAGCAGGGCTACAATGACAAAAAAGTATTAAATAAAATAAATAAGTGAGGCCAAACTGATGAAGAGGCAAACAATTTATTATATTTTTTTGTCAAAATCTCAGTCTTATTCTTATTAACTTAATCTCACGTCTGTACATCGTTGATAGATACTCTCTCAAATATTATGCCTGCCCAATGGTTGTGCTTTTCACAGTGTTGATTTACACAAAATAATTCATTGTTTTTGCTTTGACATATTTCCATCGATTGGTTAGTTCGAGGAGCTGCGTGCGTCAGAGTGTGCCCTCAGAGCTCGTGTCAAGAGTCTCACCAATGAACTGGCGCTGCTGCGGAGAGGGTTAGACAATCTAAGCATGTACTATATCCTTTCTTTCTCTCTTTTACGAATACTTACTTCTACTAACTAATTTGAGTCTATCCCTCTATTTACTTATCGATTCTTGTGTTACTGTAGAAAAGTGACTCCAGTTTCTAGTCACATCGCCTCTCGACTTGAAGGTGAAGTCTACCGATCTTTGTCCCGAGAGAGGAGGTCTGGATACGGGGTGGTCCGAGTGCAGTCGGGGTCCAGGGAACGGATGGAGGACAGGATTCAGAGGTCCGAGGAGCGAGGCAGAAGATCAGACTCGACAGGACCAAGAGGCCGGATACCAAGACCCTCTCCATCTCCCACTGGTACTGCTGTTGATTTCGTGATATATATGGAGACAATAAAAGCCACCTTTAAGCAGCCTTAGGTTTATTAATATCGCAAAATTTAGTGATCAACTGTTATCCATATTGCCCTGCTCGACACAAGTTTCTTATTTTGACTATTTCTGTATTGTAATTAAAGTTGTTTTTTTTTTTTTAAGTTTACAAAACTAAATATCTGTCTTAATAATGTTGTACTTGTTTTTTGTATGTTTCTGTTACATGATTTATTTTATAGGTTCAAGAGGTTCTCGCTTTGATCCAACTGCTTATATCCAGGACAAACAGCGCAGACAGAAAGAAGCAGAAATCAAGAAGTAAAAAAAAAAAATCTTAATATCTTTAGTTGTTGTCTGTATTTTGATAAGCTTTTTAATCTTAATAGACAAAGGAAAGTGCGGAGGGACATGCTAGTGTCACCAGTGTTTCAGGAGAGGGGCCGTTCGCGCTCCAGAGAGCCCCACCCTCAGATGGTGCGGCCGGGCAGCCGAGGGAGAAGCTTGTCTGTGGAAAGGAGGCTGAGCCGAAACTCTTCAGAAAGCTCATTAGTCGACATGGATGAAATGACAAAAACATTTTTAAGGTAAAATCTCAGAATGCATGG